>NC_064636.1:52956642-53277989 GCF_023864275.1 Schistocerca cancellata
TGAAAGAATGTAAAAGACAAAAAAAGGGGGGGCACCTTTTGCAGATCTATAGCCGCATTTTGGAAGAAGCAGTACAGTTTAAATATCTTGGTGTTGTAGTAAATAACAGAAATGATGAAAACAAGTAGTAGAAGAGTAGACAAAAGCAGCATCCAGAACATCATATTGACTCAGCAAACCACAGCAATCTGAAGTTTTTAAAGAGGAACCTAAATGGGAATACATAAAATTATAATCGGACCGGTATTGTTATGTGGGGCAGAAAAATGGGGAGAAGATAAGTATACAGAAAGAAAGATGAAGGTTTGGAAATAAAATCCAGCACAAGATATTTGGATAGATCTGTGAGTGAGGAGACTGGAAAAAGAAAGAACAGGGAGCTGAGAGGGAGGTATGTTATGAACAAGAGACCAAGACAAGAAGACTGAGATGAGCCAGTGTAGTGATTTTTTTCATGTATTGGGTGTTTATGTGTACTAGTGCTGTTAATAATGCATCGTAAGAACACACAAGGCTACACAAAACATTCACGGCAACTTCTTATCGTGGGCAAGTATTATCATAATTTGATATTGTTAGGGCTTTCAGTATTCAAGTGCCCAATAAATAAATCACTTTGGAATGTCTATATAGACATACAATTAAATTAGTAACAGCTCGGTGTGAAGCAGCTTGGTCTTTTACATTTAGAAATATCTCAGGGTTGTAATTCAAGTCTTTTCACTTGAATGATAATTTATACTTTCGCAGATCTGCTTGGAGAGACACCTTTTTCATGGTACACCTATTGTTAATTCAAAGGTGATAACTTTCTGAACTGTGAAAACCTCATCACATGAACAAAAGATAGAATTCAGTATTTTTGCTCAAGAATTAATTCTAAACCCTCTCCATTTTGCTTTACTCCACTTAATATTGGAATAATTTGATCAAGAATCTGCTGTCTTCCAAAAGGCGGCAACAATTCAAATTACACACGTTAATCTCTAAAAAAAAAAAAAAAAATTTACAATTAAATTGTCATACGTATAGGGATGCTACCGCTACTGAAATAAATGGTTTTGTTATAAATGACAGTGTAAATCCAGAAATACGTTACTAGATACGTACATTTCCATCCATGTTTTCTCATATGAAGATTTGAACCAAAGTAAAATAATCTGGAAAATCTGTTTCTATTGTTTCATTGTTCTCAAAACATAGATTATCTTGCAATATTGATACTGCACACAGTGTGATAATTAACATTTTCACATATTATTTTGCACACAGAATAACAGTTTGTTTAAACATGTCATGTCAACCATAAATAAATATTTCTCATTTCCAGAGGACCAGTACATGAGCCATGTCAGAAGAGGGGTGGTATCAAGATTGAGAGAAGCATTAGAGAAGAAACCTGAAGGATGAAAACAGTTATACAGATAAGATGGAGAGGTAAAGTAGCCTAGGGTTTTCTGACACTTGTACTGCTATTGTCAGTTATAGGCTTAAATGTAATTGTGGTCAACGAAAAGTTTTGAGAACAGAAGGCCTATGCTCATTCCAAACAATTGTTTTCTAATTTCATTCTACAGTTGCATGAGAAGTAGGTTAGTTTCAGAATTTTTGGATGCTTACAAAACTATATTTTCATAAGTTAGCAGTACAAGTGTTTTGGATACATAATTTAGTTCATAGCAAATCAGCGTTTGTGGTTCACAGTTCAGCCAAAGAATACACCACCCCTAAATTTCATTATATATCAACACAAATAGACGTGTGTTTTTGAGAATTTTCAGAAGCTAACATTGTTCTCTGCATAATTTTAGCAACTTTCTATATCAACAGATAATCAATGGGCTTAATTTAAAGTTGATTGTTCACAGCCTTTTAATACATTGCCCCAGCCAAAATGCAGTCTTGTTTTGAATGCTGTTCTTGAACACGGGATGAGTTGTTTGGCATTCATAAGCAGCTGAAAATTGCCTTGACTGTCAAACAGTTGGCAGTTGCTGCATGTTGAAAGAGCCCCCAAGAGGTATCTCAAGTACAATGGTCTTCTGTGGATCCTGTCTCCTCTGCAGAAAGTATAGAATCTGTAATTACTCATCCACTTGACTGTGGGTGGCATGTCAATTGTGATCTAGGCATCCTGTGCAGGGGGGACTCAACCATGGAGGATTCAGGGTGTTTTACGAATCCCTCTAACTGTCTTTCACAGGAATTGAAACTGTGTCAGTTTGTCAACTGTTTTGTCCAGTGTAAATAGGTGGCAAACACAAAATGGTAAGAGTCTATTAGTCATTGTCAGTTCAAACATATGATGAATGATTCTACACCTTAGGAAAATTGTAGCAAGGGACAGGAAAGAATACCAGATGCACTCAGTGTTTATGCCTAGGGTCCTCATTCAACATGTTGAACAGGCTACCGTATTTACTTGAATCTAAGCTGCACTTTTTTCCGGTTTTTGTAATCCAAAAAACCTCCTGTGGCTTAGAATTGAGTGCAAAGTAAGCGGAAGTTCTGAAAAATGTTGGTAGGTGCCGCCACAACTAACTTCTGCCTTTGAATATATGTAGCGCTACACAGTCATGCTTCGCAGGCACAAAGATAAATACTGGTGCCAAAACCTCTGTGTCAGTAAATAAATTAAAAAAAAAAAAGGTGGAAGACGAGCTTTTTTCTCCACTCCGAGTTTCGACCACTGCATTTTCATACATTATCTAACGAAGTACATACAAATTCCGTATTGTTCATATTCGAATGTAGCAGCATTTCAATTTACTACGAAAATCCGACTGGCAAGACTGTTTGGGATGTTTGTCAATATGGCCAACTCTACGTTCTGAATTTTTTCCTACCTGTTGCTAATAGGAACTTTTATGAATTGTGAATCACATGCAGTATTCTCTTCACCATAAGAATATTACTAATATTTTGCCATGCATTCTTTCGTGTTTGCTGCTATCTCATTTAAATCCTGACTGCCTAATAAACTACGAAACTAGTGTGAGACAACAGCAAATACGGAAGAATATACATATCATGTCATGTCTATATTCGTATTATTCTTATGCCTAATAGTGATATAGTCAGAAATGAAGCACGGTAATTGACTAGATTTTTAAATCTAAGATGACTCTAATTTCTGTGCAGAATCTAATGTACAAAAGAGGCGTCTGCAAAGATTTTCAAACGGAGAAAATTTTCGCTAAACCCTCATTCATTACATCTTCTATCATACGCAGTCTATTATTTGGTTCTTGTTGATCATTATCAAAGAAAGCAGCAGTGTAAGTAACAACAAATAGCAGTCTCTTGCCATTGTTTCGCTAATGAGACGATTCCTCTCTTTAAAAAAAAAAAACTGTAAACGGCGGTAGCACGCACAAAAGCAAGCCATGCTGCGAGCGGCAACAGGCCGTAAACACTCATGATCAGAATGTGACAAAAAATGCGTGACACAGTATAATAATGCATTTTCAGCTTAGAGTGACGTAAACACCTATAACAAAGAGAACGGCACTTATCAGATCAAAGAAAAATAAGCAATCAATTCAAACCAGACGAAGCACATGAAAAAGGAAGGGTACCCGTATAAGCTTTAGCAAGCTCACGACTCGAACCAAACTACTGTAGCTGTATCGTCATTCATTCAACCTAAGTTGTGCCTCATATTACAATGGACCAGCTTTGTTTCGATTTGGAGGTGCGGTCTAAAACTTTTCTCTCCCCTTGAATTTCGAGTTTCAAATCTCAGGTGCGGCTTAGATTCGGGAAATTTTTTTTCCTTGATTTCAAGTCTCATTTTTCAGGTGCGGCTTAGATTCGAGTGCAGCTTAGATTCGAATAAATACGATATTCCAGCAGCCCTTGAGGGAACAGGGTGCAACCAACTGCAGATTGTAGTGCACATTGGAACAATTGGGCTCTGAGGTCAGACTTGGGTCAGTCCAGTGACAGGCAGAGGAGGTTGAGATGGAGTTTCAGTAAAGCTCACAATTTGCAGCATTGTCCACAGAAGTGATTGTGGCCATTTGCCTGTAAGGTTTGATGGAAGGACTGACCAGAGACTTCAAAGGTTCTGTGAAAAGGTAGGTTGCAACTTCCTGGACTTGCATGTAGGGTTGAGAACTTTTGGCCCCACTATGTGGGTCAGGTGTGCACTATATATCGGCACCTGCTACTTAGGTAGCTGGCTGTGTGTAAGGTGTGCACAAGGGTTTTTAGATTGGGCGATTCTCAATCCATTCCATATAACAATAGCTGTAGGAAGTATCAGTGTAAGATTGAAAGAAATGCCTTCAACAGATGAGAGTATTAAAATCCTAATGGTTAACTGCTGGAGAACAAAGTGCCAGAGTTTGAAGCACTCCTAAAAAGCAATGAAGCTCACAGAATACTAGGTACGGAAAGCTGGTTGAAAACTAAAATTGATAGCCGTATGATTTTTGGGGAAAATTTAAATTTATGTCGAAAGGCGAGGCAAATCAGAAGTATAGGTGGTTTGTTTGTCACAGTAGACAAGAAACACAAATCCATTGATATAGAAATTCGAGCTGCGTGTGAGATTGTTTGGCCAAGACTCAGTATCAAAGGTGGGCATAAAATGATAATTGGAGCCTTCTATTGCAGACTCATCTCCTTATGTAACGGAAAACTTTAGAGAAAACCTCAGTTGACTTGTATGGAAGTTCCCCAGTCATACAATAATCATTGGTGGAGGCTTTTATCATCCGACAATTAATTGGCAAAATTACAGTTCTGTTAGTGGTGGGCATGATAAGACATCTGCTGAAAATTTGCTAAATGCCTTCTCTGAAAACTACCTAGAACAGATAGTTTGGAACCCCACTCATGATGGAAATGTATTGGATCTAATGTCAATGAATAGACCTGACCTCTTTGAGAATGACCACAATGAAACTGCCCCCAGGGGCTCAGCATTCATTTGCTGGGTACGGGCTTGGCGACCCCGGGGTTCCTGAGCTGGAGACTGGTAAGCGCCGCCAGTCCCGTCACCGTAAGCGTGGCGGTGGAACATTGTGTGTCTCAGGGAATGGGGATCTTGGCTTGACCGCCCGGATTGCGAGGATGGAATAAACCTCTATAAAAAAAACCTCAATCTCAAGGTGAGCTGCGCGCTGATGAGATGCATGGCTGTTGAAGTGGAACAGTCGATAGCGGGCAACCTCTGGGGAACCTGCTGCACCTCAGTTGTATAAGGCTTACCTAGGCACATGGGGCTCTGTCTAGGTGGACTTCTAGTTCCCTAGCTGCTCGTGTGACCGAGATGGATCCTTCGAAATCCTCTTTTCTTCCTCCCAGCGGAAAGGGTGGGCCGCTGGAAGGTTCTAACACCCAGTCTCTTAAGAGGGCCCGTGCAGTCGGTCCCCCTGACTCCGGTGCTTCTTTGAAAAGTCCAGTCTTAGGTAACAGAATGCATTCTGGTAATCCAAATGTGTTTCTCATTGTGAAACGAAAGGAGGGTAGTTTCGAGAAGGTTTCGCCCTTCTATATACAAAAGGGATTGGAGGGAATCTGTGGTTCCTTAAAATCGGTGAAGCGCTTACGTAATGGGACCCTGCTAGTGGAAACTTCCACTTCCCAGCAAGCAACTAACCTCCAATCTGCTAAATGCCTTGGAGAGTATGCCATAGACACTGAACTGCACAGCACCTTGAACTACAGCAAAGGTGTTGTGACATGCCGGGATCTAGTTGACATTCCCAAGGAAGAACTGTAACGTGAGTGGGCTCCAGAAGGTATCGTTGATGTCCAACACATCATGAAGAGGGTTGATGGCACTCTCGTCAAATCCGACTCCTTTATTCTGACCTTCAGTAGCACAAAACTTCCTGAACATGTTAAAGCTGGCTTCCTTCGCCTTAGTGTGAGGCCTTATTTGCCGACCCCAATGCGCTGTTTTAAGTGCCAGCGTTTTGGGCATACCACCGCAACCTCCCACATTTGCTACATCTTTTGCATCCCTGGGTCAGAAGCCTACTCCAAAAGTCGATGCCTCAACGCGGACTGAGGTGGTGAGTGTTGGCACTAACACCTGCAGCTGTCAGTGCACTTGCAATGCAGCCATTGTTTCAGAGCCAGTAGCCCCTACTCGAACGGCAGACAAAGGTACAGTGGCGAACTTGGGCCAGCCCCTGGCGCCTCCAACAGCTGAGGCTGTTCCCAAGCCCAGTGCGCCAATTACCACTCCCACATCAGCTCCCCCAAAGTCCACCAAACCACAGAAAGCTACTGTACAGCATCAACAGCGCGTCAAATCCCGTGGTAAACCATCTGACCATGTGGATGTTGTTTTACGTGAGGCTTCATCTGACTCTTCCCCAGAGTTGATGGAGTACGATGTATGTGTGAGGCAATCATCTCGTCCCACGCCTGCCCCTCCACCTGCTGCGGTCTCCCCGCCCTGTCGGAGAGACAGGATGAAGGTGCTACCCCCAACATAGATGGCCCCCATACTCCAGTGGAACTTGCAAGGGTTCAGGACGCATGTGGAGGAACTTCGTCTACTCTCTCAGGGTCGACCACTGTGTCTCTGTCTCCAGGAGACGTATTTCCATCCATCATACTCCCCTGAGATACGAGGCTACACACTCTACAAAAAGGACGACCTGCATGGAGAGAGAGCTAGAGGAGGCGTAGGTATTTTCGTCAGGACGGACTACCACTCCTCGCCTCTCTCACTTAAGACGACTTTACAGGCCGTCGCTGTGTCCGTGCACGTGCGTCATCCATTGACTGTGTGTTCACTCTACTTGCCCCCACATGATGCTCTTGATGAAGCGGCCCTCACCGACCTTCTTACCCAGCTCCCCCAGCCATTCATTATTTGTGGTGATTTTAATGCCCACAATGTGCTTTGGGGCTCTGCAATTACCTGCCCCAGGGGTAGAGCAATTGAGAGGCTTCTCCTGTCATCCTGTGCCTACTTGCTCAATGGAGGACAGAGTACTCATTTCTCCACAGCGACTGGGTCGTTCTCTGCCACTGATCTCTCGCTTTGCTCTCCAGCTCTTGCCGCCAGTGCTCACTGGGAAGTGGTCGCTGACTTGCACGGCAGTGATCATTTCCCAATCTGGATTCACCTGCCATATGGCGTGGGCCCCGAAAGGAGACCACCACGATGGGTGCTCAGTGGAGCTGACTGGACACTTTATAGCCAGTTGGCCCAATTCGAACACTGTGCGAATGTTGAGGTGTGGGTGGATCATATTACCAAAACGGTCCACCACGCCGCTGCAGCATCCATTCCACAGTCCACAGGCCACCGGAAGAGGCCACCTGTGCCTTGGTGGAGTGCCGAATGCCGCTCTGCGATCAGGACCAGGCGTGCGGCTCTGCGCCGGTTCAAGTGTCGGCCGACTGCTGAGAATCTTGCAGCCTTTCGGGTGGCGAGGGCAAGATGTCGCCGCATTATTCATGAGAGCAAGAAGAGGTCGTGGCAAATGTTCCTGAACACCATTAATCGTTCCACCAAAAGTTCCATTGTGTGGGAGACCATCAGGAGAATTTCTGGCAGAGGAGGGAGGTGCCCCATAGCTGCTGTAATGACTAACGGCACTCTCCAAACGGATCCGCGAGACATTGTCCAGACTATGGCAGCGTATTTTGCCACAGTTACTGCAACAACCAGTCAGGATCCCGGTTTCCAGTGCCATAGAGCGGTTGCTGAGAGATGTAGTGTGAACTTCCAGTCCACCTCTCATGAAGTTTACAACTGCCCATTTTCTATGTGGGAGCTGGATTCTGCATTGTCTGGGGCTCGTGACACATCCCCTGGTCACGACAGGATCCATTACAGTATGCTATGGCACCTCACAATGTGCATCAGAGAACGCCTCCTCGCACTTTTTAATGCCATTTGGGCGTCGGGTCACTTTCCTGATGTGTGACGTGAGGCAGTTTTAATCCCTTTTTTAAAACCTGGGAAAGACCGCATGAGCCCAAGTAGCTACCGTAGTATTGCCCTCACTAGTTGCATAGGGAAGACCTTGGAGCGGATGGTGAACCGCCACCTTGTCTGGATGTTAGAATCCCGGCAACTCCTTAGTCGCTTTCAGTGTGGGTTCAGGAGGTTTCGTTCCACCTTCGATAACCTTGCCCTCCTGGAGGCGGCTATACAACAAGCTTTCCTACGCCGTCATCACCTTCTAGGTGTATTTTTCAACATCAAGAAGGCCTACGATACTACTTGGAGGCGTCTCATCCTGGAGCAGCTTCACGAATAGCGTTTTCATGGTTGTCTTCCTCTTTTTATTCAGTCTTTCCTCTCGCCACAATATTTTAGATACCGGATCGCTTTGAGCAGGAGAACGGTGTCCCTCAGGGTAGCGTTTTAAGTGTGACTCTCTTTGCCATTGCTATTAATAGCTTTACGTCCATAGTGAAAAGTCCTTTCCAGTGTTCTTTGTTTGTGGATGATTTCTCTTTGTTTTGCTCTTCTTCAAGCCTTGCAACGACAACTCGTCAGTTGCAACTTACGATTAGGCGTTTGGATGACTGGATGCAGAAGAGTGGTTTTAAGTTTTCCACCAAGAAGTCTGTATGTGTTCTTTTTAACCATTCTCGTTCGATTTTAACTTTTCCTGAGTTGAGGATGAGGGACACTATTCTTACTTTTAAAGACACGGTGAGATTTCTGGGGCTCATTTTTGACTCGAAGCTCACGTGGTTACCTCATCTTAAAGACCTGAAACGGCGGTCACTTAAGGCTTTAAGTATTTTAAAATGTCTTAGCCACAGTACATAGGGAGCTGACAGGACTTGTCCGCTCCAGTTTTACAGGGCGTTTGTGCGATCTCGGCTCGATTATGGGTGCACGGTGTATGGATCTGCGAGGCCTTCTTACTTAAAGTTGTTGGACGTTGTGCACCATGAAGGGCTTCGGTTGGCCACTGGGGCATTCCGAACTAGCCCCATACCAAGCCTCTGTGCAGAGGCTGGTGAACCGCCACTTCATATGCGGCGACGGCTACTTACAGTGCGCCAGGCATATAAAACTTTGTCCAAACCATATGCCCCTGCATACCATACCGTTGCTCAGCCTCCTCTGGCACGATTGTTTCATAACCGGCAACGTGCGACGCAGCCCTATGGGATTCGCGCACAGGATTGCCTCGGTACGATGTCTATGGCTGGTCTTCGTGTTTTACGTCGCGGTTGGAGCAGATCTCCACCTTGGCTCCTCCGGGGACCCAAACTTATTTTAGATTTGACTAATTTTAAGAAAGCTGGCACACCAGATTTTATGTTCCAATCTCTGTTTTTTAACATTTTAGATGTGCATCACGGTTTCACTGTCGTTTATACTGATGGCTCCAAACGGGAGACTTTCCTTGGCTGTTCTGTGGTGTTCCCTGATCATGTTCCCCGGATTCGCCTCCCTGCTGAATATACCGTTTTCGCAGCGGAGCTCCGCGCGATCCTGACGGCACTGGAGCAGATGCATCGTGTTTGGGGCGATCAATTTCTTCTCTGCTCCGATTCTCTTAGTGCCTTACAATCACTGCAGAACCTATACCCGACTGAAGAGATGGTCCAGCTGATACATGACCAACTGTACTTGCTCCAACGGCGGGGTAAAGAGGTATCCTTCTGCTGGGTGCCTGGTCATGTCGGCATATGAGGCAATGAACAGGCTGATCGGGCTGCCAAGGAGGCCTGCAGAGAGCAGGATGGGTGGTCCAGTGTCCTATCCCCTTGCAGTCAGTCATCACTGCACTCCACAGGAAGTGCAGGGAGTTGTGGGAGGACGAATGGCTGGCGGTGACGGCCAATAAACTGCGGTCGGTAAAGTCAACCACTCGGCCGTGGCGTTCCTCCTGCCGGCTGCTCAGGCGGGAAGAGGTGGCCCTCACACGTCTTCAGATCGGGCACTGTCCTCTGACACATAGCTATTTATTACGGCGGGAGGATCCTCCATTTTGTGATGCGTGTGGAGTGCACATCTCTGTCCGGCACATAGTCTACTCCTCTGCTCGGCCGTCTATTCTTCGGCGTCTCGACTCTATCCACCACCGTGGATTACGTTTAGTGTCTGGAGCTTTTTACACCAGCCCTGTGGAAAGCCTTTATGCTGAGACTGCTGAACCTCTGCTGTCCAATCGGCGAGCAGTCCTTCTGAGTCGTTATGCAAGCCATCTGTCTTCCATGCCTGCTAATCCAGCCCATGACATTTTTTTCGACACCTCCTTTGATGTAGGGTATGCAGGCCGCCTCTCCTCCCTACTACCACCGGGAGTCCGCTTTCGTCAACTGCTCCATTCTCTTTCCTTCCGCTTTCCTAAAACCTTCTTGACAACTTGGGGTACAGCACCGCCTTGGCTCCGTCCCCGGATCTGCCTGCTCCGAGACCTTTGTCGATTTCCCAAGGATGGTACCCCTTCACTTGTTTATCGTCGGGCATTTGCTGCTCTATGTGCACAAATGACGGACGCCACATTTATTTACACCGACGGCTCGAAAACATCGTTAGGTGTAGGGAGTGCCTATATTGTTGGCGACACCCCAAATCACTTTCGGCTTCCCGACCAGTGTTCGGTTTATACTGCGGAGCTTTACGCTGTTCTCCAGGCTGTCCACTACATCCGCCGCCATCGGCGGATACAGTACGTTATCTGCTCAGATTCTCTCAGCTCTCTCCTCAGTCTCCAAGCTCTTTACCCTGTGCACCCTCTGGTCCACCGAATTCAGGACTGTCTGCGCTTGCTCCACCTGGGGGGCGTCTCGGTGGCGTTCCTGTGGCTCCCAGGACACGTTGGTATCTGTGGAAATGAGGCGGCTGATATTGCAGTCAAGGCTGCAGTCTCTCTTCTTCGGCCAGCTATTCAATCGATTCCCGTCGCCGATCTACGGAGCGTTTTATGTCGTCGTGTTGTTCATTTATGGCACGCGCATTGGTCGACACTTCCCCAAAATAAATTGTGGGACGTGAAAACTCTTCCTTGTGCTTGGACCTCTTCCTCCCGAACGCGTCATCGGGAGGAGGTAATTTTAACTAGACTCCGGATAGGGCACTGTCTTTTTAGTCATCGACATCTTTTAAGCGGCGATCCTCCCCCACTCTGTCCCCACTGCTCTCAGCTGTGGACGGTAAGACACCTTTTAATTGAGTGCCCCTATTTTAATCCGTTACGCGCCCGTCTACAGCTGTCGCCTGATATATCGTCAATTTTAGCAGATGACACGTGCCGATCGCGTTCTAGAGTTCATTCGTGCCAGTGAAGTGACGTCAGTCATTTGAAGTTTTTTTTGGGACAACCAACCCCCTTCTGTAGTGGATTTTTAAGCCTTCCTTCTGCTTTTAGTTTCTCCAATTTTATGACTTTAGCTCCCATTGCTGCTGATTTCCGTTTTTGGTTGTTTACTGCTTCCTAAGTCACAGACCGGGCGCTAATGACCATAGCAGTTTTGTGCCCAAAAAAAAAAAAAAAAAAAATTAACAGACTGCGTTTTATACCGTGATGCAAGGGCAGAAGCACAAGTTGATGGGGATCTGCCCTGTGTTTTAGCTAACGATGAGACGTGTGTGTCTAGGGTTTTTAAGTTTTGTGATGTGTCTGGACTCTGGCCTAAACTTTTAGGCTGGCGGTTTTAGTGTATTGCAGAGTGGCTGACTCCTCCCTTTTTTCCTTGCGGTCAGCCAGCCACTTCCATCTGCTCCATTGTTTTAGCTCCCTCTACCTTTTTCTTCCTATGTTGTCCATGTTTTACTGCTGATGCCCTGCTTCATCCCACGCTTCGGTGTGCGTGAGCACATATTTTTCAATGATTGTTCCCCGTGTTTTATGTTTCGTTTTATGTAAATGTTCTGAGTTTTTTACTTGACACCTGTCTCACTATGATACTGAACGGGCGCTGAAGACCTTGCTCTCGTGCGCCCACAAAACCCTTCTACTACTACTACTACTACACATTGAAACTGGTATCAGTGTTCATTATGTGGTTGTGGCAACAATGATTACCAGAGTAAAAAGGATGACTAAAACAAGCAGAAAATATATGTTCAGTACACTAGATAAAAAAATTTGTGGTGAATACGCCAATGAGGAACTTGAAACTTTCAGCACAGGGCAGCACCGTGTAGAGGAACTGTGGCTCAAGCTTAAAAGAATAGTTGACCATGCACAGGATAGATAATAGTCAGTAGAACATTCATAGTGGGAGGTAACCTCCATGGTATATAAAGAAACTTCTCAAGAAACAGAGTTATTGCATAATAGGTGCAAAACAAAGCTTAGGGCTATCGATAGAGAGTTGCTGAATGACATGCATTTGGCTGTCAAGAGAGCAGTGTGGGGTGCCTTCAGTGATTACCATATCAGAATATTGTCAAATGATATTTCACAAAACCCTAAGAAATTTTGGTTATATGTAAAGGATGTTGTGCCACCAAAGTCGGTGTCCAGTCCCTGGTGAATGAGATACGAACTGAAATTGAAGGTACAGAGCGAAAGCTGAAATTCTCAACTTGCTTTTCAAGTGTTCTTTTACAAAGGAAAATCCAGGAGAATTGCTGCAATTTAATCCTCGTACCACTGAAAAGATGAATGAAATAAGTATTAGTGTTAGTGGCATAAAGAAACAGCTGAATTTGTTAAAACTGAACAAAGCTCTAAGGCCAGATGAAATCAGTATCAGGCTCTTTTCTGAATTTGCAAGTGAGTTAGCCCCTCTTCTAACTATAATCTGTTGTAGATCCCTTGAACAAAAAACCATGCTCAGTTCTTTGAAAGAAGCACAGGTCACACCCACTTACAAGAAGGGTAGTAGAAGTGATCCACAGAACTACCATCCAATATCCTCGACGTCAATTTGTTCCGAGCTCAAACAGAACAAGCTATCTTGAACAGAATGACCTCCTCGATGTCAACCAGCGTGGATTCCAGAAACCAGTCGTATAAAACCGAACTCGCACTTTTCTCACATGACATACTGAAAGCTTTGGATCAAGGCAGTCAGATATTTCTTGATTTCTGAAGATTTCACTCAGTACTACACCTACCTTATTGTCAAAAGGACAGTTACATGGGGTATCAAGTGAAATTTGTGACTGAATTGAGGACTTTTTGGTAGGGAGGATGCAGCATGTTACCTTGGGTGGAGAGTCATTAGTAGATGTAGAAGTAATTTCAGGTGTGCCCTGTTGATCATATTAATGACCTTGCAGACAAGATTAATAGTGAGCCCAGACTTTTTGTGAATGATGTGTTATCTTTAATTAAGTACCACCTGACAGAAGCTACATAAATATTCAGCCAGAAATTGATAAGATTTCAAAGTGGTGCAGTGACTGACAACTTGCTTTAAATCTTCAGAAATGTATGATTGAGCACTTCACTTGACTATAATATCAATGAGGCATTGTTGGAATTGGCCAACTCGCACAAATACCTGTGTGTAACGCTTTGTAGGGATATGAAATGGAATGGTCACATAGGTGTAGTCATGGGTAAAGCATGTGGTAGACTTCAGTTTATTGGTAGAATACAGGGGAAGCATAATCAGTATTCAAAGGAGATTGCTTACAAATCACTCGTGTGACCAGTTCTAGAATATCGCTTAAGTGTGTCCGACCTATACCAAGTAGGACTAACAGGGATATTGAACATATAAAGAGAAGAGGAGAATGTCACAGAGATACTGAAGGAATTTAACCAAAACACTCGTGAAGATAGATGTAAACTGTCCCAAGAAAGTCTGTCAACAATGTTGCCGGAACTGACTTAAAATGATGACATAGGGATTGTGGGGATAAGATTAGAATAATTACTGCATGTACAAAGGCATTCAAACAATCATTTTCCCTGCTCTCCATATGTGAATGGAGTGGGAGGAAGCTCTAATAACTGGTACAATGGGAGGTGCCCTATGCCATGCATCTCACAGTGGTTTGCAGAGTATAGATGTAGAAGCTGCCAATGACATAGTACTGTGGAGGAGGCTACTTGATGAAACCAAAAACAGACAGTAGTGTGTGGGGTCAGGAGACTAAGTGCACCTGAAAATATTTGCCCAGTTCTAATAGAAAGTGTGCCAAGTAGCACTGAATAATTGAATGATAGTGACAGCATGCACACACACTATTGATGTAACACGTAACTGTTAAATAAATGAGTGCACACTCTAAAAGTGTCCCTTTTTGCAAATATTCTGCCTGAGTTCGATAACTTTCAATGCCTTTGCTCTACTTTCAGTTACATGAAAGGGTTGCAGTGAAACAATAGGTGGTCAAAGTCAGTTTTGATAGAACAGACTTGAATTAATCAACCATGAATATAAAGTGTTATCCAGATTTAGATATGTATGGTAAAAGTTTAAATGAGGTAGTGTGCTATATTATGTCATGAAATCACTGCAGTTATTATACTGAACCACAGAATTTGACAGTATAGAGGATGGTGTTTAGTTTCTCTCTGAAACTTTCATTCAAAAAGTATTTGGCATAACATTTACAATCAAGAGTTGGTTTCATGTCACAAAAATATACATATCTTTCTGTTCTTTCTCTTTATGGTGCACTTCTGAGCAGTCAGCAGAGTTGCTGATTCAACTTTCTTGCATGATATTTTGACAGACAACCCAGCTGTCATCCTCAGGTACTGCAAGATGTGCTGTTACCTTCTTGCTGCCTGGACTATAACCAGACTACAGACTGTTGTTGCTCTCATGCTGCTGTTTATTGCAGAATTTGACTCTCAGTACCCTCTATGCCCTTTCATGATCTTTTGTTTTTCTGTGCCTGCGCCGATATTCCATGAAACAGGCATATTGTCTGTCAGAATTTCTCAGCTCTGGTGACAAGATCTTAGTAAACCCCAAGCATTCCTTAAATTGAAACCTCCATCCCAATTTGCTGTTTTCTGACACCATTATTTCAAAAGGTACTTGTACGAGGGCTATCCACAAAGTACATTACGTTTTGGAATTAAAAGTAAATAAAGTATTGGAATTTTTTTTATTATATACAGATGAAAGCCACACTTAAATACTACTTTTCTACATAGTTGCCATTTAAATTAAAGCACTTATCGTAGCGATGGACGAGCTTGGAAATTCCTTCATCATAAAATTCGTCCGCCTGCGCCTTCAACCACATGGTTACCTCTTCTTGAAGTTGTGTGTCGTCATCAAAACGCTGCATAGCCAACCACTTCTTCATTGCTGGGAATAAGTGGAAGTCGCTCCGTGCCAGGTCGGGACTGTACGGCGGATGAGGAAACAACTCCCACTTTTAATTCGAGAACTTCACGAGTGGCATTTGCCGTGTGGGCCCGGGCGTTGTCGTGAATCAGCGAGATCTATGAGCCCAACTTTCCCCTGCGCTTGTTTTGTATTGCTCTTCTGAGGTTGTGCAGAGTTTGGCAATACCTTTGAGAGTTTATTGTAGTGCCTCTTTCCAGGAAATCCACAAAAATCACACCTTTTCTGTCCCAAAAGACAGTCACCATCACCTTCCTTGCCGACATTGTCTGCATGCATTTCTTGGGTTTTTGGGGGGAATTTGTGTGCCCCCACTGCACTGACTGCAATTTTGTCTCGCAGTTCACATGCTCAACCCATGTTTCGTCACCAGTAACAATGCGATCGAGTAATGAGTCGCCATCTTTCTCGTAAGTGTCAAAAAACGTTAACGCTGCAGCCATTCGCTGGTTTTTGTGTATCTCTGTCAATATTTTTGGTATCCATCTTGCACAAAACTTGTGGTAACTGAGCTTTTCGGTAATGATTTCGTGCAACAAACTTCGTGAAATTTGTGGAAAACTCAGAGAGAGCTCCGTTATAGTGAAATTACAGTTTTCACGGACCGCAGCATAGACTTTTTCGACAAGTTCGGCAGTCACTATGCTGGGTCTTCCACTTCGCTCTTTGTTGTGAACGTTAGTTTGGACATTTTTAAATTTTATGACCCATTGACGCACTCCACCTTCAGTGATTATGTTGTCCCCCATTCACTTCACAAAGCTGCCGATAGATTTCTATCGGTGTACAGTTTTTTGCAGTCAGAAACCTTATTACAGCACACACTTCACACTTTGCGGCATTTTCAATTAACGCTAACATTTCAAACTGTCACAGTAACTCAACGGAGTACAGCACGAACCTCTCACTAGCACGGCAGGATGCCGACTGAGCGGCGGAATGCCATGTCACCAAGATGGCCGCACTAGCCCCGCCCCTAACGGACACAAACGAAAACGTAATGTACTTTGTGGATAGCCCTCGTATTACACCTTTCTGAAAAACTGGTGTCATTAACTCAATAGTGGGTAGAAAAAATAGTTAACAGTCCCCTTATAGTAGACACCAGTAAGCAAGATAGTAGTCATTGCTGACAATGCAGTGTTTCTCATAGATAAGAAGTTCACACACACCTGCAACGTCTTTATGCATCCCAACTGGAGGTGGTTGTGTAGCTCTCTGTATTGTGTGTACTGTACATGCTGTTTTGGTAGTGTCTGGAGTAGTGATAGGCTATACTAGGGAAGCTAAATTTTCATGTGCATCACATATTGGCCTGCAAACGGTACATAGCACAAGTTTCCAGTGATTTCTCCCAGTGCAACCAGTATCTTACAACATGAACTGTATTTGATGTTAAATAACAGATAACTGTCAGTATTTCAGGCCATGTCGAATGAAATGATGTCTAATAAAAGTAGCAATTTTATTTCAAATTACTAATCACGGGAAGTTAAATTATAATTTGGTACAGTCATTTGAAATGTTTTGTTGTAAAAGAACAAAGTTATATGCGTCGATAATATTGTTCAGTAACTTGATAAAAATGGTTTTTGCACTTTCATGTGATCAGTAATTAATCACTAGATCTGATTTTCATTCAGAATTATGATCCAATGTTTTAATTAATATTTCTGTATTATTGTTATTGAAATTATCTACATCTACATCTACATCTACATCTATACTCCGCGAGCCACCTTACGGTGTGTGGCGGAGGGTACTTATTGTACCACTATCTGATCCCCCCTTCCCTGTTCCATTCACGAATTGTGCGTGGGAAGAACGACTGCTTGTAAGTCTCCGTATTTGCTCTAATTTCTCGGATCTTTTCGTTGTGATCATTACGCGAGATATATGTGGGCGGTACTAATATGTTGCCCATCTCTTCCCGGAATGTGCTCTCTCGTAATTTCGATAATAAACCTCTCCGTATTGCGTAACGCCTTTCTTGAAGTGTCCGCCACTGGAGCTTGTTCAGCATCTCCGTAACGCTCTCGCGCTGACTAAATGTCCCCATGACGAATCGCGCTGCTTTTCGCTGGATCATGTCTATCTCTTCTATTAATCCAACCTGGTAAGGGTCCCATACTGATGAGCAATACTCAAGAATCGGACGAACAAGCGTTTTGTAAGCTACTTCTTTCGTCGATGAGTCACATTTTCTTAGAATTCTTCCTATGAATCTCAACCTGGCGCCTGCTTTTCCCACTATTTGTTTTATGTGATCATTCCACTTCAGATCGCTCCGGATAGTAACTCCTAAGTATTTTACGGTCGTTACCGCTTCCAATGATTTACCACCTATGGCATAATCGTACTGGAATGGATTTCTGCCCCTATGTATGCGCATTATATTACATTTATCTACGTTTAGGGAAAGCTGCCAGCTGTCGCACCATGCATTAATCCTCTGCAGGTCTTCCTGGAGTACGTACGAGTCTTCTGATGTTGCTACTTTCTTGTAGACAACCGTGTCACCTGCAAATAGCCTCACGGAGCTACCGATGTTGTCAACTAAGTCATTTATGTATATTGTAAACAATAAAGGTCCTATCACGCTTCCTTGCGGTACTCCCGAAATTACCTCTACATCTGCAGATTTTGAACCGTTAAGAATGACATGTTGTGTTCTTTCTTCTAGGAAATCCTGAATCCAATCACAAACCTGGTCCGATATTCCGTAAGCTCGTATTTTTTTCACTAAACGTAAGTGCGGAACCGTATCAAATGCCTTCCTGAAGTCCAGGAATACGGCATCAATCTGCTCGCCAGTGTCTACGGCACTGTGAATTTCTTGGGCAAATAGGGCGAGCTGAGTTTCACATGATCTCTGTTTGCGGAATCCATGTTGGTTATGATGAAGGAGATTTGTATTATCTAAGAACGTCATAATACGAGAACACAAAACATGTTCCATTATTCTACAACAGATTGACGTAAGCGAAATAGGCCTATAATTATTCGCATCTGATTTATGACCCTTCTTGAAAATGGGAACGACCTGCGCTTTCTTCCAGTCGCTAGGTACTTTACGTTCTTCCAGCGATCTACGATAAATTGCTGATAGAAATGGGGCAAGTTCTTTAGCATAATCACTGTAGAATCTTAAGGGTATCTCGTCTGGTCCGGATGCTTTTCCGCTACTAAGTGATAGCAGTTGTTTTTCAATTCCGATATCGTTTATTTCAATATTTTCCATTTTGGCGTCCGTGCGACGGCTGAAGTCAGGGACCGTGTTACGATTTTCCGCAGTGAAACAGTTTCGGAACACTGAATTCAGTATTTCTGCCTTTCTTCGGTCGTCCTCTGTTTCGGTGCCATCGTGGTCAACGAGTGACTGAATAGGGGATTTAGATCCGCTTACCGATTTTACATATGACCAAAACTTTTTAGGGTTCTTGTTTAGATTGTTTGCCAATGTTTTACGTTCGAATTCGTTGAATGCTTCTCTCATTGCTCTCTTTATGGTCTTTTTCGCTTCGTTCAGCTTTTCCTTATCAGCTATGATTCGACTACTCTTAAACCTATGATGAAGCTTTCTTTGTTTCCGTAGTACCTTTCGTACATGATTGTTATACCACGGTGGATCTTTCCCCTCGCTTTGGACCTTAGTCGGTACGAATTTATCTAAGGCGTACTGCACGATGTTTCTGAATTTTTTCCATTTTTGTTCCACATCCTCTTCCTCAGAAATGAACGTTTGATGGTGGTCACTCAGATATTCTGCGATTTGTGCCCTATCACTCTTGTTAAGCAAATATATTTTCCTTCCTTTCTTGGCATTTCTTATTACACTTGTAGTCATTGATGCAACCACTGACTTATGATCACTGATACCCTCTTCTACATTCACGGAGTCGAAAAGTTCCGGTCTATTTGTTGCTATGAGGTCTAAAACGTTAGCTTCACGAGTTGGTTCTCTAACTATCTGCTCGAAGCAATTCTCGGACAAGGCAGTCAGGATAATGTCACAAGAGTCTCTGTCCCTGGCTCCAGTTCTGATTGTGTGACTATCCCATTCTATACCTGGTAGATTGAAGTCTCCCCCTATTACAATAGTATGATCACGAAACTTCTTCACGACGTTCTGCAGGTTCTCTCTGAGGCGCTCAACTACTACGGTTGCTGATGCAGGTGGTCTATAGAAGCTTCCGACTATCATATCTGACCCACCTTTGATACTTAGCTTAACCCAGATTATTTCACATTCGCATTCGCTAATAACTTCACTGGATATTATTGAATTCTTTACTGCTATAAATACTCCTCCACCATTGGCGTTTAACCTATCCTTGCGGTATATATTCCATTCTGTGTCTAGGATTTCGTTACTGTTCACTTCCGGTTTTAACCAACTTTCCGTTCCTAATACTATATGCGCACTATTTCCTTCAATAAGAGATACTAATTCAGGAACCTTGCCCTGGATACTCCTGCACTTTACCAATATTACGTTAACTTTTCCTGTTTTTGGTCTCTGAGGACGGACGTTCTTTATCAACGATGATAATGTCCTCTCTGGTAAGCCGTCAGGTATTTTATCGTTTCGCCCGAGGGGGGGGGGGGGGGGGGGTCCCTCTAACCTAAAAAACCCCCGTGTGCACGCCACACGTATTCTGCTACCCTAGTAGCTGCTTCCGGTGTGTAGTGCACGCCTGACCTGTCTAGGGGGGCCCTACAGTTCTCCACCCAATAACGGAGGTCGATGAATTTGCAACCATTATAGTCGCAGAGTCGTCTGAGCCTCTGGTTTAGACCCTCCACACGGCTCCAAACCAGAGGACCGCGATCGACTCTGGGCACTATGCTGCAGATATTAAGCTCAGCTTGCACTCCGCGTGCGATGCTGGTTGTCTTCACCAAATCAGCCAGCCGCCGGAAGGAACCAAGGATGGCCTCAGAACCCAAGCGGCAGGCGTCATTCGTTCCGACATGTGCTACTATCTGCAGCCGGTCACACCCAGTGCGTTCAATAGCTGCCGGAAGGGCCTCCTCCACATTACGGACGAGACCCCCCGGCAAGCACACCGAGTGCACACTGGCATTCTTCCCCGACCTACCCGCTATTTTCCTGAGGGGCTCCATAACCCGCCTAACGTTGGAGCTCCCTATAACTAATAGGCCCGCCCTCTGTGACTGTCGGGACCTTGCCGGAGAATCGGCCACTGGCCCAACAGGCGAGGCATCCTGTGGTGGCTCGGAAACGATGTCATCACCACTAGGAAGCACCCCGTACCTGTTGGAAAGGGGTAAGGCAGCTGCCACGCGGCCAGATCCCACCTTCGCCTTTCGGCCAGGCACACGCGAGCCCACCACTGTCCGCCATTCACCCTGGAGTGATGGCTGACCGGTAAGATGCTCACTGCCGGAAGACGCAGCGACATCAGGGGTTCCATGTGATTCCAAGGCCACCGAAGTAGGCATAGGTCTCACCACAGTTGCCCCAACGCCACTACGAGCCGACGCCTGCGCCTCGAGCTCGATGAGCCTAACAGACAAAGCCTCCACCTGCCCCCGAAGAGTGGCCAATTCTCCTTGCGTCCGCTCACAACAACACAGTCCCTACACATGACTATGTTTACCCTACCGTATACGGTGACAAATTCCCAAGATAATCTTCTGATGAGCTACTCTGATAATCAAGAAACACTCACTGAAATACGAGACACGAAAACTACGCTAGGTTTTCCCAGAAAAACTATTTAAAAGCTAAGCGCAACAAATAAGTACAAAAACGCTTTATACAAACAGTACTCGCTGCTGCTGGTGCTCTCGCTCTGGCTGTCACAAGACAACTGCTGACTAGTGGCTAACGGACGCGAAACAAACAAAGACGGTTTTAGGGCGCTTTCTGTTCTAAACGATCAAGAAAACACTAAGAAATCTAACACGAAAACTACGTAAAGTTTTATCAAGAACTGTTAGTTACTATGCAGAGCAGATAAACACAAATAGAATCCCTTCCTTAGTGGAAGGTCGTAAACAAAATGCAAAATAAACGCTTTATACAAACAGTACTCGCTGCTGCTGGTGCTCTCGCTCTGGCTGTCACAAGACAATTATAAATTATAAATAAAAGTAAAACATTTACTAGTAGTGAGAATCAAGCTGATAACCTCATGAATACATGCTCTGCATTCAGTTTCCAGTGGTTCTTTTTCCTCCCTCTCCAGGAATTCCTTCATACCAGTTTAGGAAATTGGTTATATGGGCACTTACCTCCATTTCTGTAAGAAGACTGAAGAGGACCTATCTGCGAGGGCCCTTGTTGATCATAATTATTCCATCAAATAAAACATGTGCTTCTGTAATAAGACCAACAGAAACTCCCATGTACAAGTAATGATGATATGTGCCAGTCACTGAAAGTGGGATCCAAACATCATGTTTTTCATTAAGAGCTACAATTTTCTACTGAAGACATAGGTTTTCTTCCTTGCATATTTTCAAACATGTAAGTGTCAAATTGTGCGAATTTTAGGTTGTCTGCCACCCTCTGTGTTTTGTATCTGTAACTTTTGAATGCCATGGAAATCTATTTGCTTCGTAGTTTGCTACACGCAAATGTAGTACCAGCAATTTATTTTTTGTTTTCATTGCATAATTGTGTGAACATGCTACTGAATGCCAAACTGGAAGCAGAGTGTGAGAAGCTGCCCGCTGCCTCTGGTGATGTTAGAGAAGGAATTGGTGAATGAACTACCAGTTCAGGTGCCCTCCATACTCCACAGCAATTTGTCTACTTGATTATTTTCAGTACCCAACAGCAGAGCACATTTGATCATACGTAGCACTAATTTGTTCGTGGGTTGACATTATTTCCGTAATGCCAATAACCTGAAGATATTGGGAAGATCCAAGTTAACTGGTCTCATTGTTGCAACTAAGATATTGAACGCCAGCATTTGTCTAGAATGAATTGTTTTGCAGCATCTTGTAGTCACCAATCATCCTCTGTTACTCTGTCTTGGACCTAGCAATCGCTATAATGGCTACCACCGAGCTACATAACACAGAGTGGCTTGCTGTGCATTTGTTCTGTGGGCTAATCATAAAGTTTTAACTACTCCTCAAAAAATGAAGTTGTGTGTTATTTGGCAAAGAAAGAAATTTGCAACTGGCACTACTGTGAATAAACTTAGTCATGTGACTAGATGCAGCCTTGCTCCGTTGAAAGTAATGTGTATTGTTACAAGGAACTGGAAAATTCCATTAACAAAGTCAAAATTGTTTATCTGTGAGAAGGAGAAAGCAGTGGCAATGCTGATGGAAAGGTGACAGATTGTGGAAAGCAAGTGTTAAATGAGCAAATTGATGCTGTGCAAATTATGGCAGGAATGATATTTCTGGGATGAATGGAATTGAACTACCTACCCCAAAGAAAAAGGAGCAAAGTGTGCACAATATATATACACTGAGACAGTGTGGATAAACATGTTACTTGGCAGCAGTTTTTACATCATTATGAAGGGTAAGAGGAAATGTCAACTTCACTAGAACTTCACAGCTTACATCATATGGAGCTGGACGTTACAGCTAGCAAACTAACTCTGACAAATAGGGTAGAAGAACAGAGAGTGAAAGCTGATGTGGTTTAAAGTGCCAGCTATATCACCTCGAAACTGTTTATCCTGGTAGCTTTAGTTTGAGAAGTGTTGAGTGGATGAAATTTATTAAAATGATCACAGCTTGCAAAATAGCATGATGGCATACTGTAGTTTTACAGCCTAGTTCGCTGAGGTGTGTGTGATAGATCCCTACTACAGAATAAATTTATCTACTTTCACTTTTGATGACAGCTGATAACCACCTTGAATACATTGATAACAAAATAGATGACAAAGAGATAGATAAAAGTGATTTCATATTCAACATACAGCAGGTACATATACATTTATTTATTATTGTACAATTTATAATTTTTAGAGTGATAAACACTGTAACCGAATGCAAACTATAAGGCCAGTAATTGTCGCAAATTATGTTGTCTAGTATGAGGAACTACCTGATTCTCTGAAAAGACCCTAGTGACATATAGCAGAGGGTGAAATCATGTGGATGTGTGTTTGTAGAAAAGCTGCTTGACAGATAACCTTTTGTCTTTGTGCTTGATTGATAGGAATCACTCAAAGTTGGATGATATTAATAAAAAGTGAAGTATTAAGTGCTATATAATATGCACAGAAATGTAAAGGTAGTTTTAATTCAGATATTCTTTACTTTTTCAGTTTCTTGAAGTTCCATTTGGAGTCTCATGGACTACTGATTGTATCAAGGAGAATCCTGAGCAAAATTTGGGAGTGGATGAAACTGAGAATACTGAGATTAGAGTATTCTCAGTTTCATCCGCTTCCAGATTCAGTTCACATCGCTGATATATTGCATGCAAAGAGAGAAAACATCATTGGCATAAATTGTGGGTTTTCTGGAAATTATCATGTAAGTAATTTTCCAGTATTCTTGTACTATTCCACTTGACTTGGATTACCACCTATTATTTGCTGACTTTTGTGAGTAGAATATGAACAGGTCTTGTAACCTACTTCCAGTGACCCCCTCTTGATAAACTAAAGGTATAGGGCATATGTTGATACTTTACACATTGTGAGGCTCCCTCCCTGTAATTGGATTAAGACTGCTTCTTGAATACCGGGTTGCTGTCATATTCACTTGGCATTGGATTCCCAGTTTTGACTGCACTGTTGGGTAGTTCCACTTCCTAGGTGTGCATATCAAAGGAATGAGGTCTGTAACCATGTGCCAAAGTAACATATGCCCTATCAAACACCTACTCCCACTACTCCATATAATTAAGTCAGAAAAATGTCAAGTAATGTGTCTCGAAACTGGAAACAGTTTCTCATTAGAAATTAAATTTATTATACTTTCTCTGCAAAGAAAATGTCCCTGTGATGGCTAAAGTTCAATCACAACACATTAACATTGACACAGTTTCATAAGATTATTCAAATTGGCCATTTCTTTTAGATTCAGCTTCATTGCCATAAAAGTATCCTACAGTTTCTCATTTCATGCAAAACGAACAAGAATTGGTGATTTTCGATGGTGGCAGTTACTTTCCACACTTACCTTATCTCACTCTCCTGAGACCTTCAAGCTAACTACACCAGTTACCTACTGCTGAATGACTGACTGCCACGCACCATATTGGCAGGTGCCAAAACTGCTCCTGTACTCAGATGATGGGAGTATTGCTGTGCAACCTGTGGGCTCCAGTTGGACAAACGTGAGCCTGGGCAAGATCAGATACTGTATCAGTATCTGTACATCCCCCAACCAAACATTTTCCAAAATGCTCATTCCTCACATTTTGGAAAAGAAAAAATAATCCCACAGGTAACCTTAAAATTTCACCAAAAAGGACTCAAAGCCAAATATTCCAGTAGAACAATAAAAAATATTTTGATGAAGTATGTGAATAGCAATGGTGTCCTCTTAAAACAGAAACCAGAAATTCATATAGTGAAATTTAAAACACATTCACACTTCCATTTTTTCGTACCCGTATATTATAAGTTGCTTGTATCATATGATTTATAGAAGAAATCGGAAATCAAAACCTTATAATTCCACGTAGGTATAAATTTATCAGATATTTGCAAAACACACTTTGTTGATACAAATCCAAACTCTGGTTATGGTCCAATTCAGTGTACTTTCAAATTTGAAATTTTCAGATAAGGCATTCAGAATTCACTTAGTCAGTTTTAATCCATTTTGAGTTAAGCACGTATTTACATCTATAGGAAAACACATACCGGTTATCATAATGTCACACACTTGATAAGAATAATGAAAAGTAAGCAACAGTGTTTCAAAATTCCCAAAATACATTATTCTTTCAGGAGAGATTTGCATCTGTGTAAAGAGCTAATGCATTAGTCTCTTTATTGAAAAGAAAGCTTAATTTTCTGTAGTATTCTGTAAATGTGACTAAGTGTTTAAGAAACAATAAAATTTTTAAAAAATCTGCTGTTTAAAAAAAAAAGAAAAAACCTAATTTTGTGTGCTCTCTTCTCGCCCTCTCCCCATCTTTCCCCTCTCCAACCCTCTCCTTCCCCCACCTCTACCCCACCTGCCAAATCCATGTACATGTGCATTTTAAGAGTGTGTCACTTCATCATTAACTCGTGGCACAGCGCCTTGGTATGACGTCACATTGTGTGTTACCCAAGTCCTGAATGGGAACTTCTTGTGTTTTATCTGCCACCTGGCCTACACTGCTGATCAGCAAGCAAGGATCATTGTCTTATGGTTGCTGAAATGTCACAGTCACCAGCAAATCTAAATTTGAGGCACACAATGTGTACTCTGTTCAAAATTAGTTTACTGCTGATACTTCCACAGGAACACATGTGGAGAAAGAACACAGTTGCCATGGTCCACATGGAACACATGCCTGCTCATGCATCTCATTCAACTCCCTAAACACAGAAATTATTTGACATCAGTGGAACTGGCATCAGCATGTTTTGGAAGAGTTGCACTGTTTCCATTTTAGTTTTATTTGCATCAGCTAAGGTTAAAATTGATATACAAAAAGTGTACAAATTTGCATTTTCTGATGATATTACATTTGTGATGTACAGGGAATTTTTTTGTCATTGAATTTAAGTGAACACGCTATGTGAATCAAATCTTAAGAATACATCACTGAACACACTACGTGAAAGAAATCTTATGAATACATCATATTTTCGTCAGCTTCATCCTGCATCCTAATGCGAGATAATTAAAGTTAAATGTGATACATGGTGCTGCGCTCACACATGGAAATGTCAGTGATAGCCTGCTTGATTTCATTTAGAGAAAAAGAGTGCTAGGTTTACAATTAACATTTGATTACATTTGTGATCAAACTTCATACTTTTGGTGCTGAAAATCTTGGCGAAGATCTTTGGTCGAGCACAAGACACTGATGGTGGTTGGAGAGAAGGAGAAATCAAAGTTTGCCAGAAATGGTGTAACATTATTCAGAAGAGAGTCTTACTTGCGTGAACACATTTGGGACATATTTGTGAACATTAGAACAACTTGACCTGAACTCAGTCAACACTGGGCAGATGGAGCCATTAAATGTTAAAGACGAATTGTGATGGAAGGTGAATAGATGGAAAAAGCACAATACTGTAACTGGAGGCAAACTGTGAGGTCAGCACGTGATGGCAAAGGTCAGTAAATACAATGATATGCTATGTAGGAGAGTGAGAAGTCGGAGCCTCTGCAAAGAATGTAGTGAAATGTGGTGCAAGGTGAAATCATGGTTGTGTGTCACTAGAAAAATGGTTAGCAAACTATCTGTTTTATATGTACAGAAGTTGTAATTTGGCTATGCTTTTTTTCAGTTTCTTGAAGATCCAATGGAAGTTACTTGGTTCCCTAATTGTATCAAGGAGGAACCCAAACTACATTTTGGGTGGGATGAAACAGAGAACAGAAAAAGCACTGACATCAGTGATGTAGTGCATGTGAAATGAAAAAAAAAAATGTTGTTGGCTATTTCTTGAATGTTAAGAATTCATTACATTGAAATAAATCTAGAATGTGAGTTTTCTAGGTTTTACTGTTATTACTAATTTCCCAGTATTCTTATACTATTCTACTTCACTAAGATTGTCAAATACATATCTGATTTTATGGAAACCTTGTTGGTGGCCCCCAGGCAGTTCTGCAGCTAAAGGGATCGGGCTGTTTAATGAACAAATCAGTTGGTTTTATAAGTGACGTCAAGTAAGGGATTCCTCTGTAGTTACCTATTTATTTCAGATGACAAGGCTGTTATTTTTCTCAAATGTGTGGTATTTAACTGCAGTGGTATTGTTTCTATCTTGTAAACAGTTTCTATTAAAGATTATATTTCGAATTCCAGTTGTGTTTCTCCATTTTCTTTTTTTTCTTTTTTTTATTTATTTATTTTTTTTAATACATCATTGCGCATCTGGTCTTCGGCACAAGCCTTGTTGTTGTTTGGGTTCCTTATAGATAGTATTTCATTTACAGATGCTGTGGTGACTTGTATATCAACTGTACCTGGTTCTTCAGATTTAATATGAGGCTGTGGATCAGTAGTCATGAAAAAAAAGTCTTCCATGATTTTTTTGTCTGTCTCAAAATCTTGTACTGTTGGAGTATTCTGGTCTCTCGTATCTTAGAGTTCATTGTGTTTCCTCACTGATTTTATAGTTTCATTACTTCACTGTCAAATTTTTTCTTGAATGTTTCATATCTACCATGCACACTCTGAGACACTTATGAGAAAGTCCTATGACTAGAGGCACCTGTTTTTCGCAAAGCGCGAAATCACGAATTTTTCATGAAATTTTACACATTTTGCTGAAAACGCAAAACTATTTACTTTTAAGCCAAATCGCGAAATAATTGACAAAACTTTGCAAAATCTCGTCATTTGAACTTAACTGTGGAAATTCGATTGGAGTTATGGAGAACCAATCTGGATATCGATTGTACATCATTTCGATATATGTAATATACCGAGTATTCCAAAGACATTCTACAATGTTCTGGCAGGGTATTCAGTATTGCGTGTTGGAAATCGTCGTGGATCGCCGGTGCATTGAGTGTGGTATTTTGTGTTTTGTTTTTGTGCTACAGATGATTAATATGGTAGTGACAGTTTTTGAACGAGAAAAGGAATTTTCGTCAGAAGGATTTTATGTTTTCGAGAAAAGTAGGAAGATACTTACGTGCAAATACTGCAATGTGCGTATTGAGTGGCAGAGGAAGGCCACGTGACTGAAACACACTAATATCAGTTCTTCCCATAAGAAGAACAAGGAGAAGGAGCTAACAACTACTGGTATAAAAAGACAAGCTACGCTCAAGGAAGTCACTGCAGCGGCAAAACGAGCGCACCCAAAATGATAAAGAAGAATTGGATGAACAAATACATACCAGGTTTGTGTGGAGCTGCAGTGAAGGCTTTGTGGATCCCAGTCAGTAATGTTGGTAGTAAGAGATCATTTTCTAGATATTGCAATATAATGTCTGACAGGAGAACAGCACTGACTCCCAGTAATATGGAAGTCATGGTATCCTTGTCTTTCTCGGACTGACTTGCGTGTTGTGTACATAGACTAGGTCAGGATAAATGTTTTCCAAACTGTCATGATTTGGTATTTGTGTTTTAATAAGATTTATAATTTTTATGCTTTTTCAATTTATGTAAAATAAAATATTTTTCACTGCAAATGTGCCATAAATATGTTTCCTGTACCTTTTACTGCTGAAAAGTGGAAATAAAATTTAACGAAATTATTGACGAAATGGAAAAAAGAGTAGCGAAAAATATACCAAAATAACTTTTTAAAAATGACAAAATCGGGCAAAAATTTTCACCACAAGCAGGTGCCTCTACCTATGACTCCTGGTGTGCTTTGCACAGCTCCAATTACTATAGAGAAGCTTCAAGAGACTTTGAAAGGTATAAACAGAAAAGCTGCTGCAATAGGTGGAATAAATGAATTAATTAAATATGGAGGGTTATCACTAGATAAAAGAATTTTGTAGTAAATGAATGTTGGATGAATTGCAAACTCTCAGACCCTTGGTATACAGCAGAAGTAATCTCTTTCCAAGGAAAGGACACACAGTGACAGCAAAAACTATTGTGGCATCGGTCTTGTAAACACTGCCTACAAACTACACTCAAAGATAATCAATAAGTCATGAATACCACAGAAGCTATTATTTCTGAAGAACAAAAGAGGTTAAAGATAATCAATAAGGACATGAATACCACAGAAGCTATTATTTCTGAAGAGCAACAAAGATTTAGAGCTGGTCATTCATGCACAGACAATACCTTTGTAATTAAAAGCATCATAAAAATATTCAGAGAATTTATCATAAAACCCATATGGTCTTTATTTTCCTAGGGAATGCTTATGACCATGTGAGCTGTGATAGAATGGAAGATTATGTCCAAATATGGATATCCTTATCACCTAACAGCAGTAGTGAAAAGCACACATTTTAATAAACAGGCAGGAACTGATTAGAAGAAATAATTACTAACCAAGGTGAAGACAAGGGTGTGGACTATCACCTACAATTTTAATATGTACATTTACATCACTTTTCAAAAAGGGAAGTGTGAAGAAAGCAAAGAAATTAAGATTGTTAAGCATATCGATTTCCGGCATGCTGGATTAATTACAGGACAGCAACTTCAGTTAAACCCTTTGATATACACACATCGTAAAAAGTTTTGCATACTTTGGTTTCAAGAGTTCCAGAACCTGTACAAAAAATTGGAATAGAGATCCACATAAACATCATTCCCGCCCTTTTTATTGCTCATGAAAACCATACATTGCATGTTGTATCACCATACAGTGACACTCATCGATGGAGAGAAGTTAATGCCAATCCCGAGTGGTCCATTCACATGTTGTTGGGCCCATCTTTACCTCGCTGCATGGTGTCATGGTTGCAAAGATGACTTCTGTATCTCCTCCATGTCCAAACAACATCGCTTTGGTTCACTCAGAGATGCCTGCACACTTCCCTTGTTGAGCCCTTCCTGGCAGAAAGTAAAAATGCGGACGCGATCGAACTGTGGTATTGACTGTCTAGGCATGGTTGAACTACAGACGACACGAGCCGTGTACCTCCTTCCTAGTGGAATGACTTTAACTGATCGGTTGTCAGACCCTCTCTGTCTGAACAGTCAAAGGGACTGTGTCTGTGATACAATATCCACAGTCATCGTCTATCTTCAGGAGTCCTGGGAACTCGGGTGATGCAACACGTTTTTTGATGTGTGTAGAAACAGCTGACATTGCTAGATTCTTATTTTATTTAATTGACTAGTTTTGGGTTAACTGAAACAATTTTCAAATCACCCAGCAAGACAAACAAACTATTTTCGAAAGTATCATGTGACACCTGTCAAGATTATACATTTACATAACAAAGTCATGTTTCAACCTTGAACAGTGACAGAACAAATATACATTTATAGATACTTGTTCTGTCACTGTATGTTATTAAAACTTGACTGTATTATATGTATACGTGTAATCTTGACATTTTATATGCTATTTCAGAAAATATTCTTTTCTCTGTATTTATGATTTCAAAATGGGTCCAGTCAACCCAAAACTAGTCATCAATTAGGTAGAAAGTGAATCATGCAATTTAGGCTGTTGCTCTATTGAACTGAATGAAGAATACCTCATTGTGCCTCAATTTGCAGATATCATTATTGTTCAAAAGAATGAATATTATCTCCAAAGATCAGTATACATGCTGAATAAAATATACAATAAATACACTCTTAAAATGTCTAGTAACGAAAATCTACATCCACATCTATACTCTGCAAACCACTGTGAGGTGCATGGCAGAGGGTATGTCCCATTGTATCAGTTATTAGGGTTTCTTCCTGTTCCATTCACGTATGGAGTGTGAGAAGAATAATTGTTTTAATGTCTGTGCGTGCAGTAATTATTCTAATGTTATCTTCACAATCCCTATGTGAGTGATATGTAGGATGTTGTACTATATACCTAGGGTAATCATTTAAAGCCAGTTCTTGAAACTTTGTTAACAGACTTTCTTGAGATAGTTTTCATCTGTTTTCAAGAGTCTGCCAGTTCTGTTGCTTCAGGATCACTGTGACTCTCATGGATTAAACATAATTGTGACCATTTGTGCTGCCCTCCTTTGTATACATTCAGTATCCCTTGTTAGTTTGTATTTTGTCTCTGACTCACATTTAACCCTTTCATTTGCGATAGGTAGGGAAGGAAATTGAATTTTGTTAGGTATGAAGTAATATTGCAATTAATAGGTATTTACAATTTTGCAACTCATTTTAGTTTATAATCTACAGTTGACTCATACCAGCAAATGGGAGATATTTTTCCCACTGGCACTTTTTATCATGAGGAAATATAATGACAGTACCTCATTTTTTTAAACTTATTTATTGATATACTCTCATGAAATTATAGAAACAGCAGTAAGTAACACACTTTTGAGTAAAAACAAATTATTTCCCTTAAAACTGTTAGAAACATGGATCCACACACAGTGGGACATTACCTGCTATGCATATACGGTGAGTGCACTTTTCCCTCTGGTTACTGCTACAAGACCTGCATCTCCGATAAAAGCTTCCCAAAATAGGATGATGATTTCCAACCTTTGGGTAGCCTGATGTGCGCAGGTATGAAAATACATTTGCCTCAGTGTTTCCTGTCAGGATCTACAGCAATGAGCTGTCATGCTAATTTGAGACAAAATGTTAACTGATCCTGGTTTGATGTAGAGTGCTTATTGATCTTACACAGTAAAAAGCTGTTCACCACAGCGAAATCAATAAAGAAATAAAGAATTCTAGCCACCATTCCACTGAATGTCTATCTAGGGCACATCTTTCTCTCAATCGTTCGAATCTGTCGACCCCATTCTTTATCCAGTTACAGTCAGCCACAACTGGGGGATCAAATAAATACATGTCACTGTATCCCATCTTTATTCTTGTGAGTGGCTATTGTTCTCCCTTGTGCATCATGAAATATAGGCAGCAATGTGACAGTATGGGTGTCCATCCATTTCACAGCTGAGATGGCACCTTTTATTGGAAACGGAAACCTACTCTATCTTTCATCGTACAATGGAGACCTTTGCAATTCACTCTCACAGTTCCACACGAGTAAATACCTTTCTTCAGTAAGATAGACATCAGCCACAGTAATGTAAAAAAGTTCTCAAGAGCTACAAGTCAAGCCTTCTGATGTGCACATCCTGTTAGTTTTAGGATTTCTGTTTTCCCTAGTGTGTAACCGTCATTGTTTTCTTTCAATTTTCTAGTATATATATCGAAATTCAGTACATATTCTGTCTCTGCATTGTGTAATCACCGCACTTTATATCCCTTCTTGACATATTTTGTTGGCATGTATGTGTCAAACTAGAGCAACAGATAGAAAAGAAGACTGCTCGTAATTTACTTTGCAGTTTTTGTTAGAACAGGCAGCAGTTTGTGAAGCTTGATGAACTCAGTGTGGCTTGGAGGTTTCTGATCCTCATTATTGTTGCTGTGGATCTGCTCAATTTTTAAAATTTTTTTTTATATCTCTTGCTGCTCGTTACTTCTCCTACAGTGTAAGCTCTTAGGGTTGGATTTGAACTCAAAAAATTTTAACAATGCTGTAAGTTCATGAATGTCCACAATAATAAGGCAGCCAAAAAATGCTTGCATGTCCCTTAAGTTTGTAACACTCCATCCTTTTGTTCTGCCAACAGTCTACCAGACAAACCTTTATTTTGAGTTGCATACATGTCTTTTTTTTTTCGTTTATATAGTGTCATTAAAATGATTTGAAAAGTAGCACAGTTCACTGTCATTGTTACTGAAAGCATATTTTGAAGCAGCACTTTTTACTGAATGACACCAGTCCCCTTCTCTGAAAAGATATGAGCAGCCATTGCCCCACCCTTTGTCACTATGTTGATCTGAGTCATCTTCTGTAGCTGCCTGAGAAGTAGCTCCTTCAGTCAGGACCTCTGCACATAATCACATGACTGTACCGATGTGGCAGAAATGATTCATCCAAGCTATTCAGGCTGCCACTAGCTCAAAAGTCACATTCTGCTTCAGAATCACTGTCATTCTCCAGCAAAGAAAATAGAATATTCAGCACCTCTTCCACATGGTTTGGGTTACTGATGTCTAGTTTCTCAAACATCTGTAAATATAACACTATGTTCAGATAATATGAAACTGCAATATCGAAATACATCATCAGCATTTGAAATACACATCTCAACAAAAATTTGGAATATCATAATGTGTGCAACATTGGCTCTGTTTCAAATAGCGCAGTTTATCACGTAAGTTCATGGCTTGTAGAAAATAAACTAATGTTAAACCACAGAAAGAGACAGATTTTACTATTTCTAACATACAATTCAACAAAACTCGACATTTTAATTTAATAGAATTAGTGAAACTGAACAGTTCAAATTCCTAGGTGTTCAGATAGATAGTAAACTGTCATGGAAAGCCCACGTTCAGGATATTGTTCAGAGACTTAATGCTGCCACTTTTACCATTCAAATGGTACCTGAAGTAAGTGATCATTCAACATGAAAATTTGTCTGCTTTTCATTTGCTTATATCGTGTGGTATTATACTTTGGGGTAACTCTTCCCATTTTAAAAGGATATTTTTGGCTCAGAAACGGGCAGTTCGGGCAATAAGTGGTGTAAGTTCACAAACCTCTTGTTGGCCCCTGTTCACTAGTATGGGTATTCTGGCATCGACACACACACACACACACACACACACACACACGTGCGCTATATTCTTTACTGCCGTTTCTTGTTAACAACATCAGCTTATTCCCAAGAATAAGCAGCTTTCACTCCGTTAATACTCGGCAGAAATCAAACCTGCATTTGAATCGGACTTCTTAAATCTTGTGCAGAAAGATGTGCAGTATACTGCTGCATCCTTTTTCTATAAGCTTCCACAAGAATTCAAAAATCTTAGCAGTAATCCACTCGTTTTCAAATCAAAATTGAAGAGAGTTCCATGTGAAAAATTAAGCTGATTCCTACGTTATATTGTTGATTGCATTTGCGTAAATTTATGGCTTGTCTTTTTTTTGGATTCATAAACATCTTATTTTATCTGTTATCACTTTTATTTTGTAATTTCATGTACTGACACGTTCCATGACCTTGGAGATTTGCTCCTCAATTTGGTCCTATGGAACTGGATGTGTAAAATAAAATGGGACGGGAAAAAAACAAAAAAAAACCGCTTTGAGTGATATGTAACAGATCGGCAACATCTTGCTGTGTATGACGAGCTGAAAGTAAAGCTACTATCCTAACTCTATCAAAGTGTTGTATGCCTCTACATGTCATGTTACTGCAGTGCTGAACACAAACAGATTGAAGCTGTTGTTGATACTGGACTGTTCGCGGTGTGCCGCTGCGGCAGTGGTATGTTTATATGACTGGAAAACTACCACAAAGCATGGTAGTAGTAAACACTGTCCAGTATTTAGGCTCTAACTTCAGGTTTAGTGTGGCTAGAAACTTGAATAAAGCACACTGGTTCTCACTCACTACGTTGCACATTGCCATATTGCATACTTCGATTTGGAGCCCTTTAGCGTCAGCGAAGTGGAACAGTCGAGTAATATGCATGACATGTAACAGCACAACTGATATTGAGAACAGGGTCAAAAATTGTGAGGCATTGCTCTTTAGCACAGCCTTGTATATACTGTAGAAACGAGCAATTTGTTCCAACTTCACAATTGACAACATTAGTGAACACTTGACAAACAGAAACTGACTGCTGTAGCAGTTTGTGTACACCTGGTACAGCGTCCTATGCCAAGGTGCCAGGCATGTCCAGAGGATGAAAGACGTATTCCCGTAAATGTAATGTAGTAAAACAACTAAGTTGGTGGTAAGTATGCTTTCTGCAGTCCATAAAAAGAAATGTTAATACTGTGGCAACTATAATTCCCTGAAAAATACGAGACATTTCATGAAAATTGAAATATACGTTTCTACATTTCTCAACAGAAACGACAGCTAGTTCAGCAGACCATGACTAGGTACCAGAAGCGTATACAGCTAGTATGATGAATTACCACAGATGTGGCAAAGAAGTACAGTAGACAGTACATATACTTCCCATAGCCTGCAAAAGGATTGACCATAATCTTCTGTAGCTCCCTCAACGAAAAACTGCTCCCACTAGTTGGAACAAAGTGCGGGACACACACATCTGCAAGAACTATGACACAAGTAATCCACAAAACAACTATCCAGTATCCTGGACATCCATTTGTTGTAGAACCATCGAACATGTACTCAGCTCAAATATAATGAGGTATTTTGAACAAAATGACCTCCTTCGTGCCAACCAGCATGCATTCTGAAAATGTAGATCATTTGAAACTGCACTCAACTGGCATGTGATTCTCTACTACACTTATGCTAAATTTTGAATGTACAATTATATGGGATCTCAAGCAAAATTTGTGACTGGATTCAATATTTCTTAGCAAGAAGTATGCCGCATGTTATCTTGTATGGAGAGTCGTTGACAGATGTGCAGGTAAACTCAGATGTGTCCCAGGGAAGTGTATCGGGACCCTTATCATTCGTGTTGTGTATCAGTAACCTTGCAAAGCTTCAAACTCTTTAAAGATAACCTGCCAGAAAGTTTCATATCAGCGCACACTCTGTTGCAGAGTGAAATTCTCATTCTGGAAATATCCCCCAGGCTGTGGTTAAGACAATCCACAATATCCATTCTTCCAGGAGCGCTAGTTCCCCTAGATTTGCAGAAGAGCTTCTGTGAAGTTTGGAAGGTAGGAGACGAGATACTGGCGGGAAGTAAACTTGTGAGGACGGGTTGGGAGTCGTGCTTGGATAGCTCAGATGGTAGAGCACTTGCCTGCAAAAGGTAAAGGTCCCGAGTTTGAGTCTCAGTCTGCCAGGAAGTTCCAGTGCAGCTTCTATGACGAAGTACTGCCTTAAAAATAATTGCACAAATATTCAGTTGGATCTTGATAAGAGTTGAAAGTGAGGCAGAGATTGGCAACTTGCTTCAAAAGTTCAGAAATGTAAAACTGTGAGCTTCACACGAAAAGCATAGTATCCCATGACTATAATATCAGTGAGTCAAATTTGAAATAGGTCAGCCCATACGTGTACCTGGGTCAAACAGTTTGTAGGGATATGAAATGGAACAATTTAGTTGGACATCTTTAAAACAAAGGCGTTTTTTGTTGCTGTAGAATCTTCTCACCAAATTTCAATTATCAATTTTCTCCTCAGAGTGCAAATATATTTTATTGGCGGCAACCTACATTGGGGGAAACGATCATCATAATAAAAAAACAGAAATCAGAGCTCATACGGAAAGATACAGACGTTCGCTTTTTGCAGTCGCTGTTCGATATTGGAATAATCGAGAATTATTGTGAAGGTGGTCTGATGAGCCCTCTGTCAGGCACTTAACTGTGATTTGCTGAGTATCCGTGTAGATGTAGATGTGGATGCAGATTACATATGATCAGTGGTAGATAAAGCAGGTGGCAGGCTTCTGTTTATAGGTATAATGCTAGGGAAATTCAGTCAGTATACAAAGAAGATTATGTGGCGACACAATTAGTTGCCTACCCAGAAATGTCCATTCACTTTTCAGTGACTTATTCTGCAGTACACGTCTTCCCACAGATAATGAGTAATGTTTCTTCGACTGGAAAAGATGAAACAGAAATGAATCACACTGCGCGACTCTACAGATTGCACAAAATGTTTTCCAATACCAGTTCTGGCTTGTTGCCAAATGAGAGAAAGTCATACAATAAAAATTCCGATATATTGTCATTTCTTAGATACAGTTTCACCTATTGACTCCACTTTAATTTGGTCTAAACATTGCGACTTTCACGCATGAACACTATCACTTTCATTGCCCAGCTTATGGTACACACATAACATTTATTCCTTCATTCACTCAAATAGCAAACGTTTGAAATTCGCAGTATTTAATGGAAAATATAATATTAGCAAAAAATGAGATCTGTCCACAAAAAATAGAGAGAGAAATTGGTTGCCATGACAAGAAATTATTGACTCACTTAAGCTTTCAATTCCGCATTTTTAGTGAGTTTCTGTGTCTCTAAGTGTGACAAATATTAGGCTGCAGTACACACTCTTGTTAACTGTTGACATATATGTAAACTCAGTACAAAGCTTTGTTTCATTTTGTATGTGGCAGATGTTACGTTTAATTCTTACAATAGCATGCATATTATTTTGTTGTCTGTACTTAGGTGATAGGTCTGGAGTGAAGCTGCCGACTGGCAAATGGCAGAACAATTGTTGCGGCTAGCTATTGTAACATTCCTGCAGGACCAGTCTCTGGTGCTTCAACACACATCACCTCTAGTTCTGATGATTCCCCCCCGCCCGAAGAAGACATTAGAATTATTTCACTTGGCAAGGATTACTTCAAAAATTTAATAAATTTTCAAGAGAAACCAGAATAAAATTAAATTACGTAATTCTAGTTTTGGAACTGGCACTTCTAAAAGCAACTAAATCCATTATTTTACAAAATTTGTTTTTTTCCAAAAAACCTATTCACCAAAATTTCTTCCAAATAGAAATCCTCACATTCTATTCAGGACACTCTGAGCCATCTACAAATAGTTCATTTCTGTTCTGTATTTAAGATGTTTAAATGATGAACTCTTTACCTCCTCACTCACTGTAGCGTGCATCTGTAGAATTTGAATTGTTACACTCCACATTCTCCCTACCCTTTGCAACTTATAATACCTCTGTGTTACTAATATCAATCCACTTCTATTTTATATTCAGTACTCTTCTAGTGTCCTTTTATGTGCAAAAATAGTCCTCACATTCCTGCACCTTAGTTGTGTGGCGTTCATAACACTCCACCTTCATTTCATACGCAATCCAGGTTTCAGTCATAGGTCGATATTTTGTGTAAACATAGTCTCGTCTAAGGCTACGAATTTTTATAGTGTCTTCCTGAAAAGTAAATTTTAATTCATGTTGTTCGTCTAAAACATCTTTTCTGTTCATTGTTAATTAAGTTTTTAAATATTATTCTCATTCTCCTCAATGAATGTAAATTAATGGAGAAACTCTTACTGCTCCTGTTATAACGTCAAGTTTAACACATATATTTCAGAACGACACAACACATATGTCACAGAGTAAGTTGACAAGCAAGACATGTGTACACGTTAGCGTTCGAATGAGCACCGAGTCCTAGTCTAGTGGCCGCTGCTTGGCTGGCCGCTTAGGTGGCGCAGCTGCTGCATGTCTGGCAGACAGCGCCGCACGTAGAGGACGCGCGTAATTGTGCGGCGGCGCTTTGGATGATCGGCGAGTCACAACACTTTTCCCCCCCTTTGAAATTGTCGCACTGGTCTTGATGGAGGTGTCCTGGAGATGGCTAACGTCCGTAGGCGTTGTTTGACTCGCTGTAAAGTCTCGAGGAGGAGGCTTCCCGTACGGACGGAAGGGTCCCCGATGATAACGGGTCGAGATAACAGGAGACGTAGGGGTCGAATCTGCTGGGGCCCCATGCACCAATCTGCCTGCTGCGGCAAGTCCAGTTGATATGACAGGAGACATGGGCGATGTGTCAGCGTCCGTTGGAGGAGGAGGCGAGTAGATTTGCTCTGACAGAGGATGGTCATCCGGTTCCTGCATGGGCACTTCTCCTGGTGGTGTCCGTTCTTGTGCTGGCATCGCGATGACGGTGAGAGGGCTGCGTTGTGAGTATTGAGAGATGCCGAGATCCCGAGCGTCAGGTAGAGCCAAAGGTGGTGTAGCGGCATTCGGAACAGGCATTGCTGGCACACGAGGCCGAAGCTGGTCCAAATGACGCACTGCAACACCCGTGTCCGTTTGGATTTCATACTGGCGTCTGCCACGGTGTCTTAAGATGCAGCCCGGGCTCCATTTTGGCCGCCTGCCATATCCCCGTACCCAGACGAGGTCGTCGGCGGTGAACCGGCCGAGTGAAGGCACCCGTGGCCATGACGTGGAAGGCCGCAGAAGATGAAGTAGCGTGCGGGGCTGTCGGCCGTGTAAGAGCTCAGCCGGGCTGTGGTCACCCGTGGGGGTGAAACGGTAAGACGCCGGAAACTGGAAAAGCGCATCATCAGCAGCAGAAGAAGTCAGAAGTTTCCGCATCTGTGCCTTAAATGTGCGGACCAGTCGTTCAGCCTCACCGTCGGATTGTGGATGGAACGGCGGGGCCGTGACATGTGTAACGCCGTGACGAGCACAAAAATCCGCAAATTCGGAAGAGGCAAATTGCGGACCATTATCAGTAACAAGAGTAGAGGGGAGGCCTTCCAAAGAAAAATGCGGGTGAGAGCACTGGTGGTTGCCGTGGTGGTAGGCGACGTGCAATGGACAATGAAAGGAAAGTTAGAGTAGGCGTCAATTACGAGAAGCCAATAAGTACGTAAAAAGGGTCCCGCAAAGTCAGCACGAGTGCGCTCCCAGGGCTTCTCAGGCGAAGGCCACGGTGACAAAGATGACTTCGGGGCAGCGGCCTGTGACGCACAAGGGCCGCAGGCAGTGACCGTGTGTTCTATTTCAGAGTCGATGCCAGGCCAGTACACATGACGGCGCGCCAGAGATTTTGTGTGAGACACACCCCAGTGCCCTCGGTGATGGAGGCGCAAGACCGAAGCACGCAAAGACACAGGTACCACGACACACGGCGAAGCATTGTCAGTGGAGAGGAGGATAACACCGTCCCTAGCCGTGAGGCGGTAGCGCAAAGCGTAGTAGTTCCGTAACGGATCAGAAGTCTTAGTGGACGGGCGATCTGGCCAACCCTTCTGAATACAGCGTAAAACCCGGGAGAGGGTAGGGTCAGAACCCGTAGCAGCCGCCAGCCTGTCCCCAGTGATGGGGAACCCGTCCACAACCCGCTGCTCGGCAACATCCAGGTGGAAACACAAAAGTTCGTCCCTATCGAATGCCTGATCAGGACCCACGGGAAGGCGAGACAGAGCATCAGCATTTGCATGTTGAGCCGTTGGCCAGAACTGAATCTCATAATTGAAATGAGACAAGTAAAGAGCCCAACGCTGGGGACAATCCTCGCGTGAATGTTTCATAAAACACCGCGGACATGAAGGAAGTTGCCGGGGGTTTTGCTGCAGTTTCTTAGCGGGTTGTTTACGGCTAGGCCGAGGCTGCGCGTGGGAGCGCACTGCGGCCACGTCGGCCGTCGGGGACGTGTCGTCAACAGAGCACAGAGGTTGTATTTCCCCGACATCACCCCACGCCTCTATTTGCGCCCCAGCGGCGCGAGAAATTTCAAAAGACTGCGCAATGGAGAGAACTTCATCTAGAGTCGGATTCGCCAACTGAAGGGCACGTTGCCGAACTTCTTTGTCGGGCGCCGACCGGATAATAGCATCCCGTACCATGGAATCGGCATAGGATTCTTTGTGAACGTCAGTAACAAATTGACACTTTCGACTGAGGCCGTGAAGTTCAGCAGCCCAAACGCGATAGGATTTATGTGGCTGTTTATGACAACGATAAAAGGCAACACGAGAGGCTACCACATGCGTTTGCTTTTGAAAATAGACAGACAGAAGTGAGCACATTTCAGCAAAGGAGAAAGACGCAGGATCCTTCAAAGGAGCCAATTGCGACAACAACCGATACATTTGAGGTGAAATCCAGGAAAGGAACAGAGACTTACATGGTTGTTCATCCGTGACATGAAATGCCAAGAAGTGCTGTCGAAGACGTTTTTCATAATCAGACCAGTCTTCCGCTGTCTCGTCGTAAGGAGGAAAAGGAGGTATAGCCAACGACGAGAAACGCCCCGCATTTGACGCCGCGACGAAATCGCGAATCGCCGCTGTTTGAAGCGTTTGCTGTTCAAGGAGATTTTGCAATAGTTGCTCGACAGTAGCCATGGAACCCTGTGGGTCAACAGTGAAAAGGAAAAAATCCCATCCTCGTCGCCAATTGTTATAACGTCCAGTTTAACACATATATTTCAGAACGACATAACACATATAAGTCACAGAGTAAGATGACCAGCAAGACATGTCTACACGTTAGCAGTCGAATGAGCACTGAGTCCCAGCCTAGAGGCCGCTGCTCGGCTGGCCGCTTAGGTGGCGCAGCTGCTGCATGGCTGGCAGACAGCGCCGCACGTAGAGGACGCGCGTAATTGTGCGGCGGTGCTTTGAATGATCGGCGAGTCACAACAGCTCCACTCAAGTGGAACTAAATGGAAGTTACCTGAAAATACTCTTAAAACAAAAATAAAATCACTAATTTTATCAATAAGTGAGAAGATAATGAAAGCATCTTTTATACATACTTAACTAACTGAGAATATTTACTGTAAGTTGGAACTTAAATCTGGCTAAAATTTAGGTCTAGCGCAAATCTTTTTTTTTTTTTTTTTTAAATCACAGTATAGCATCGTTATGTTCTTTTAGCAGTTTATTTTCTTAAATTTATACAAAATCACGTGTTTATACAAAATTGGCAAGCAACAGTGCCCATTAAAATCCTCACAATAAAACTTTGACCTAGGACAAAATAGATTACATAAAAAATCATGAAATTATTTACAAAACTCTTTGTATCATCATTTTTATTTTCTGGCACATTCAGGTTAGTCAGATCAACATTATGACATCCATTCCACTTTCCTACTAGAACTTGTAATTCATCATCTGCTTCTTCAACCATAACTTTTCCTCAGTAAGGGAACAAAATACTTTCACAGCACCACATCTTTCTCTTGAAAAATGTGTTTACTAGTCACCAGCTATTCTTCTAATGTATCCTACATCAGTTTATATTATAATATTCAAGTTACATCCACCACTAGTTTCTACATGCTAGCTACTTAGTTTACACATCACATCTAGTAGTCTTTACCTCATTATTTCGAAATTCACAGCCTAGTTTACTAAAAGTCAATACACCTCTCTGCAAACCTGTAACCATATTCCACCACTAATCACTGTTTTTATAAACAATGTTCATTGTAATTATATACTTTTCCAAATTTATTAATACTTTTCCCTTTCTTCTTAATAATCATTGCTTTCATCAGCTAAGTTCAAGGTGAAAATTCCCATTGATTGTTCTATTTCCTCCTGATAGTGAAGACTGTTAAAATTGATAAACATAGTTAAAATGACAGAAGAAAAAGACAGACAATCTGAAAGGAAAATTAAGTAAAACTGCAAGTAACTCGAGTACCTGGCGATCAAACAATCACCTAGCATTGCAAAGAGTGCGGTGCTCTCTCTGGTCTTTACCCACATTTCTTCATTGTGTTTGTGTATCCTTCCTACTCTTCCTTTCTTCTACGCCAAGATATTGGAATATCGTCCCCTCCTCAGCTGTCAATTTCTATCTCCTGGAAAATGGTAGCATTGCTTTTCTCACCGTTATTTTGAAAATCACAGACCATCAGTTGATTAAAACTGTAAACTGTATGTTTTAGTGACAAGAGATGGCAATGTACAGGGAATAATACTACCAATATGTATTGCTTAGGTTGTTAGCAATAGAATGCAACATGACTATTGTAGTTGTAAGTTAAATTACTTGTTTATAACAAACTGTAAGTAACGAATGGCAATGTGCAAAATAGTAAAGTGCTGATGAAATGCCAAGAATCTCATCACATTGCACTAGTGATAGAGATGGCAATATACTGATAAATGATCAAGTATTTGCTTTGAGTGGTATTGTATGCACTTTAATTAGAGTATTTTAACTGAATAGTGACACACACACACACACACACACACACACACACATATATATATATATAATAGAGGGAAACATTCCACGTGTCTGTGTATATGCGGATGGATATGTGTGTGTGTGTGAGTGTATACCTGTCCTTTTTTCCCCCTAAGGTAAGTCTTTCCGCTCCCGGGATTGGAATGACTCCTTACCCTCTCCCTTAAAACCCATATCCTTTTGTCTTTCCTTCTCCTTCCCTCTTTCCTGATGAGGCAACCGTTGGTTGCGAAAGCTAGAATTTTGTGTGAATTTTGTGTGTATGTTTGTGTTTGTTTGTGTGTCTATCGACCTGCCAGCGCTTTTGTTTGGTAATTATATATATATATATATAAAGCAGTTCATAGTAACAAATCATAGGATAAGAATGGCTGTAGAACGTAATTAGTAAGAAGAGGCAATTGAATTCTTGGAAAATGTCATTTGAAAAATATGGAATTGTGTTTGATAATCCAAAACTTTGAAAAGAAAATGATGGGAAGGATATGTAATACATCCGTGCTAGATTCCATAACAAGTATTCCATATAGGATTCATTAGATGAGACCGCGAAATAGTACTCAACTTTGGGCAGAGCAAGAGCAGCTGAAGAAATTTTCAGTGACAGAACACTGGCTAAGTATCAACTAGGTGATGTGGAATTGCATGTTAGTTTCTCATTGGCTAAGAGGAGCCATACCATATAAGGTGACAAAACTAAACGAGAGGATTTTTGGCAGTGGGAAGCTCCAAGAACTCTACTGAACAGTCAGGCAGTCAAGTGGGAGCATGTGACTCAAATGGACGTGTGTCGAAGGCAGTCCTCATAAATGTTAGAAAAACTACTAAACTACAGTCAAATATTATGAGACGCTGTGACAAAACGCATTTGAATTGCGATAGTGTCTGGAGAACCAGAAACAAGTGTATGTTAATGATCATAGGTTTGTAATTTGCTGTTTAACTCGTGTTGGATTACTGTGTCTTGTGTAAAATACTGTATGTGTATAGTGAAGTCTGGTGTACACCTGAATTAGCACCCAGTAATAAACGTATAGGTTCCAAACATTACTTGGTGACGTTATTTATCATCGAATATTTAGTTCCTTGTCAGATTCCTCTTGGTATGACATTTTACAACTTCCAACAGTATCAGCGCCACGAGCCAGCGACCTGTAATACCTGTTGTGTTGGAGGGACGATTATCTATTGAACATTCCAGGTAAGAGCTTACATAGAGACACTATATGCGAAGTGTGACGGCCTTGCACACTTCCAAACAGCAACCTCGCGTGTACAGCCACTTTACCACAAACAGACACCCTAGCATGTCTTACAGATATATATATGTAAGGAGAGAGCTGCAAATACAATTACTAAACAATCCTCAATGGGTTTATTCCGAACTTATGTTACTAAATTTTCACAATTGAATCACTGAACTGATTTTGATCATAGTTGGTATGGAGATAGCTTCAGCCCCAAGGAAGAATTTAGGCTGCTTTAGAAAGTAAAAACGAAAAAAATGTTGACCCTCTAAAAGAGGAAGTAGGGAATGAAACATCTGTTTTTTCATCAGTGAATGTATAACATGTTAAGAAAAGGTGCTAAATTTGCTATGTAATATCCACTGTGTATATTTTATAGCTACTCCAGTAGCATGATGCACAGATGAACACTCCTGCCCACGCCCCTCTGTATGCATTGCTCGCCAGTGACACTGCACGTGCTGCTGTATTGTGCATTCAGATGGGGGGGGGGGGGGGGGTAGAACATACATCACGAGTTATGATTACCCAAACAGGCAGACACAAGAGGGCAGCTGATGTCATTGCAGATACGACAGCTAAAAAGTGCTGATATGCAAGCACAGCCGTGAGCTACAGCTAGTTATTATTAAACATGTAACAACTAAGCTGCTTGGAGATTTTCTTGTAGATGAATCATTGAACCAGTTTCTGAGATGAGGTGAGGTCTTACAAATAGCTTCAGGTACATGAACATGTCACTCACTTCACCAAAAGAAATAACTTCCATAATAAAATCTTTAAAAACAAAGTGTTGTAGTGGTTATGATGAAATATCAACAAAGTTAATTAAGGCATGTTCTTGTGAGTTTAGTACAATTCTAAGTTACTTGTGTAACCAGTCAATTATAACTGGGACATTTCCTGACAGGCTAAAATATACAGATGTTAACCCTCTATTCAAGAAAGGGGTAAAGAGATACCATCAAACTACAGACCGATTTCACTTTTGCCAGCATTCTCAAAATTTTTAGAAAAAGTAATGTACAGGCAGTTGCTCAACCATCTGACCACAAATAACATATTATCAAGAACACAGTTTGGATTTCTGAAGGGTTCCGATATCGAGAAGGCTATTTACACCTACAGTGAAAATGTACTTAATTCATTAAATAACAAGTTACAAGCAGCAGGTATTTTCTGTGATTTGTCAAAGGCATTCGATTATGTGAACCACAACATCCTTTTAAATAAATTAGAATTATATGGTGTCCTGGGCAGTGCTGCAAAATGGTTCAAGTCATATGTTGCTAACAGGAAACAAAGGGAGTCAGTGCAAGGGACTAGTGAATTAAGTCATCAGTCATCATCAGAAGGGGAAGAAATTACATGTGGTGCCCCACAAGGAGCCATCTTAGGGCCATTGCTTTTTCTTGTGTACATTAATGATATCTCATCAGTTACACTGCGAGACGCAGAGTTCGTTTTCTTTGCAAATGACACAAGTATTGCAATAAATAGTATGTCGAGTGTAGTTCTAGAAAGATCTGCTAATGATATTTTCATGGATATCAATAAATGGTTTAAAGCCAACTCACTGACATTAAACTTCGAAAAGACTCACTATATGCAATTCAGAACCTGTAAGAGCTTTCCACCCAGCATATGCATAAAGTATGAAGAAGAGCAGATAGAAGAGGTTGACAGTCTTAAATTCCTGGGATTACAACTTGATAATAAATTCAGTTGGGAGGAGCACACCCCAGAACTGCATAAACGCCTTAACAAATCTGTATTTGCAATTCGAGTGTTAGCAGACATACGCGACATAAAAATGAAAAAGCTTGCATACTTTGCCTACTTTCATTCCATAATGTCATACGGTATAATATTTTGGGGTAACTTCAAGGGCCGGCCGGTGTGGCCGTGCGGTTAAAGGCGCTTCAGTCTGGAACCGCGTGACCGCTACGGTCGTAGGTTCGAATCCTGCCTCGGGCATGAATGTGTGTGATGTCGTTAGGTTAGTTAGGTTTAATTAGTTCTAAGTTCTAGGCGACTGATGACCTCAGAAGTTAAGTCGCATAGTGCTCAGAGCCATTTGAACCATTTGTAACTTCAAGGCAAACAAAAGTTTTCAGAGTCCAAAAGCGTGTAATACGTATTACTTGGGGAGTGAATTCACGGACGTCCTGTAGAAACCTCTTCAAAGAACTGGGTATACTAACTACTGCCTCTCAGTATATTTACTCCTTAATGAAATTTGTCCTAAATAATATATCACTTTTTCCAACAAACAGCTCAGTTCATACATACAATACCAGGAACAAAAATGATCTGTACAAGGACATAAAAGCACTTACTTTAGTTCAAAAAGGCGTCCACTACTCAGGAACACTCATCTTCAATCATTTGCCAGCAAATATAAAACATTTAGTTACAAATAAAGATCAGTTTAAAAGGAGCCTGAAAGACTTACTAGTGGCCAACTCCTTCTGCACCATTGACGAAATTTTTAATAGAAACAAATGATGTATTGTATATATCCATACTATTAGTATTGTTATTTCAGCTGTAAAAAAAAAAAATAGTCGACATGTTCCACATCCACGAGGATCTCCTCAGCACGGATCACAGAACTGCAGAAACGCCTTAACAAGTCTGTATTTGCAATTCGAGTGTTAGCAGACATAGGCGACATAAAAGTGAAAAAGCTTGCATACTTTCATTCCATAATGTCATATGGTATAATATTTGGGGGTAACTCTTCAAGTCACAAGTTTTCAGAGTCCAAAAGCGTGTAATACGTATTATTTGTGGAGTAAATTCACGGACGTCTTGTAGTAACCTCTTCAAAGAACTGGGTATACTAATTACTGCCTCTCAGTATATTTACTCCTTAATGAAATTTGTCCTAAATAATATATCTCTTTTTTTCCAACAAACAGCTCAGTTCATACATACAATATCAGGAACAAAAATGATCTGCACAAGGACTTAAAAGCACTTACTTTAGTTCAAAAAGGGGTCCACTACTCAGGAACACTCATCTTCAATAATTTGCCAGCAAACAAAAAATTTAGTTACAAATAAACAACAGTTTAAAAGGAGCCCAAAAGACTTACTATTGACCAACTCCTTCTACTCCATTGACGAATGTGTAATAGAAACAATTGATGTATTGTATATATTCATGCTATTAGCATTTTTATTTCAGCTTTAAAAAAAAAAAAGGCATGTTCCACATCCACGAGGATCTCCTCAGCACGGATCTATGGAACAGAAAACTAATCTAATCTAATCTTACACTGCAATGATCTACAGTCAACTGCTAAAAGTGTGGTTCGTTTTGGATTAGTCTGGTGTATCCAGGGGTCATGAAGAACCACATTAAGTTAATCTCCTGGGTTTCAAGTTCTGGATACTTCCTTCCAAGTTATTCCTGTTAGTTCTGCCACTTGTTTGACTGCTTGGACATATTTGCTGTGAATCGTTGCAAGTTAACGTCTCATCAGTAGAACATGTCGACGGAAAGTGACGGTTCAGTAACATCTTCTAAACGTGTAGAGTCCTCATCGCCGTTCTCCTCGACCTCATTTGAGTGTACCTGTTGTAGAACAGCTCTGCTAGAAGTACCACCGTGCAAAAGGAGAGAGCAACTGCGAGAGCAGTTAGCATAGACTTGAAAGGTTGAAAGGAAATGAAGGTGCTCTGCTCCTGTTCTCCGCTCCTACGGCGCCTTTCGAGGCTCATGAGAACACTGCGTGAACGCCTGTACAGCAGGGGGGAAACCAGCGCAGCCTCGCTAACGCGCAGTATGGCGTTGTTCAGAAGGGGCAGCAAAGGGCTGCCTGTGGGAACGATCATGACCACGTTGTATGCGAACACGTCTTCTAAAAGAGGGACAGCAGAATGTAGCCCCGTTTTTCCGCCGTACTTTGCTAGACTCGTATAGGTGAGGTATATTCGGGGTCCGAGGACACCCGTCTTCCCCGAACGGACCATGTGGTCGAAAGACGACTCGAGCGAAGGGCGTTCTGCACACTTCCTGGGGGCGAATCTCATATAATAATTCGTCGTCCTACAAACGAGGTCAGAGGAATAAAATTCTTCCATAGTCGTAATTTGCTTCTCGTAATTCGGTCGTGTCATTCTGCTGGTGAGTATAGACTGGTTGACATAGCCGATCACCTGCGAGAAAAGCACCCATGAGGCGAAAATTGTCCTGGCTGTAAGTGTCACAGGTTCTCTTACTGGTACCGAGAAGATGATACTGCAGAAATTGACGTAAGTGTGCCAAAACCTCTTATAGTTAGATATTTCATTCTTGTGCGAAAACAGTGTGGAGATAGCTGAAAGCAGAAATTGCAATCCAATAATGATTACAAAGAGAAGTGGTGGAATTATAAAGAAAGAGTTTGTCCATGCAGGGACGTTACTGGCCAGTGGGACAAACATCGTCACAGAATCTCGAAGGTAAGATGCTGTTACTTCGACTTCACCTACAGACAGCACAGTCTCGTGAAATCCTCCGAAAGCTATGTCTACCTCTCCATTTTGGACAAGTTCCGTCAGCAAGTAGTAACTGTCAGGCCCTGCAGTTGTTATATTCAAAGACACATTTAGCATTGCTGCTACCAGTTCTATTGTGAAAATGTCGTATCCGGCTAAATCTCGGTCTCCTGTCACGTTTTCGTTGGTGACCATGACGAACGGTGGAAAACGGTACGTAGCTGCCGTTAGATAACACAGGTCAAATTGCCGAGGCACCTTCTCAGGAAACAGGCTCAAACTCTTCCCGAAACGGTGTCGCTGCAAATCCCACTCGTCCAGTACTGATAACTGGATTTCAGCACTCCTACACCTCCCAGAAGAATCGTACGGAAACCAAGTGTACACAGTCACACTGTCCACTGCAGCTAGGGCCTGCCCAGACAATCGTATCACGACGATTGTGCAGTTTATCATGTTCCGACTGTCGAATTCTCGAAACATTTCAGCCACTTTACTTTGGTATTGCACATTGACTGTGAGGAAGAAAACTAGGCACAGCGATCGAGGATTCCACTTTGCAAAGTTAGTCGCTTGTTGCAGTAGCAGTTGCAGTGTCTGTCTTGTCGCAACGCCATCATCTATTACCAAGAGCAGCCCTCTGACAGTCACACGTAGCTCCCCTGTCCTGCCACTGTACGGCTGGAAGTTTATCACGGGCAGCTGCAACAGCTTCAGGGCGACTGTCTGAAGGCTTCTGACGGTAATCTCAGGTAGTGGTGGTGCCAAGCGCCACCTGTCTTCAGGATGGGGTGAGGATGTTCCAGGCATCGTGACGACGAGGAGAGGGCCGTTGACGAGCGGAGATCTGTTCAAGACAGCCTCCACGACGCAGCGGAGAGACGGCTGGGGTCTACTGCCGGTCGCGACAGTCCGCGCCACTGGCCAAGGATACAGGATGAAGCACACTGCCACCTGGAAGCATAACGTGGTGTTGCCAAAAACACTGTGACTTGTGGAAGTTTCTACGCGTAAACAGTTCACTTAAGGGGCTCCGGAACGCCCTATACTTGCAATGTTAAAATAACGCTTATAAATTACATCTTTCCTCACAAAGTATTTGAGGTAGGAAGTTGAACTTTTTACAGATTATTTATTGGAATATGGGCTACAACTTAACACAGGGATTTTACAAAATTTTAGTTCAGTTATTAAAGATGATTTTTTTTCAATTGTAATGAAAATTCACAACATTTTTTGCAATTTTTTATTTATATATTAAAAAATATACAGTTTTTTGGAAAAAGGCTGTGTTAAATTATGCAGAAGGTACTGTGTAACATTTACTGAAAGTTTGAAACAAATATGTTTGGAAGATCCTTAGAAAACATGTAATTAGTATGAGAAAATAAAAGTTTTGGGAATCGAGCGACAAAGATTGGATTAACTTTTTAGTGCATTCCAGGTCCATAGGATGGATTATCTTCATCCTCTGCAAACTCCTCCTCCAGCTTCCTCTTGTTCCTCCTCCTGTTTACTCTTGCTTGTATTTCTAGACTCTTTACAGCCCTGTCTGCAGCCCGAAGGCGTTCCTTGTCTAAAGCAAGCATCGCTCGTACCATGTTAGAACCTATCTTCATTCCCATATTTCTAAATACCTTGCACCTTACAATGTTGCCATCATTGAAAGTCGCAACAGCATCATACACACCAAAGTAAAGTGTTTCTATTCCAACAAATACAGTCTTGGGTATTATGGAGAGTTCCAGACCAACTTCACTACAATGAATACATCTTACACAGTTTGAAAAAATTCCTTTGAGAACCGACATATCAAATATTTCATTGACATCCGATTCGCCCATAAAACATTCATAGTTTTCACTCATTGAACCAAGCTTCTTCTGTGAAGTATTTTCTTTCCCACTTTGACTGCTATGGGCTGGTGTACTTAAGGTTAGGTTCACTCACTTGGTTATCGTCTTTATTGTTTACAGTAATAACACATACCTTTGGCTTTCCAACATTTCTCCTTTTCTTAAAAGCCTTCAGAGGATTTCTAATAACTTTACTTTTACTCATTATTATACTTCAACAAAACAAAGACTCAAGAAACAGAATTAATTACGAATATTTTCGAGATAACGACAGAGTAAATAAACATGAAACAATCGACAATCACACCAGCGATATATATTGAACCATCACAGGTTAGCCACAACACATACTTTATCTCACATCACTAAAATGTACCTGATGAACACGGACGTTAATAATAACTCCATTTGACAGCAGTTTAACAGCGCCACAGTGGGTCACGCCCATGTAGAACACATTTCAAAAAAAATTTAAATATAGTTGTAGTCTTCGGAATTGAATAAATTATATATCTATTAAAAGGTAATAGTCTGCAGATCCAGAAAACTCAAAAAAGTAAAAATTGAACTTTTCATGATTTTGAGCCTTTCCAGAGCCCCTTAACTGAGGGGATTAAAAACAAAAGGGTGTAAGTGACAAAATCACGATTCTGAGAAAATGCTGACTGTAGAACCATGCTGACCCAAGTGGCATTCCCATCATTTGGACAAAAATAGAAAACTCATTTGTGTTTATTTTAAGGAACTGGATCATTTTTATGGATTAATCTTTACTGAAATGTTGACTAATACACACATCAAAAAATGTTTCGCATCGCTTCAGTTCCGAGAGTTCCAGAACTTGTATAGAAAATTGGAATAGGGATCAACATAAACATCATTTCTGCCCTTTTTATTGCTCATGGAAACCCCACATTGCATGTTATACCACCATACAGGGAGACCTTCAGAGGCGGTAGTCCAGATTGCTGTACACACCGGTACCTCGTGCACATCCTCTTGCATTGATGCGTGCCTGTATTAGTCGTGGCATACTATCCACAAGTTCATCAAGACACTGTTGGTCCAGATTGTCCCACTCCTCAACGGCGATTCGGCGTAGATCCCTCAGAGTGGTTGGGGGGTCACGTCGTCCATGAACAGCCCTTTTCAAACTAACCCAGGCATGTTCGATAGGGTTCTTGTTTGGATAACATGCTGGCCACTCTAGTCGAGCGATATCATTATCCTGAAGGAAGTCATTCACCAGATGGGCACGATAGGAGCACGAATTGTCGTTCATGAAGACAAATGCCTCGCCAGTATGCTGCCGATATGGTTGCAGTATTGGTCGGAGGATGTCATTCATGTATCATGCAGCCATTGTGGAGCCTTCCATGACCACCAGCAGCGTACGTCGGCCCCACATAATGCCACCCCAGAACAGCAGGTAACCTCCAGTTTCTGCACTTGCTGGACAGTGTGTCTAAGATGTTCAGCCTGACTGGGTTGTCGCCGGCCACTGTGGCCGAGCGGTTCTAGGCACTTAAGTCCAGAACCGCGTGACTGCTGCGGTCGCAGGTTCGAATCCTGCCTCGGTCATGGATGTGTGTGACGTCCTTAGGTTACTGAGGTTTAAGTAGTTCTGAGTTCTATGGAACTGATGACCTCTGATGTTAAGTCCCATAGTGCTCAGAACCATTTTGAACCTGACTGGATTGCCTCCAAACACGTCTCCGACGATTGTCTGGTTGAAGGTATATGCAACAGTCATCAGTGAAGATAACGTGATGCCAATCTTGAGTGGTGCATTCGGGATGTTGTTGGGGCCATCTGTACTTCGCTGCATGGTGTCATGGTTGCAAAGATGGACCTCGCCATGGACGTCGGGAGTTGCGCATCATGCAGCATATTGCGCACAGTTTGAGACGTAACACGGCGTCCTGTGGCTGCACAAAAAGCATTATTCAACATGGTGGCGTTGCTGTCAGGGTTCCTCCGAGCCATAATCCGTAGGTAGTGGTCATCCACTGCAGTAGTAGCACTTGGGCGGCCTGAGCGAGGCATATCATCGACAGTTCCTGACTTCTGTATCTCCCCTATGTCCAAAAAACGTCGCTTTGTTTCACTTCGAGACACCTGGACACTTCCCTTGTTGAGAGCTCTCGCTGGCATAAAGTAACAACGCAGGCACGATCGAACCGCTGTATTGACCGTCTAGGCACACCAACCATGTACCTCCCACAGACAACACGAGCCGTGTACCTCCTTCCTGGTGGAATGACTGGAACTGATCGGTTGTCGGACCCCCTCCGTCTAATAGGCGCTGCTCATGCGTGCTTGTTAACATCTTTGGGTGGGTTTAGTGACATCTATGAAAAGTCAAAGGGACTGTGTCAGTGATACAATATCCACAGTCAACGTCTACCTTCAGGAGTTCTGGGAACTGGGGTGATGCAAATCTTTTTTTGGTGTGTTTATTTTACAAGAAGCAAACAATGTTTTATTTAAATCTTTTTATTAGAAGATACAAAGTTTTGATTCCTGTATTAAACAGATCACTTTGGTACACACAAATAATGAAATTACATACTGAAGGTCTAAGGAGGCAATCAAACTTAATCATCTACAAACGCAGAGGGTAGCATGCTTTCATGATCCTAGGCCTCATTGCCCATTCCTCGTCTGGGTATGTGCGGAACTGGTGGATCAAATTTAAGGATTTCTTGTATGTCTTGCATGTTTTTGTGTTGTATTGCCTTTGCCGCCCTAGCCTGTGCAGGTATGTAATTTCGGAAGTTTAGCAGAAATGCCTATAAATCTGTTTCATTAGTGCTGAGGTCAATCGCCTTATACTTTTCTATATAATCACATTGTGATGCTTAAGAATAGAGCCCCTGAAGAATTTTATTTTTCGCATTTGTGATATATTTGTGCCATCTCCGAAAACAGTCTGGTAGTCCTTTTAGCGATCTGATAGACTTTCAAAATCCAGGAACTTGTCAGTCATGTCTCGAACTATGAAAGGTTTACGCTGCGGACAGCCACGCATGAGGTCCATCCATAGCTGAGGTGCGAAGATGTATGTCCTATTCTTTTGCACCGAATTTGACTTTAATGTAACAATTTACACGACCTGCCAAATATAAGTCAAAATTATTTAGTATAAAAGCTGAAGATCCAAGTGCAAAATATTATGAGAGTCATAACTTGTAGCCATAACTTCGAGCCATAACTATCCAAGTGTGATTTTTCGTTTGGATCAGTGTGGTAGGATGTATTTTTCATAATAAGATCAATTCTAAAGTAGGAGATTGAGACGTTCTTACAGAATATGATGATTTCTACACATGGCTTCAATGTGGCATGAAAATTTATATTTTCTCCCATGATCCATACGAAAAGATCTAATAAAAAAAAGTCACTTGGGTAAGTACGGTTTCCCAGTCTCCAAACGAGCTTCAAAGTTTTTATTAAATTTGAAGTGGTATGCTCATTTGTTGTGTTGTCTACAGCAATTATACACTCCTGGAAATTGAAATAAGAACACCGTGAATTCATTGTCCCAGGAAGGGGAAACTTTATTGACACATTCCTGGGGTCAGATACATCACATGATCACACTGACAGAACCACAGGCACATAGACACAGGCAACAGAGCATGCACAATGTCGCCACTAGTACAGTGTATATCCACCTTTCGCAGCAATGCAGGCTGCTATTCTCCCACGGAGACGATCGTAGAGATGCTGGATGTAGTCCTGTGGAACGGCTTGCCATGCCATTTCCACCTGGCGCCTCAGTTGGACCAGCGTTCGTGCTGGACGTGCAGACCGCGTGAGACGACGCTTCATCCAGTCCCAAACATGCTCAATGGGGGACAGATCCGGAGATCTTGCTGGCCAGGGTAGTTGACTTACACCTTCTAGAGCACGTTGGGTGGCACGGGATACATGCGGACGTGCATTGTCCTGTTGGAACAGCAAGTTCCCTTGCCGGTCTAGGAATGGTAGAACGATGGGTTCGATGACGGTTTGGATGTACCGTGCACTATTCAGTGTCCCCTCGACGATCACCAGTGGTGTACGGCCAGTGTAGGAGATCGCTCCCCACACCGTGATGCCGGGTGTTGGCCCTGTGTGCCTCGGTCGTATGCAGTCCTGATTGTGGCGCTCACCTGCACGGCGCCAAACACGCATACGACCATCATTGGCACCAAGGCAGAAGCGACTCTCATCGCTGAAGACGACACGTCTCCATTCGTCCCTCCATTCACGCCTGTCGCGACACCACTGGAGGCGGGCTGCACGATGTTGGGGCGTGAGCGGAATACGGCCTAACGGTGTGCGGGACCGTAGCCCAGCTTCATGGAGACGGTTGCGAATGGTCCTCGCCGATACCCCAGGAGCAACAGTGTCCCTAATTTGCTGGGAAGTGGCGGTGCGGTCCCCTACGGCACTGCGTAGGATCCTACGGTCTTGGCGTGCATCCGTGCGTCGCTGCGGTCCGGTCCCAGGTCGACGGGCACGTGCACCTTCCGCCGACCACTGGCGACAACATCGATGTACTGTGGAGACCTCACGCCCCACGTGTTGAGCAATTCGGCGGTACGTCCACCCGGCCTCCCGCATGCCCACTATACGCCCTCGCTCAAAGTCCGTCAACTGCACATACGGTTCACGTCCACGCTGTCGCGGCGTGCTACCAGTGTTAAAGACTGCGATGGAGCTCCGTATGCCACGGCAAACTGGCTGACAGTGACGGCGGCGGTGCACAAATGCTGCGCAGCTAGCGCCATTCGACGGCCAACACCGCGGTTCCTGGTGTGTCCGCTGTGCCGTGCGTGTGATCATTGCTTGTACAGCCCTCTCGCAGTGTCCGGAGCAAGTATGGTGGGTCTGACACACCGGTGTCAATGTGTTCTTTTTTCCATTTCCAGGAGTGTAATATGCAGTGGTTATTAGAGAAGCTATAAGTACAATATCAGTGAATTAAATACAGAATGTTGCGCTCAGTAATGTTTTTAGCAGTAACCTACTTAGCAATTACACCCCTCGGCCTCTAAGGGTGTCAATTATATCACTTTGCCTCTCACTGATATCAAGTTTGGAAAGGCCCACAACAATGTACGAGGGCTATTCGGAAAGTAAGGAACGATACGTCGCGAAATGGAAACCACAGTGAAAATCAAAACTGTTTTATTTGCAACAGTTTGCTACACCTTCCAGCTACTTATCTCCATAGTCGCCGATCCGACTTAGACGTTTGTTGTAGCGTTGTACCAACTTTCCAATACCCTCGCGCTTTCCGCCAATTCTCTATGCTGGCCTACAGCTCGTAGGCTGTACCAAAATATTGTCTTCATAGCCAGCGGTTCATGTGAGCAGAGATGAAACTCAGAGGGAGACAATAACGGGCTGTATTGTGGCTAACCAAACATTTCCAATTGAAAACGATGCAGGAGCATCTTCATTGCCCCTGCAGAATGCCGCTGAGAATTGTATTGAAGAAGAAACTGCACGAGAGTTATGTAATGTTGGCTGCATAGCTTCGGGCGAAATTTATCACCAGGCCCTCATACTTGGCGGGAAACACTATTGTTCTAGGTATCTTTATGTGCTCCCTGTGTGCTCACAACTAAAAAGAACGACGTAATGCGATCGACGGGCATACTATAGACACATCCCGACACACCCGTGCCAAAATTCATCGGATTTACACTGTGATTTCCATTTCGCGATCGTTCCTTACTTTACAAATAGCCCTCGTAATGCAACAATTTGTCCCATTTTTACGAATTACGTTGATCTGTCCACACAGCTTTTATTGCTTACTTGTATAACATTAGGGATAAGAATAATGACTCAACATGTTATTACTCAGGGAATTTACAGGAACGTTAATTTCCAAGCAAGCTCTTTGCATATACACGCACAAACAATCCTACTTGTTTTTACTATGGGACTTGTCTGCTCTGAGTCCCGCATGGCATCATCAGGAGACACCACATCATTAGCAGATTGTGTACTTGGCCCTCCACTTGCTATTCATCTCCTGAATGGCGTCCGCCCCGATAGCTGAGTGCTCAGAGTGATGGATTACCGTCCTACGGGCCCGAGATCGATTCCTGGCTGGGTCGGGATTTTCCCCGCTCAGGGACTGTGTGTTGTGTTGTCTTCATCATCATTTCATCCCCATCCGGTGTGCAAGTCGCCCAATGTGGCGTCGCATGTAATAAGACCTGCACCAAGGCAGCCGGATCTGCCCCGTAAGGGGCCTTCTGGCCAATGACGCCAAAGGCTCATTTCCATTTTTTCCTATATGGTGTTTTTCACGGAGAGATGTACGTGCTTTCCTTGTTAAGTAGTTCTTGAAATGGCACTAGGAAGCAATTCAAATCACAACATACACCTAAATCGTCCGCAGCTCGTGGCCTCACAGTACGAGGTGCATTCAAGTTCTAAGGCCTCCGATTTTTTTTCTAATTAACTACTCACCCTAAACCGATGAAACTGGCGTTACTTCTCGACGTAATCGCCTTGCAGACGTACACATTTTTCACAATGCTGACGCCATGATTCCGTGGCAGCGGCGAAGGCTTCTTTAGGAGTCTGTTTTGACCACTGGAAAATCGCTGAGGCAATAGCAGCACGGCTGGTGAATGTGCGGCCACAGAGAGTGTCTTTCATTGTTGGAAAAAGCCAAAAGTCACTAGGACCCAGGTCAGGTGAGTAGGGAGCATGAGGAATCACTTCAAAATTGTTATCACGAAGAAACTGTTGCGTAACATTAGCTCGATGTGCGGGTGCGTTGTCTTGGTGAAACAGCACATGTGCAGCCCTTCCCGGACGTTTTTGTTGCAGTGCAGGAAGGAATTTGTTCTTCAAAACATGTAGTGCCCTTTGGAACGCAATGGGTAAGGATTACGCCCTCGCTGTCCCAGAACATGAACACCATGTTTTCAGCACTGGCGGTTATCCGAAATTTTTTTGGTGGCGGTGAATCCGTGTGCTTCCATTGAGCTGACTGGCGCTTCGATTCTGGATTGAAAAATGGCATCGACATCTCATCCATTGTCACAACCGACGAAAAGAAAGTCCCATTTGTGCTGTCGTTGCGCGTCAACATTGCTCAGCAACATGCCACACGGGCAGCCGTGTGGTCGTCCGTCAGCATTCGTGGCACCCATCTGGATGACACTTTTCGCATTTTCAGGTCGTCATGCAGGATTGTGTGCACAGCACCCACAGAAATGCCAACTCTGGAGGCGATCTGTTCAACAGTCATTCGGCGATCCCCCAAAACAATTCGGTTTGTTGTCACATGATGTTCTGCTTTCATTAAACTGTCACACCCCCGAACGCACTTTCGACACATCCATAACTCCATCACCACATGTCTCCTTCAACTGTCGATGAATTTCAATTGGTTTCACACCACGCAAATTCAGAAAACGAATGATTGCCCGCTGTTCAAGTAAGGAAAAGTCGCCATTTTAAGTATTTAAAACAGTTCTCATTCTCGCCGCTGGTGGTAAAATTCCATCTGCCGTACGGTGCTGCCATCTCTGCGACGTATTGACAATGAACGCGGCCTCATTTTAAAACAATGCACATGTTTCTACCTCTTTCCAGTCCGGGGAAAAAAATCGGAGGCCTTAGAACTTGAATGCACCTCGTAGCATGCTTGCTTCCTGTGCACGAGGTCCCAGGTTCGATTCCCGGCGGAGTCATGTATTTTCCCTGCCTCGAGATGACTGGGTGTTGTTGTGTTGACCTGATTGTCATCATCATTCATCCCCATTATGGTCGGAGAAAGGCAATGGCAAACCGCCTCCACTAGGACCTTGCCCAGTCGGTGATGCGGGTCTCCTGCATCATCCGCTATGCTCCTTGGAGTATGGGGCATCACCATCATCATCACACCTAAATCACTTTTCCACCAAATGGATTAGTTCTCCCACTACAATATAGTGCTTACATCCCTTTCCTATTAACTGCCTCATTAGGTCAAAAATGAACTACGAGAGCTATTTTTCTCTTTCTTTTTTTTCAGGTCCGATCGATCACGAAATGGAAACCACAGTGAGAATGAAAAATGTTTTATTTGCAACATTTTGTCACAACACTTCCAGCTGTTTCCCTACATAGTCGCCGCTCTGACTCGGACATTTGTCGCAGAGTGATACCAACTTTCCAATACCTTCCTCATACAGGGTAGAGCAAAACATCCTCCCAAATTTTCAGCTCAAATAAAAAACAGATGGATCAGAATGACGAAACTGTATTAACACGAATGATATCTGCACAGTGGGAATTTTTCGCTTTTAAACAATGTACCACTCAAGAGGTGTCCTCTGCTAAAATTTATTGTTGCTGTCTTATCTCTACTTACAAGTCTTCGACCAAGATTTTGTGGTATAAAGAACGCTCACTTTATCTTTTTTGTCCTTAAATTTTTTGCCTGCTTTCTGTGAAATCGTGCCGAAGTATGGTATTCTATGGTAACAAATGAACTCGTGTTTCCTTTCGTCCATCCTCTGTAGTGTGATTTCATTACCACTTGACCTCTGCCTGTGAAAAATACGACGGAACTGGTGTATGTTGCATCATTTGCAACATTTATCGAGCCAGGTATGTGGGGCAGACTGGCATTCTGAGAACACCAGAGTCCTAATTGAAGTAGCCACTTACATGATTCTGGCGACTCCATACCAGGTGTACATCTTCTATCTTGTAGACGTACACCTGAAGATGTGATCTGAAATCACGAAACAGATCGTGTTTCTGCAAAAGTTCATTCACAGCTGAATGTGGATTATTTAAGATACATGGATTACTTCAGCTGCGGTTGCCCTTAACAGAAAAGTACATGTCAATACAGTTTATTTAGATCCATTCGCTTTTTATTTGAACTTAAAACTGACAAGACGAAGGACAAAGCCCGATGGCGACATTCCTCTTCGTTTGTTCTGAACTGCCCTTCAGAGATATTGATGCATCACACACGTATGAGGCTGCAGTCATGGTCGTGTCCCAGAACACAATAGCCACACACTTTCTTACGGAGTAAGTTTTTTTGCACTTCTTTGGTTTACTCAGGGAATGAGATGCCTCCACTGCTTGGAATTTTCTTTGGTTTTTTTCTTTTTCAAAATGAACCACGTCCGTATGCTGTGATAATATCGTTTAAACAATCTGCGCCCGTCATCAGTGTGGAACTGGAAAGGCAGTACGGCGGTGCCAATTTGCTGTGGCCTGTGATGGTCGGACAGTGCCTTGTGAACTCATCTGGCATGGACGTTTGCAGTGCTGAAGTTTCCTACTCACGATGGTATGAAGAGCTGACCTTGAAACTTCGGAAGACGAATCAGTCGACACAGAAACTGTGAACTGACGATTTTCTTGCTGGCCGGGGTGGCCGAACGGTTCTAGGCGCTTCAGTCTGGAACCGCGCCACCGCTACGGTCGCAGGTCCGAATCCTACCTCGGGCATGGATGTGTGTGATGTCGTTGGGTTAGTTAAGTTTAAGTAGTTCTAAGTTCTAGGGGACTGATGACCTAAGAAGTTAAGTCCCATAGTGGTCAGAGCCATTTGAACCATTTTGAACGATTTTCTCGAATCACCCGATCCACTCGCTGAACAAGAACATCGGTTGACACTTGGTTCCTTACTGACTGCTTGAAATTTCCTGCGCCATTGCCTCACTTTGCTGTCACTCGTGAAAGTTTCGCTATACACATTACCCATTCATCGTTGAATTTCTGCTGCACTGCATCCGTCAGCTTGAAGAAATCGAATGACCATACAGACTTTCTCACTTGGCGGTACACACTATTGTTCTAACCACATTTACGTGCTCACTGTGCGCTCAGAATTAACATTTGCGATATGACACTATCCACAGATATACACTCCTGGAAATTGAAATAAGAACACCGTGAATTCATTGTCCCAGGAAGGGGAAACTTTATTGACACATTCCTGGGGTCAGATACATCACATGATCACACTGACAGAACCACAGGCACATAGACACAGGCAACAGAGCATGCACAATGTCGGCACTAGTACAGTGTATATCCACCTTTCGCAGCAATGCAGGCTGCTATTCTCCCATGGAGACGATCGTAGAGATGCTGGATGTAGTCCTGTGGAACGGCTTGCCATGCCATTTCCACCTGGCGCCTCAGTTGGACCAGCGTTCGTGCTGGACGTGCAGACCGCGTGAGACGACGCTTCATCCAGTCCCAAACATGCTCAATGGGGGACAGATCCGGAGATCTTGCTGGCCAGGGTAGTTGACTTACACCTTCTAGAGCACGTTGGGTGGCACGGGATACATGCGGACGTGCATTGTCCTGTTGGAACAGCAAGTTCCCTTGCCGGTCTAGGAATGGTAGAACGATGGGTTCGATGACGGTTTGGATGTACCGTGCACTATTCAGTGTCCCCTCGACGATCACCAGTGGTGTACGGCCAGTGTAGGAGATCGCTCCCCACACCATGATGCCGGGTGTTGGCCCTGTGTGCCTCGGTCGTATGCAGTCCTGATTGTGGCGCTCACCTGCACGGCGCCAAACACGCATACGACCATCATTGGCACCAAGGCAGAAGCGACTCTCATCGCTGAAGACGACACGTCTCCATTCGTCCCTCCATTCACGCCTGTCGCGACACCACTGGAGGCGGGCTGCACGATGTTGGGGCGTGAGCGGAAGACGGCCTAACGGTGTGCGGGACCGTAGCCCAGCTTCATGGAGACGGTTGCGAATGGTCCTCGCCGATACTCCAGGAGCAACAGTGTCCCTAATTTGCTGGGAAGTGGCGGTGCGGTCCCCTACGGCACTGCGTAGGATCCTACGGTCTTGGCGTGCATCCGTGCGTCGCTGCGGTCCGGTCCCAGGTCGACGGGCACGTGCACCTTCCGCCGACCACTGGCGACAACATCGATGTACTGTGGAGACCTCACGCCCCACGTGTTGAGCAATTCGGCGGTACGTCCACCCGGCCTCCCGCATGCCCACTATAAGCCCTCGCTCAAAGTCCGTCAACTGCACATACGGTTCACGTCCACGCTGTCGCGGCATGCTACCAGTGTTAAAGACTGCGATGGAGCTCCGTATGCCACGGCAAACTGGCTGACAGTGACGGCGGCGGTGCACAAATGCTGCGCAGCTAGCGCCATTCGACGGCCAACACCGCGGTTCCTGGTGTGTCCGCTGTGCCGTGCGTGTGATCATTGCTTGTACAGCCCTCTCGCAGTGTCCGGAGCAAGTATGGTGGGTCTGACACACCGGTGTCAATGTGTTCTTTTTTCCATTTCCATGAGTGTACTAGAAGCACTGTGGAACCTACAAGTACAAAGCTTCATGGAATTTTCACGGTGGTTTTAATTCCTCGACCGATCGGACATCGAGAGAAAAAAATAGCCACCGTATTTTCCTTAGTCGCACTTTGGGTTAACGAGCTTTGTTTACCGCTTTTCTAATTAATTCGTTAGATGACAGCAAGGGGAGGTGGGGGAGCAAACTCCAACTTGACACTCGTTTTTAGACATCAGTTTCCTTCAAGAAACTGATCATAAACAGGTAGTTAATATGACTGCAAAACATGACAAAGAAAAAAGTTAATTTAAGTGTGTTGACAGTTGTTACTACAAAAAAAATTCATTATATTTGTTCAGATTTACGATTTAACTCTTGCTACACTAATGCACTCCGAAGTTACGCGCTGTCGGGCGTGGCCGGCACCTGGATAGGTGAGCATCCGAGCCGCCATGCGCTGTTGCCATTTTTAGGGGTGCACTCAGCCTCGTGTTGCCAATTGAGGAGCTACTCGACCGAATAGTAGCGGCCCCGGTCAAAGACAACCATCATAACGACCGGAAGAGAGGTGTGCTGACCACACGCCCCTCCTATCCGCATCCTCGACTGAGGATGACACGGCGGTCGGATGGCCCCGATGGGCCACTTGTGCCCTGAAGACGGATTGGATTTGCATACCAATGCGCTACTGGAGTGTTCAAGAAGAAGAAATTAGGATGTTGAAGGATAATGTAAAAGAAATGTAGCTAAACATTTTTTCCAGCTTCTTTCACGAAAAATGAAATGAAATGAGCGTGTGGCATTGTTGGCTGGGAAGCCCCATCCAGAGAAATTCGGCAGCCGAGTGTAAGTCCTATTTCAGTCGACTCCACATTGAGCGACTTACGTGCCGATGATGAGGATGAAATGATGAGGAGGACAATACAAGGACCAGTCCAGAGAGGAGAAAATCTCCAACCTGTCCGGGAATCAAACCCGGCCCCGCAGCGTGGGAGGCAAGCACGTTACCACTCAGCTAAGCAGACAGGCTGCTTTCACGAATATTCTTGCATCGTTTTGGAGCTTCTTTGGTCGATTTCTGATCCTCTGGGACTGAACTCCATCAAGCTACAGTTTCGGTGGGAGAGAGAGTGTTTTATGTGGGAACCCTTTTCACCTTCGCCACTAGACAACATGGTAGATATCGAAATAGACGACAGAGGGATAGAGAAACAATTAAAATCACGCAAAAGAGGAAAGGCCGCTGGACCTGATGGGATACCAGTTCGATTTTACACAGAGTACGGGAAGGAACTTGCCCCCTTCTTGCAGCGGTGTACCCTAGGTCTCTAGAAGAGCGTAGCGTTCCAAATGATTGGAAAAGGGCACAGTTCATCCCCGTTTTCAAGAAGGGACGTCGAACAGATGTGCAGAACTATAGACCTATATCTCTAACGTCGATCAGTTGTAGAATTTTGGAACACGTATTATGTTCGAGTAAAATGAGTTTTCTGTAGACTAGAAATCTACTCTGTAGGAATCAGCATGGGTTTCGAAAAAGACGATCGTGTGAAACGCAGCTCGCGCTATTCGTCCACGAGACTCAGAGGGCCATAGACAGGGGTTCACAGGTAGATGCCGTGTTTCTTGACTTCTGCAAGGCGTTCGATACAGTTCCCCATAGTCGTTTAATGAACAAAGTAAGAGTATATGGACTATCAGACCATTTGTGTGACTGAATTGAAGAGTTCCTAGATAAGAGAACGCAGCATGTCATTCTCAATGGAGAGAAGTCTTCCGAAATAAGAGTGATTTCAGCTGTGCCGCAGGGGAGTGTCGTAGAACCGTTGCTATTCATAATATACATACATGACCTTGTGGATAACATCAGAAATTCGCTGAGGCTTTTTGCGGATGATGCTGTGGTATATCGAGAGGTTGACACAATGGAAAATTGTACTGAAATGCAGGAGGATCTGCAGCGAATTGACGCATGGTGCAGGGAATGGCAATTGAATATCAATGTAGACAAGTGTAATGTGCTGCGAATACATAGGAAGAAAGATCCCTTATCATTTAGCTACAATATAGCGGGTCAACAACTGGAAGCAGTTAATTCCATAAATTATCTGCAAGTACGCATTACGAGTGATTTAAAATGGAATGATCATATAAAGTTGGTCGTCGGTAAAGCAAATGCCAGACTGAGATTCATTGGAAGAATCCTAAGGAAATGCAATCCGAAAACAAAGGAAGTAGGTTACAGTACACTTGTTCGCCCACTGCTTGAATACTGCTCACCAGTGTGGGATCCGTACCAGATAGGGTTGATAGAGGAGATAGAGAAGATCCAACGGAGAGCAGCGCGCTTCGTTAGAGGATCATTTAGTAATCGTGAAAGCGTTACGGAGATGATAGATAAACTCCAGTGGAAGACTCTGCAGGAGAGACGCTCAGTAGCTCGGTACGGGCTTTTGTTGAAGTTTAGAGAACATACCCTCACCGAGGAGTCAGGCAGTATATTGCTCCCTCCTACGTATATCTCGCGAAGAGACCATGAGGATAAAATCAGAGAGATTAGAGCCCACACAGAGGCATACCGACAATCCTTCTTTCCACCAACAATACGAGAGTGGAATAGAAGGGAGAACCGATAGAGGTACTCAAGGTACCCTCCGCCACAGACCATCTTGCAGCGGTGTACCGTAGGTCTCTAGAAGAGCGTAGCGTTCCAAAGGATTGGAAAAGGGCACAGGTCATCCCCGTTTTCAAGAAGGGACGTCGAACAGATGTGCAGAACTATAGACCTATATCTCTAACGTCGATCAGTTGTAGAATTTTGGAACACGTATTGTGTTCGAGTATAATGACTTTTCTGGAGACTAGAAATCTACTCTGTAGGAATCAGCATGGGTTTCGAAAAAGACGGTCATGTGAAACCCAGCTCGCGCTATTCGTCCACGAGACTCAGAGGCCATAGACACGGGTTCACAGGTAGATGCCGTGTTTCTTGACTTCCGCAAGGCGTTCGATACAGTTCCCCACAGTCGTTTAATGAACAAAGTAAGAGCATACGGACTATCAGACCAATTGTGTGATTGGATTGAGGAGTTCCTAGATAACAGGACGCAGCATGTTATTCTCAATGGAGAGAAGTCTTCCGAAGTAAGAGTAATTTCAGGTGTGCCGCAGGGGAGTGTCATAGGACCGTTGCTGTTCGCAATATACATAAATGACCTGGTGGATGACATCGGAGGTTCACTGAGGCTTTTTGCAGATGATGCTGTGGTGTATCGAGAGGTTGTAACAATGGAAAATTGTACTGAAATGCAGGAGGATCTGCAGCGAATTGACGCATGGTGCAGGGAATGGCAACTGAATCTCAATGTAGACAAGTGTAATGTGCTGCGAATACACAGAAAGATAGATCCTTTATCATTTAGCTACAAAATAGGTCAGCAACTGGAAGCAGTTAATACCATAAATTATCTGGGAGTACGCATTAGGAGTGATTTAAAATGGAATGATCATATAATGTTGATCGTCGGTAAAGCAGATGCCAGACTGAGATTCATTGGAAGAATCCTAAGGAAATGCAATCCGAAAACAAAGGAAGTAGGTTACAGTACGCTTGTTCGCCCACTGCTTGAATACTGCTCAGCAGTGTGGGATCCGTACCAGATAGGGTTGATACAAGACATAGAGAAGATCCAACGGAGAGCAGCGCGCTTCGTTACAGGATCATTTAGTAATCGCGAAAGCGTTACGGAGATGATAGATAAACTCCAGTGGAAAACTCTGCAGGAGAGACGCTCAGTAGCTCGGTACGGGCTTTTGTTGAAGTTTCGAGAACATACCCTCACCGAAGAGTCAAGCAGTATATTGCTCCCTCCTACGTATATCTCGCGAAGAGACCGTGAGGATAACATCAGAGAGATTAGAGCCCACACAGAGGCATACCGACAATCCTTCTTTCCACAAACAATACGAGACTGGAATAAAAGGGAGAACCGATAGAGGTACTCGAAGTACCCTCCGCCACACACCGTCAGGTGGGCTGCGGAGTATGGATGTAGATGCAGATGTAGTTATCCCTGTGACAGAAGTTTAACATCATTGACTGGTGTGGAACTGTCTTCAGTGATGAGTCCAGCTTCGAAGTGAATCCCGATGACAAGAGAGGGCGTGCCTGGAGACGCAGTGGGATACAAACCCGAGTGTCGTCAACTATATGGCCCGACAGCCAGGAGTATCACATCATTTCATAGCAGGACACCTTTGGTTGTCATCTGCGGCAACCTTGCAGCGCAGCCGTACGTCGACGATCTTCTACACCCCGTTTTGTTGCCCTTCATGTCAACTCATCCTGGGCTTATATTCCAACAAGATAACGCTTGCCCACACACGCCGAGAGTTTCCCCTGCTTGTCTTAGTGCTTGCCACACACTACTTGGCTAGCAAGGTACGTTTGAAGCATTATGGGCAGGGCCATCCAACGGGCTCGGGGTTTTGACGATCTAAAGCTCGTATTGGACAGAATTTGGCACGATATCCCCCAGTCGATCAATGCCAAGCCGAAGAACTGCTTGCATAAGGACAAGAGCTGGACCAGCTCATTATTGGTTCAAATGGCTCTGAGCACTGTGGGATTTAACTGCTGAGGTCATCAGTCCCCTAGAACTTAGAACTACTTAAACCTAACTAACCTAAGGACATCACACACATCCATGCTCGAGGTAGGATACGAACCTGCGACCGTAGCAGTCGCGCGGTTCCACACTGTAGCGCCTAGAACCGCTCGGCCACGCCGGCCGGCAGTTCATTATTAATTTGCTCAATCTGGGAAGCTCTTTCTCTTGAACAGATCACCCTGTTTCTCTGAAACTGTTATCGTTTGTTTGTCGTTACATGTACATGACATCCACGGGTTCCTCCGTGGCGTGTATTTTTTTTCTTTGTCCTCGACTGTATTTTATTATTCCATTTTGAAATGTTAACGTTCACTTTACGTGTGCCATTGCCTTTTTCTAAAATTACAAAAATTACTCTGGATAAGCAAGGTTTTCTCAAATGAGAAAACTTTCCCATGATACAAAATCGCTGAGTGCGTAGAAACAAATGTTCTGCCCAAATTTAAAATTGTTACAGTCGCGAACATCTTTTTAATACTGTATCTGAAGTTATTTGATACGTTATTCTTCTACAAACACCATTAATTAGTAAGTTAAAACAAACAAGAAGTATTATCAAAAATCAGTTACAAATTTTAAAAAAACCTTTTGAAACTGAAGCTACTGACAATTGATGCAAATTTGCCTCTTAAAGGCAGGGAAAATTGTAGGACATTAAAGAAAATCGGTTCATTTGCAAACATCACGTGCTCCACAGCAGAAGACCTTCACGGTACAAAATGGTGCACGATTGATGAAATATGTGTATGAATGTCTTTGAAATGCTTTTCTCATTTTGACACTCCAGATGACTACTAGGCTGGGGTGGTGAATTACTACCTTCCTAACGCTAACAACTCAGTTTCACCATGCACCGTGGCAGCCATCCACTCCCAGCCATTAGGCTTCAGCTTCACAACAAGAAATACACTCCTGGAAATGGAAAAAAGAACACATTGACACCGGTGTGTCAGACCCACCACACTTGCTCCGGACACTGCGAGAGGGCTGTACAAGCAATGATCACACGCACGGCACAGCGGACACACCAGGAACCGCGGTGTTGGCCGTCGAATGGCGCTAGCTGCGCAGCATTTGTGCACCGCCGCCGTCAGTGTCAGCCAGTTTGCCGTGGCATACGGAGCTCCATCGCAGTCTTTATCACTGGTAGCATGCCGCGACAGCGTGGACGTGAACCGTATGTGCAGTTGACGGACTTTGAGCGAGGGCGTATAGTGGGCATGCGGGAGGCCGGGTGGACGTACAGCCGAATTGCTCAACACGTGGGGCGTGAGGTCTCCACAGTACATCGATGTTGTCGCCAGTGGTCGGCGGAAGGTGCACGTGCCCGTCGACCTGGGACCGGACCGCAGCGACGCACGGATGCACGCCAAGACCGTAGGATCCTACGCAGTGCCGTAGGGGACCGCACCGCCACTTCCCAGCAAATTAGGGACACTGTTGCTCCTGGGGTATCGGCGAGGAACATTCGCAACCGTCTCCATGAAGCTGGGCTACGGTCCCGCACACCGTTAGGCCGTCTTCCGCTCACGCCCCAACATCGTGCAGCCCACCTCCAGTGGTGTCGCGACAGGCGTGAATGGAGGGACGAATGGAGACGTGTCGTCTTCAGCGATGAGAGTCGCTTCTGCCTCGGTGCCAATGATGGTCGTATGCGTGTTTGGCGCCGTGCAGGTGAGCGCCACAATCAGGACTGCATACGACCGAGGCACACAGGGCCAACACCCGGCGTCATGGTGTGGGGAGCGATCTCCTACACTGGCCGTACACCACTGGTGATCGTCGAGGGGACACTGAATAGTGCACGGTACATCCAAACCGTCATCGAACCCATCGTTCTACCATTCCTAGACCGGCAAGGGAACTTGCTGTTCCAACAGGACAATGCACGTCCGCATGTATCCCGTGCCACCCAACGTGCTCTAGAAGGTGTAAGTCAACTACCCTGGCCAGCAAGATCTCCGGATCTGTCCCCCATTGAGCATGTTTGGGACTGGATGAAGCGTCGTCTCACGCGGTCTGCACGTCCAGCACGAACGCTGGTCCAACTGAGGCGCCAGGTGGAAATGGCATGGCAAGCCGTTCCACAGGACTACATCCAGCATCTCTACGATCGTCTCCATGGGAGAATAGCAGCCTGCATTGCTGCGAAAGGTGGATATACACTGTACTAGTGCCGACATTGTGCATGCTCTGTTGCCTGTGTCTATGTGCCTGTGGTTCTGTCAGTGTGATCATGTGATGTATCTGACCCCAGGAATGTGTCAATAAAGTTTCCCCTTCCTGGGACAATGAATTCACGGTGTTCTTATTTCAATTTCCGGGAGTGTACATACCAGGTGTAGAAGTACGAAACCGGAATTTGGCTGCAATAATTACACGTCTTTGTTTGAAACTGATAAAAAATATTTTATTCAATATAATTTCTATTGCTATTTATACATTTTTCCCACGTCTCCGGCAGGCTATAAATCCCACGCCAATAACAACAGTTCTTCTTTTGAAGCGAACCAGTTAGCAAACCATTTCCGTACATTTTCATACGAATTGAAGCGTTGTTCAGCGAGAGCGTGTAACAGTGATGCAAACAGATGACAATCGGACGGAGCCAAAAGTCTGGACAATAAGCTGCATGCCCTAGCATTTCCCAACTCACGTCTCGATCGTTTCCGTAAACCAGGGGCGGGCAAACGTTTCACGCGGCTCATGAGCGCACAGCGCTGCACGTGTGCTGCTCGCGTGCAGGCGTCGACTGGGGCTGTGGCGACAGCCGGCAGGTTGCGGCAGTGTAGTAGTACCGACACCCCCGGGATAACAAGGCCGCACAGCAGTGTTAGTGACGTCACACAAAGCGGCCCATAGCCGACGCAGCAGTCCACGGACACCTCCGTACAGACGCGCCTGGTGCTAACGTCATACAGAAAGGAGCGAACTATAATTCGAACCAAATACCAAATTATATATATTCTTGTAAACAGCATAATGGTTCATAACGAAATACCGATTACATATACGGGCAGGAATAAGTTTAATCGACTGAGGAACTCTGCCACTATTTTATAATTGTTAGAACACTATTTAGCTTTAAGACTCGCATACAGGTGGTGACAAATGCCAACTGACAGCAGGACTTGACATTTTCAAGTTATTACAGTGAAAGTAAATTATGTTAAACACTGTCATACATAGCAAAACCCTCACAACTTTCGTTTACAATAAGGTAACAAGAGTTCGCTTTATCTCATAAAACACACGAATAATGTGAATTTACTCATATGTTCATAGTGACAGCTCTTTTCAAGAATTTTTACAAGTGTATCCCCAGTAATAAAGAATGGAAACAAAAGATAGATATCAAATATTCTCCTTTTAACATAGACATCACTGAACACAAGATTCTGTCTTGCACTGTGATACTAAGGGACTGCTCTTTCCTTTAAGAAAAGCCTGACAATTTGAAGTTCACTTTGCTATTGAAGATACACTTCTTGAAACAATATTAAAAATGTTATGAAAGGTAAGGAAATGAAAAACAACCAAGTACATTACATGTAATAATGTGAGCAATAGGCTGAGGCTCTCTTTACTTACCATTTTCAATCTCTCTACAGCTTATTTCCTTTTCCACGTAGAAATCACCAGTCTTATTATTGCTGTCTGTTACTAACAAAGTGCTTTTCTATATGGAAAACCTGACAATTTGATGTTCATTCTGGTACTGAAGATAAACACTTTTCAGAGGAGTTCTAGAACCTATTCCTGCCCGTATATGTGATCGGTATTTCGTTATGAACCTATATGCTGTTTACAAGAATATATATAATTTGGTCTTTGGTTCGAATTATAGTTCGCTCCTTTCTGTATGACGGACAGAAGATGGTTAGCACCAGGCGCGTCTGTACGGAGGTGTCCGTGGACTGCTGCGTCGGCTATGGGCCGCTTAGTGTGACGTCACTAACACTGCTGTGCGGCCTTGTTATCCCGGGGGTGTCGGTAGTACCAGGTTAAGCTGTGGACGTTGAAGCGAAGCGACCACTGCGTAGTGAACGTTGTATTTCAAGAACCGGAAAATGCAGACTGAATCAACGAAACGAAGAAGTGGTGATTTGCTATATTTAAAAAGGAATTGCTATCTTTTAAAAAGGAAAGGGAGAATCATTTTTTATTTGTGCAAAAACGTGAAAATTCGAAATGACAGTATTCTCGCTGGTCAGCGGAAGTTTAATATTGGACGCCATTATAACAAATTTCAATACGTTCCCGTACTTGGTGCAATAAAAGAGGAAATTCTCAAGTGATTTGGGGATATATCATACTTATCCCAAGGTTTTGAATAGTTCTCGAGACAATTTGCTGTTTCCGTAGATGATATTCATCCCAGTTTGCAAATGGAATTAACAGATCTACACTGTAGATTCTACAGCGTAATTCTCGTATGAGAGTAAGTTCCTTTTGGCAAGCCGGCCACGGTGGTCTAGCGGTTCTAGGGGCTCAGTCCGGAACCGCGCGACTGCTACGGTCGCAGGTTCGAATCCTGCCTCGGGCATGGATGTGTGTGATGTCCTTAGGTTAGTTAGGTTTAAGTAGTTGAGAAAGCAGGTGTTGACAGATGTGAAAATTACCGAACTATCAGTTTAATAAGTCACAGCTGCAAAATACTAACACGAATTCTTTACAGACGAATGGAAAAACTAGTAGAAGCCGACCTCCGGGAAGATCAGTTTGGATTCCGTAGAAATACTGGAACACGTGAGGCAATACTGACCTTACGACTTATCTTAGAAGAAAGATTAAGGAAAGGCAAACCTACGTTTCTAGCATTTGTAGACTTAGAAAAAGCTTTTGACAATGTTGACTGGAATACTCTCTTTCAAATTCTAAAGGTGGCAGGAGTAAAATACAGGGAGCGAAAAGCTATTTACAGTTTGTACAGAAACCAGATGGCAGTTATAAGAGTCGAGGGGCATGAAAGGGAAGCAGTGGTTGGGAAAGGAGTAAGACAGGGTTGTAGCCTCTCCCCGATGTTATTCAATCTGTATATTGAGCAAGCAGTAAAGGAAACAAAAGAAAAATTCGGAGTAGGTATTAAAATTCATGGAGAAGAAGTAAAAACTTTGAGGTTCGCCGATGACATTGTAATTCTGTCAGAGACAGCAAAGGACTTGGAAGAGCAGTTGAACGGAATGGACAGTGTCTTGAAAGGAGGATATAAGATGTACATCAACAAAATCAAAACGAGGATAATAGAATGTAGTCAAATTAAGTCGGGTGATGCTGAGGGAATTAGATTAGGAAATGAGACACTTAAAGTAGTAAAGGAGTTTTGCTATTTAGGGAGTAAAATAACTGATGATGGTCAAAGTAGTGTAAGTTTGCTGTTTATGTTTTTTTATTGGCAACGTTACGTAGCACTCTCTATATGAAAAGTTTGAATTGTTGTCTGCCATTGTTGTCATGAACTGCTATAGCTGGATGCGAACAGCGCGTAGCGCTGGGCAGTTGGAGGTGAGCCGCCAGCAGTGGTGGATGTGGGGAGAGAGATGGCGGAGTTTTGTAATACTGGATGTGAATTATGAATATTAAGGTAAATACAGTGTTTGTTCTCTATTAATATCTTTCATTTGCTAACTATCCCTATCAGTAGTTAGTGCCTTCAGTAGTTTGAATCTTTTATTTAGCTGGCAGTAGTGGCGCTCGCCGTATTGCAGTAGTTCGAGCAGCGAAGATTTTTGTGAGGTAAGTGATTTGTGAAAGGTATAGTTTAATGTTTGTCAGGGCCATTCTTTTGCAGGGATTTTTAGATAGTCAGATTGCGTTGCGCTAAAATTATTGTGTGCCAGGTTAAGCACAGTCTTGTACAATTGTTCTAAGTGGACGTTTCATATGTATAATTGTTCTAAGGGGACGTTTCATATGTCGACCCTTAGCCTAGGATACCTCACTGGAATCTTCTGATTTTTTTCTTGTAGTTTGTGTAATTAGTGTAGATTTTGTTTATTGCTAGTGCGTAATTGTAGAGAGAATCTCCTTTATAGTTGCAGCCTTTCATTGTTGTACAGTAAAACAGTTGTGGCATGCATGTAGATTTGCAACAAGTATTTCGCAGCTGCGCTTGTAATTAACTACATATTATTTTCAGTGCTATGTTAATGTGTTCTCTTATTTTTGCTATTCAAATTGTGCTTTTCTGTGTTATCGTGTGAAATATTGTCACAATAATGGCGTGTGAAAAACGTAACACTCGGCTCCAAAGTAAACTGAGAAACGACAGTGAAGACGAAAGCAATGTGTTAGCGCCACTGTGTAATGAGTTAACTAATGTTCAAAGTAGTAATTTGGTAACTGTGCATAGGGAAATGGAGCGGGCGTCAAACAATGGCGTAGACAGTCAAACAGGTAGTGAACAGGGAAGCATTATCGATCGATCGGTCGGCAACAGCTCGCCTCAGGAATCCGAAATGATAGGACACAATTTTGCAAATACTGTAGATTCAGGTTTTGCGTCCTCACCGTTTTCTCAAATGAGTCAAGACACATTTTCTGCTTGTCAAAATGTGAATGTTGCCGGTGAAAATCCACTGCCAAAAAGCATAGAGAAACAGATTCCAGACACTAATACATTATTATTGCAATTAATGCAACAAATGGGACAAAATCTTCAAAAGTTAGACACAATGGAACAAAATCTTCAAAAGTTAGACACAATGGAACAACACCAGAGACAAACACAGCAACAGTTAGACGCAGTGGAACAAAATCTTAAAAAGTTAGACACAGTGGAACAAAATCTTCAAAAGTTAGACACAATGGAACAACACCAGAGACAAACACAGCAAAAGTTAGACACAATGGAACAAAATCTTCGGAAGTTAGACACCACACTTGAACAAACACGTGAAGATTTAACTACTGAGTTACATAACATTGAATCGAAATGTCAAAAAGTCTGTAATGACGTAAAAACACAAATTTGTGAGCATTTTCAGCCTATTTTTTCGCGGCATGAAAATGCATTACAGAATCACGAAGCAGCCATAAAAGAGCTGCAAACCATTGTTCATGAAAATCATGAGACCTTGTGGGCTAAAATTGACTCAGTTGCATCTACCGATTCGGTTACGCAACTGGCAAAAACTCAGGACAACTTAAAGAACACAGTAGATTCGATTTCAACACAAATGGACACTCTGAAACTTGGTTCAGAAAAACACACTGAGGAAATGCGTTCACTATCGGAGAAAGTAGCTGAACTTTCGGATCAGGTCACTAACTTATCTACAAAGGTAGATGATGATCTGAATGACACAAGACCCGTAGCCTTCACTGACACAGAAGAGTATGAACAAATTAGAAAATTCAAACAAAATCAAAATCAAATCAACACACAGTACAAAAGAGAAATGCGGGAAGTACAAGATCAGCTGACACAGGTAATACAAGAATTACGTATTTCAGAGGACACTCGCGCTCCAACACGGGAAGAGGAACTTAGAAATACGCAAAAGCCACAAAATAATAACACAGGGCATTTCGGTAATTATGAAAGAAATTGGCAAGGTACACCGAATTTTGAGATGGAACCGCCGACACGATATGCTACTCGCCGACACGATGATTTTGACTATAAGCTGTTCATTACTACACGTAAATTCAAAACATTCAAGAATTCTGCCAACGACATTCATCCACAAGCGTGGCTCCATCAATTCTCTCATTGTTTTCCTCCCAACTGGTCATTAGAACACAGATTAGAATTTATGTGTGGCTACTTGGAGAATGAACCAGCTGTAAGAATGCGATCGGTCATTCACGATTGTCACAGTGAAGGAGAATTTTACCATGCGTTCCTCTCAGCATATTGGTCACAAGCTACACAAGATCGCGTAAAACATAGCATCATGATGATGAAACACTTTGAACAATCTGAATTTTCCAGTCTTGTGAAATATTTTGAAGACATGTTGCACAAGAATCAATACCTGTCAAACCCATACAGCCCCTCAGAACTCATCCGCATTTGCTTAATCAAACTGCCTGAACATTTGAGACATATTATTTTAGCAGGACGTTGCAAAGACGACATTGAAGCTTTTCAGGGACTGTTACAAGAACTGGAAATTGACACAGACAGTCGCGGGATGCGAAAACAGGAAAACAATCATTACAGGTCACATCCGTCACAATTCCGTGACGACAGAAACAATAAATGGCCACGACAAACCTATTCTCACAACGTAAATCGTGACCAAAACAGACACCACCCATATGATAACCACTGGCAGAGTAATAGTTACAGGGAAAGATCACCTTTCCGCGGTAATGACTATCACAGAGACAATCAGAGAAACAGACAATATGGGAACCAAAATAACTATTATCAAGGGAGACAGAATAACTTTAGACGCAACGGTCCAGCGCGTAGTTACGATTCAAGGAGAAATTCTCCACCATGTGACCGACAAGAAAGAAACTATGGAAACTACCGACATGACGACAGACGATATGATCGTAACGACAGACCTGAATTGCATCAAAACTGGCGAGATTTAAACAGAGCAGAGCACTCTCGTCACGATGAATTTGTAGAAGTTAGGTCTCCAAATCCCAATAACGACGCGCGCCAACAAAGAGACAATAGGCGATGACTCACACCACTGGCAGCCACAATACGTACTTATGAAACTGACGACGGAGCTGCCGTAGCTAGTAATTACGTAAAAATGGAAGACATTAGGGACATCTTACTCCAGGAACACGACGTAACACGTAACACCATTGCATATCCTGTGATTCACATTACTGTAAATGACGTAAAATTTACGGCAGTACTTGACTCTGGCAGTCCCATTTCAGTAATTAGCGAAACAGCTTTTAGCAAATGCAACAAAGCGAACGATTGCCCCACACTTCCGTTACGTAAGATTAAATTACAAGGTGCAATCTTTGGAAAAAGTGTAGATGTACGCCAACAAACCAACTTAGAATTCTTTTGTCAAAGCCATAGCTTCTCTATGAACTTCCTTATTGTTCCATTATTGTCGACGGAAATTATACTGGGAGTAGACTTTTTGAATGAATATAAAGCAATCTTAAGCTTTCACGATGCTGAAATAAGTTTAGAGAAAGAAGGTAAGTCAATAGCTTTGAAATTTGAAGACTGGCTCTCAAACCATGATGAGGAAATTAATCGGCTTTATGTTCTGTTAGACAACAGTTCGGAATTTTCTACGGAAGTAGACACCAACAATCACTCTGCAAGTACTGAAAGGGATGATATCGACGGCATATTTGAAATTAATGAGTTAATTCAGAATAAAATTCAAACAATTGAGAATTGTAATGACACTGATAGGCAGGACCTTTTTGAGATTTTACAAGCACATTCCACAGTTTTTACTCACAAAACAGGAACAATCAAGGGATTTCAATACCAATTTCGTGTTCGTGAGCATACTAAATTTTGTGTTAGACCATACGTAATTCCAGCACATTATAGGGACCGTGTTAGAACAGAAATAGAATCTATGCTTGACGAGGGCATTATTGAGCCTGCAGCAAGCTCATACAACAATCCGTTACATGTTGTTGAGAAGAAAAATGGATCGATCAGACTTGTCTTAGATTCGAGACAAATCAATACTATCATTATTCCTGAAACAGACAGGCCGCAGACGATGGAAGAACTTCTTCAAAATTTTAATGGTGTAAAAGTGTTGTCTTCCATTGATCTCAGATCCAGCTTTTATCAGATCGAACTTCATCCAGAATGCAGAAAATACACAGCTTTCCTTTGTTTCGGCGTTTGTTATCAGTTTCGGAAACTTCCTTTTGGTTTGAACATTTCTTCGGCAGCATTCATTCGTGGGTTAAATTCCATATTACCTGAGTTCTTAAAACGTCACATCACCTTATATGTGGACGATATTCTAATAGCAGAAGCTTCATGGGAACAACATAACCGCATCCTCAACAGTTTGTTACGTATTTTTGCAGAATCTGGAATTACAGTTAACTTGGAAAAGTCAGAATTCGGTAGGTCAAAGGTGAAGTTTTTGGGACATATCATTTCTTCTGAAGGCATTCAGCCGGATCCTGAAAAGTTAGAAGCAATCAGAGCCATTCCAGTTCCATCCACAAAAAAGACAAGTCCGCAGTTTTCTAGGTCTCGTAAATTTTTACCGTCGTTTTCTGAATATGCAAATTCTAGTTACACCAAAACTTTGTTCTCTCACTGGAAAAAATACTAGTTGGAACTGGGACGAACAAGCACAGTTGGAATTCAATTCTTTGAAAGAAGCGTTACTTCACGTGCCAATACTAGCTCATCCAGATCTGTCACAAGATTTCTGCCTTAGCACGGATTCTTCTAAAATCGGTCTTGGTGCCCACTTATTTCAAGAAGCCATAGAAAATGACACTACTGTTCAGAAAACCATTGCTTTTGCTAGCCGAGTGCTAACAAAATCTGAAAAAAATTATTCCGTTACTGAATTAGAAGCTTTAGCTATCGTTTGGGCATTTAACAAATTCCGTTTCTTTCTTTCTGGTAAGCACGTAAAAGTATACAGTGATCATCGTGCATTACAATTTCTTATGTCTTCAAAATTAAATCATGACAGGCTAAAACGTTGGGCATTGTTTCTGCAAGAATTCCGCTTCACAATAGTCTACATTCCCGGCAGGGAGAACATTGTTGCGGACGCGCTGTCACGCGCACCGGCTGGGCTTGAGAAAAGTAACACAGAAGGCAACCTCGAGAAAAATTTCAGTATTCTTTACATTCAGAAAGTCGCCTTTGAAAACTTCATCACCACATCTTTAAAGGACATTGCTCATGAACAAGATAAAGATCCGATTTGGAAAGACATCAAAAGTAAATGGCATGAAAAGACACACACGCAGATTCGGCATTATTACCTGGTTAGAAACAACATACTCTTCAAACGCTGCACTGTTGATGACAAGCTATGGGTACTTTGCATTCCAGACGATTTTGTTAATAAGCTCATTTGGTACATTCATTTCAGCTACGCACATTTTGGCCCACGAAAATGTTATCATATTCTTCGAACGACTTGTTATTTTAACAATATGGAAAAGCGAATTCGAAGAGTCTTGTCTATTTGTAAACTTTGTCAAAAGGCGAAACCATCTACTATCTCACATCGTGCTCCGTTGTTTCCAATTATTCCTTCTAAATTAAAAGAATTTGCTGCTGTTGATCTTTTGGGACCCCTTGTCAGAACATCGAATGGATTTTCGTACGTTCTAGTCGCTGTTGAACTTACTTCAAAATTTGTTTCTTTCACTCCGTTACGTAAAGCCACTGGACGGTCTGTATCCAACGCCTTTGTTAAAAATTTCTTACGTGAAGTTGGACACGTTAGTAAAGTCATTTCAGATAACGGACCGCAATTCAGATCTGCTGTTTGGTCACGCATGCTTCGGAATCATAAAATCAAACCTGTTTTTATTTCATTGTATTCACCACATTGTAACCCGTCTGAACGGATTATGAAAGAAATCAATAAGCTTTGCAGACTTTATTGTCACAGAAAGCATCAGCATTGGGACAGATATTTACACTTATTTCAAAATGTGCTGAATGAAATGCCTCATGATTCCACTGCTTTACCACCTACTCTTGTACTGAAGAATGTAGAACCTCCAAACAGAATCAGAGAGCTTGTACCTTTCCCGAATACACGTAAACTTCGACACAAAGACATAATTGATTTGGCTCTTAAAAATATAAAATCTGCAGCAGACAAAAGGAGAAAACTACCCGGTAAAGCAAATGCAAAGAAATTATATATTGGTCAGAAAGTTCTCATTAAAGCTCATTCATTGTCACATAAGAAGAAACACTTGAGTCACAAATTCTTTCTAGTTTACAATGGACCTTACAGAATCCGACGTATACCACATGATAATTGCGTTGAAGTTGAAACTCTGCGTACTAGGAAGAGTAAAGGTTTACACCACATTTCTCATGTAAAACCATTTATTGACAGATAATCTGCTTTTTAACTTAGTCTTTGCAATTTTCACTTCACGCTACTTGTACAATTTGTCACACTGAGAAACTGTTAACATGCAACATTTTGGTTTGCTTACGAGTGGATTCTGGATTTGAGGTGCTTTATGTGAAATGCCAGATGACACAGTGGTTAGTTTATGTGACAGCTACACGATTATATCACGATGTTACTAATGAGTGACAATTTACAATGTCGCTTTTGCGGTGTATCTGTTTTATATCTGCACAGTTTTTTCTGAATTCTTCTATACAGTGAGACATGTTTTAGTGGTGACTTTTGTGGTATAGGTACAAGGAAACAGCCTTTTCTGTAGCACAACAATACGTTACAGCACAGTACTTTCTTCATCACGGCAATAAGCGTAATAACTAAGTTATCTATACGCAAAGCATTTCACTTTTGTGTATCATGAGGTAAGTACATTGACTTCTGCAGAACTTAGCTTTCGGAGGACAATAACTACGACACTTCCCAGAGATTATCTTACAGCAAGACGCACATTTAGCGCTACAAGACACGTATTTGAGTGATTAATTTTGTACTTAAAACATTTATTTTTAAAGATTTTTGAATTACAAAGAAGGTTTTTCGCAATACATTTCATTCCATTGCTGTAATCTGTAACACCTGAGGGTATAATTACAATAAACCTCAGGGGGGTACACGCCTACTTTGTGTACCATGTGTTTGGCAAGCACAAGGAACCCTAGCTAATATGGTATTTGCTTATACAATTTAACACATCGGTACCATATTTCTCTAACACATAAATTACACAGCTATCTGATCATTTAACAGAGAAACAAACATCCTTTTACTACGTCAGTGACACATGTTTACGCCATTACAGAGTTGGATTACTTCACACTTAAGAAATTGTACTTTGTCTGTACTTTGTGCACTGTTCATATTTTTTTGGTACCATTGTGATACTATGAGAGCTTTGAATGATGTATTTTGGTATGAGATCATAATTTTTAAAGTACGTTGGAGGCAGATGACACTTTTGACATGAGCAGAGAATTTTGTTAGGTTTTGAAATTATTGGAGGAAGCTACGACGATTTTGAGATTTGACTGAGGTTTTATGATGTTATTTTTACGACGACGATGTGTATTATGCTGTTGCGGTAAGTTTATGATCCATAAGCTGATGCTATATGAGTTATTTGATTATGCTATGTATCTGTTATGATGAAATATGGAAAAAGTGTCGACGAATAAGGTAAGGAGTAATGAATAGTGGTTAGGGACTCTTGACTTGTGAAAAAGGATGTTGGAAACCAAGAATCGTACTTTAAGAGTTATGAAATGTGTGTGTAAATGCGTGAATGAGACTGTCACTGCAGCGGAAACTGCTGTCGTAAATATTTCCGTAAGAAAGTGACCACCTGCACGTGCGTCGTCGGCACACAGCTGTGTCAGACACCTGGAGAACAAGCCATTAGAGTGAGGGCCTTTCCGGAAGCACAGGTAGAAAAACAAAAAAGGGGTTAACCATGCTATTGACAATCCTTTGTAGAGGGCATCGCTAATGCGACACGCTCGTTACTTGAAAACATATGATTTTTGTAATGCGTTGTGGGTACACAGCTGCGTCAAACACCTGGAGAACAAGCCATTAGGGTGTGCCTTTCATCGCTAATGCGACACCCTCGTTACTTAAAAACATATGATTACTCGCACTTTGTGCTAATTATTGAAATGCTTATGAATTGATGGGAAATATTCGTACATCTGCTCACCTGATTATGACAAGTGTCTTTCTACGAGAGTTGAGAGCCATTAACTTATGAAACGAAATGCCACATGACTATTGAATGATATTTTTATGCTTTGGTTTGCGTAATTGCTTATTTCATTTGATATCTGGTTTCCAGCTGTGTTGCAGCATTGCTTTTATAAAATGAAATGCATTTGCTAATGTGAACTCTTTCTGTCAACAGATCTATTAAATAATTATTTTATGATCCACATTCTTTAAAAAAGGAGCACTTGGAAAGGAAAGAACAATAAGAAGGAACTAATAACAGTAACACATAATTTTCTTTTCAAGTACATGGTAATATTTTTTTTACAATAAGTTGTTATGGTGCACCACTTTAATTACATAGACATTAAGATGTGAATATGCTTTTCCCTTGTCTGCATTGTTGTTTTTACTGTAATATTTTTTCTGCTTGAGCTATGTCATGTTTAGGTATAAGTTGCTGCTGTTTGCCAGGCATAGTGTTACTGAATTTGACTTTGTGTTACTCTTCTAAGCTAGTTTTTCTTGTTTCCTGCACAGTGCCTTATATTAGTTGTAATATTGCACTTGCTTTGCTAATTTATGCTGCTAGCTTTGCCACTTTGCATTTTTTGTCATTTCTGTTTGTGTTGATTTGTTGTGATGCTGCATTGCCTCGTCCCTTGGTATATATATCTGAGCTCTGTAGATTTAAGTTAGCTTAAAAGGGGGTAGACTATATAAGAAACTGACTATGGAGAATAGGTAAAGAATGCATTGCGAAGAAAGATTTGGGCCCCAATGAGTATTGTACAATCAGAAATAATTATTTTGAAAGAAATATGAATAGAATACAGGAACGAGGTATAGGTAGGATTTTCTTGTAAATAAATGATGGGGTAAGCAATATGTGAACATATAAATACAGAAAGCATGCTTAGATAGGATTTTTTTGGTGGAAGCAAAGGTTGAAATAAGACGAACGATCTATGGAATGAAGGGAGATCTCCAAGCAAAATACTGCAGTAAAACAAACCCTGTCCTTTCCTCTTTGCTGTTTTTTCCCAATATGTAATTGTGTGTTGTCCTTTCCTTTTGGTGTTATCCCACTATGTGTTTGGGTACCCGTGTGTATTTGTGTTTTTCCTGTCTTTATGTGTTTAGCTGATGAGAGCTATGTTGTAGAATTTTTCTAATACTCTGTTATTTTCTTTGTAAAGATGCTTAGACTTTATTTATTCTGCTTTGTTTTAATGCTCATGTGTGAAGTTGACGTTTCAAAAGTTATTCTGATCTTTTATGTATGTACTCATGTCATCATTCCTGTAACACTGATGTATATGTTTATTTCTATTCTTTTGTAAAGCCCCTATTACTACAAATATTATCTGTATTGTTATGTTTTTAATGATGTATTTTGTATCTTTGTAATTGTATTCTTATGTTATATAATTGTAATTGACACCAGTTCATCATATTATTAACTTGTAAGCATTCATTTCACTGCACACATTCTGTTGGTCATAGTATATGGACAATATGTGAGAAGTAGGGACTGTTAGTGTTTGCACGTGTGTTACTAATTCAGCAAGGGACTGGATAACAGCATTGCTGGTTCTAAGGACAATTCCCAAAAACTTTGTGCGTGCACAAGTGGTGGTTTATGGACTTGCTATCTTCTCTGCAAGACTCTTCGATGGTGATTGTGCACCTGCACAGTCGCAGCAGATGGCTGCTGGCCATCTCTACCAGGACTACAGTGGGTCTACACCTTTGCTGACTCACCAGTACCACAGTTTCTACAAGGACTGCAGTGGGTCTGCACCTCTGGTGGCCCACCAATACCATACTCTCTACCAGGACTGCAGTTGGTCTGCTCTGTGATGACCTATCTACCAATATTCATCAGAACTTCGAATGACTCTGCTGTGGGTTTGCTCCATTGTGGCCCATTACCTGTCAGCATTTCAAGAGTCAGCACTGTCTTTCCGTTGGAAGGACAACACTACTTCTTCAATACTACATGGAAATCCACTACTTCTGTGTGCAATTTCTTTTACTAATGAGAAACTGTAATTACTATTATGATGAACAATCTGGACTGTCTTTATGGACTGTGAGAAAATTTTAGCTGTTGACCAACATTGTATTAATAAGTGTGTGCATTTGATATCTTTGTGATTGTAATTATGAAAAATTTTTTCAAATCTGTATTGGCCAGTGCCCAACACCATTTGTAAAAATTTTTTGTGGGGAGCATGGGGGCTATGTAAGTTTGCTGTTTATGTTTTTTTATTGGCAACGTTACGTAGCACTCTCTATATGAAAAGTTTGAATTGTTGTCTGCCATTGTTGTCATGAACTGCTATAGCTGGATGCGAACAGCGCGTAGCGCTGGGCAGTTGGAGGTGAGCCGCCAGCAGTGGTGGATGTGGGGAGAGAGATGGCGGAGTTTTGTAATACTGGATGTGAATTATGAATATTAAGGTAAATACAGTGTTTGTTCTCTATTAATATCTTTCATTTGCTAACTATCCCTATCAGTAGTTAGTGCCTTCAGTAGTTTGAATCTTTTATTTAGCTGGCAGTAGTGGCGCTCGCCGTATTGCAGTAGTTCGAGCAGCGAAGATTTTTGTGAGGTAAGTGATTTGTGAAAGGTATAGTTTAATGTTTGTCAGGGCCATTCTTTTGCAGGGATTTTTAGATAGTCAGATTGCGTTGCGCTAAAATTATTGTGTGCCAGGTTAAGCACAGTCTTGTACAATTGTTCTAAGTGGACATTTCATATGTAAAATTATTCTAAGGGGACGTTTCAGTAGAGAAGATATAAAATGTAGACTGGCAATGGCAAGGAAAGCGTTTCTGAAGAAGAGAAATTTGTTAACATCGAGTATAGATTTAATTGTCAGGAAGTCGTTTCTGAAAGTATTTGTATGGAGCGTAGCCATGTATGGAAGTGAAACGTGGACGATAACTAGTTTGGACAAGAAGAGAATAGAAGCTTTCGAAATGTGATGCTACAGAAGAATGCTGAAGATAAGGTGGGTAGATCACGTAACTAATGAGGTGGTATTGAATAGGATTGGGGAGAAGAGAAGTTTGTGGCACAACTTGACAAGAACAAGGGATCGGTTGGTAGGACATGTTTTGAGGCATCAAGCGATCACAAATTTAGCATTGGAGGGCAGTGTGGAGGGTAAAAATCGTAGAGGGAGACCAAGAGATGAATACACTAAGCAGATTCAGAAGGATGTAGGTTGCAGTAGATACTGGGAGATGAAGAAGCTTGCACAGGATAGAGTAGCATGGAGAGCTGCATCAAACCAGTCTCAGGACTGAAGACCACAACAACAACAACAAGTAGTTCCAAGTTCTAGGGGACTGATGACCACAGATGTTAAGTCCCATAGTGCTCAGAGCCATTTGAACCATTTTGAACCTTTTGGCAAGACGTGTAATAGATTTTTATCACAACTTTCCACAGCAAGAGTTTCCGCGTCTCCATCGTGAAGCCGCGAAGATAATATGTTTGGCTCGACATACGTTTGCGAGAGATTTTTTTCTGTTATGAAAATTAATAAGTCTCGGTTAAGAGTAAACATCAGTAATGAAAATTTACGTAACTGTTCGCGTTTGTCTGTATGTAGAAATTTTGTTCCAGACATTAAACATATTGTAAACTCCACCTGTGATAATTGAATACAACGTATCGTAGGTAATAGGTACTCTTTCAAACCATGATTTCTTTCAAGCACTCGTACTAACCTTATTCCTTCATTCAATAAAGCAGACCAGGAAACAAAACGCATTACAGAGGAAGAAGCGGAGAGACGGTATGGTGGGGAGGGGAGAGAAGCGGGTGGCCAGCTTGCCCCTGTGTGCACGCAGAACACCTGCCTACTACACACGTGCAAGTGCACCGCACACGTGGAGGATTTCTGCCCGCCCCTGCCCTAAACCGTTGTGCTGTGTGCGATAGGGCGTGATCATGGAGCAATATGACTTTGTGTTTTCTTTTCCTATATTCCGGTCGTTTTTCACGTAATGCTCGATTTAAATCGATCATTTGCTGTTGGTAGTGATCAGCGTTAAGGGTATCACCAGGTTTTAGCAGCTCATAATACAGGGCCGGCCAGAAATTCTGCACGCGTGCGGTGCTGCTGCACGTGTGCAACTTCCGGGTCACAGTGTGCACGCCGCAGCCGCCAGCGTTCCTGTAGTGCATGTTTCTACGCACAGATGTCTCTTTATCCACTTGCTGGGATACTCTGTACCGGCGAATTCTAGTGCTGTTTCCACAGCTTGCAAGCCAACCATGGGAAGGTATTTCGCGTATTAAACATTTAAAATACTGTCACAGTCTACTCATTGAGACGTCTACTTTTATGTCAACAGTTTAATCCAGTAAGACAAGTAATACAGTTAACAACCGTGGTTTTTTATTAAGGCAGCTTGACTGATGGCACGCAAATACGCGTAATGTTTCTGATCTAATATTTAAGAAAGAGAGCACTTAGCGACTTCCAACGAACCTTATTCATGATTTCAAATAACATTAAACTAATGCAAGGTTTCCTATAACTAATTCTCGGTGCCCTCAGCTACACCCACATAATTTCTGTCTCACTGACCTCTGAACAGAATGACAACCGCAGACCTCTCTATGATCACCTGTTATTTCAATACATTATTGCTACATCTTTCATCAGTTCCGTCTGAAATCTACTTAATAACCGACAATTACATGAATGTTATGTTTTATCGAATTCAGCTGAGCGTAGGCCTTCACACTTTAAAAAAAAACCTAAATGTAAGTATACGTTGGAACAATCGGTTTAATGACCAATTTTCCTGATAATAATGTAACATGGAGCAGAATGAGGCAATAATGCACACTTAGTAAACAATAATTTTTAATTATGAAAGGAATAAATCCAAACACGTTTATCACTCGTCATGAGAAATGATATAGTTAAAATCGGGCGCAAAAGCACGGCTCATTGACAAACGCAAGCAGTTGCGAAGATTTTCATCACTTATGCTTGAGGGAAACCTTCATTTATTCATTTTCATCACAGAGAAAAATCTTTCACAAACAAGCTCTTGCGTGTACCACATAAACAGGGAGGTGGAGCCGCCGCCGTTCATTTAGGACTCATGTCTAATAACAGATGTCGCTGTCGCACATGTGCAGCACTTCTGCACGTCTGCACACCGTGCAGCGTTTGGCCGGCCCTGTAATAATAGATGACACCCTTCTGATCCCACAAAAACAGAGCATTGTCCACTTTCCAAAGCGATTTCGTCTTGCAGTGGATGTGGATAGTTTGCCTGGATTTACCCACGATTTACGACGCTTAGGATTCTCAAAATACATCCATTTTTCATCACCTGTCACTATTCGATGGAGAAACGACTTTCTTTTGTATCTGTCGAGCTGCATTTCAGAAGTGGTCTTCCGATTTACTTGCTGTCTCTCATTCAGTTCATGCGGAACCCGTTTTTCCACCTTCTGCACCTTCCCATAGCTTTCAAGAGATTACTCTCTTTAAAAAAGGTGATAAAAGCATTGTTACAAACTATCGCCCAATATCATTATTAACTACCTTCTCGAAAATTCTAGAAAAACTCATCCACAGGAGGATTGTAGACCATCTCAACTTCCACAGTATCTTAAGCAAAAATCAGTTTGGTTTTCGTGCCGGTCTTTGTACTGAACAAGCAATATTCTCTTTCAGCAATCAAGTTTTGGAAGCCATTAAGAAAAAAATGTCTCCAGTGGGTATTTTTTGTAATCTTACGAAAGCCTTTGACTGTGTAAACCACCAAATTCTTTTGAGAAAGGCAGAATACTATGGTTTAGGTGGTACTGTTGGCTTGTGGCTACAATCACATCTACAGGATCGGAAGCAGACTGTAATGCTAAATGGCTCTTCAGGAGAACCTGCCTCGTCTGAATGGGGCACGATAACGTGTGGTGTGCCTCAAGGCTCCGTTTTGGGCCCACTGCTTTTCCTCATCTTTATTAATGATCTTCCTCTTTGTTCTGAGACAAACAGCAAATTTACCCTGTTTGCCGATGATACCACAATTCTAATTGACGATTTGGTTGATCATGATCTTGAACAAACTACAAATACTGTTTTTAATGACATCTTAAATTGGTTCTCCTCAAATGGCCTCTCACTTAATGCAGATAAAACTCATTATATGAGGTTCCATACATCACAGAGTAATCCCGATGAAATTAACATAAAATGTAGATATCAACCAATACAGAAAGTTGAAGATAACAAAATTCCTGAGTGCTTACATAGACAGTAAATGTAATTGGTCAGTTCACATTCTTCATCTATGTAAAAAACTTAGCTCGGCAACATTTGTGTTACGGGTAATTTCTTCAGTGGCTGAAGTTGACACTATTAAGGTTGCCTACTTTGGCTACTTCCACTCATTAATGTCATGTGCTATCATATTCTGGGGGAACCAACCACTTGCAAAAAAAGTTTTCACCACCCAAAAAAAAGCAATCAGAATAATCTGTGGGGTCCATCAAAGACACTCTTGCAGGCACTTGTTTCGGAAGATAGGTATCATAACAACTGCCTCACAGTATATTTTTTCCTTGCTGACCTTTGTGTGCAAAAATTATTCCATCTACCAAGACAACAGTAAATTCCATGGTTATAACACCAGAAACAAAAACAATCTACATTTCGAAATGAAACGTCTCACTCTGGTACAAAAAGGAGTTCACTACTCCAGCATTAAGCTGTTCAATGCTCTACCACTACATATCAAATGTGTTCATACAGAACTGCCAAAATTTAAACAAGTTCTCAAAGATTACCTGACAGAGAAATCTTATTATACTGTGGATGAATATCTGAAAGAAAATGTATACCATCACTAAACTTATTGTGTCTAGAAGTAGTTCAATTGATTTTATTGTTCATTTGGGCATTAGCACACTTTTTGTAACAACAGATTGGCTGTACATGTATTTACTCTTGTAGGCCTAATATCTGATTTAACTTTGTGCTCTTATCCTTAACCTTTATTTGAAACTCCTTTTTCTGTTAAATGGTTGTTATGTTATCTACAGGGTGTTTCAAAAATGACCGGTATATTTGAAACGGCAATAAAAACTAAACGAGCAGCAATAGACATACACCGTTTGTTGCAATATGCTTGGGACAACAGTACATTTTCAGGCGGACAAACTTTCGAAATTACAGTAGTTACAATTTTCAACAACAGATGGCGCTGCAAGTGATGTGAAAGATATAGAAGACAACGCAGTCTGTGGGTGCGCCATTCTGTACGTCGTCTTTCTGCTGTAAGCGTGTGCTGTTCACAACGTGCAAGTGTGCTGTGGACAACATGGTTTATTCCTTAGAACAGAGGATTTTTCTGGTGTTGGAATTCCACCGCCTAGAACACAGTGTTGTTGCAACAAGACGAAGTTTTCAATGGAGGTTTAATGTAACCAAAGGACCGAGAAGCGATACAATAAAGGATCTGTTTGAAAAATTTCAACGGTCTGGGAACGTGACGGATGAACATGCCGGAAAGGTAGGGCGACCGCGTACGGCAACCACAGAGGGCAACGCGCAGCTAGTGCAGCAGGTGATCCGACAGCGGCCTCGGGTTTCCGTTCGCCGTGTTGCAGCTGCGGTCCAAATGACGCCAACGTCCACGTATCGTCTCATGCGCCAGAATTTACACCTCTATCCATACAAAATTCAAACGCGGCAACCCCTCAGCGCCGCTACCATTGCTGCACGAGAGACATTCGCTAACGATATAGTGCACAGGATTGATGACGGCGATATGCATGTGGGCAGCATTTGGTTTACTGACGAAGCTTATTTTTACCTGGACGGCTTCGTCAATAAACAGAACTGGCGCATATGGGGAACCGAAAAGCCCCATGTTGCAGTCCCATCGTCCCTGCATCCTCAAAACGTACTGGTCTGGGCCGCCATTTCTTCCAAAGGAATCATTGGCCCATTTTTCAGATCCGAAACGATTACTGCATCACGCTATCTGGACATTCTTCGTGAATTTGTGGCGGTACAAACTGCCTTTGACGACACTGCGAACACCTCGTGGTTTATGCAAGATGGTGCCCGGCCACATCGCACGGCCGACGTCTTTAATTTCCTGACTGAATATTCCGATGATCGTGTGATTGCTTTGGGCTATCCGAAACATACAGGAGGCGGCGTGGATTGGCCTCCCTATTCGCCAGACATGAACCCCTGTGACTTCTTTCTGTGGGGACACGTGAAAGACCAGGTGTACCGCCAGAATCCAGAAACAATTGAACAGCTGAAGCAGTACACCTCATCTGCATGTGAAGCCATTCCGCCAGACACGTTGTCAAAGGTTTCGGGTAATTTCATTCAGAGACTACGCCATATAATTGCTACGCATGGTGGATATGTGGAAAATATCGTACTATAGAGTTTCCCAGACCGCAGCGCCATCTGTTGTTGAAAATTGTAACTACTGTAATTTCGAAAGTATGTCTGCCTGAAAATGTACTGTTGTCCCAAGCATATTGTAACAAACGGTGTATTTCTATCGCTGCTCGTTTAGTTGGTATTGCCGTTTCAAATATACCGGTCATTTTTGAAACACCCTGTAGCTGACATTGTATCTGTTACTGTATTTATAGTATGTCTTACTTAAACTATGTACAATTTGCCATTGAATTGCCCTTTTATTTATTGTAAGTTTAAATTGAAACCTGTACAATTTGACACGTTCCATATCCTTGTGATTGACTCACTAACTGGATCTACGGAACAAGAAATAAATAAATAAATCAACGGAAGAGAAACGGCTTTCTGCATCACATCCAACTGTTCCGCGAGTTCTTGTTGAGCCGGAGTATCATCTTCATCCAATAAAGCCTGCAATTTGTTGTCTTCGAACTTTTTCGGTAGTTTCCCGCGCTCGTCGTTTCTCACGTCAAAATCACCACTTCTGAATTTTTTGAACCTCTCGAAACACTGTTTTTTCCAAGAGCATGTTCGCCAAAAGCTTCGACAAGCATTCGATGCGATTCTGCAGCAATTTCCTTCAAATGATAACAAAAAACCAATGCAGTCCGCAAATCGTAGTTCGTAGGCACAAAACTCGACACGTTTACGAGTCTGAAACAGATGCCGGTTGAACTTGCGTTTCTGCGTGTTGACATTCGTCGTCAGCCGTTACGGGAAGAAGATGGCGCTGCAGACGCGTTATCACGGCCGCTAGCACTATCCAAATTTCCGGCTTCATACTTCTATACCTGGTATTTAGGCAAGTAGCTACACCTACATGACTACTGTGCGATTCACAATTAAGGTAATAATTATGGAAAACATTATTCGAAAAATCACGGTCTGTATTTTGTAAATTTTTTTTTGAAAACCGTTTTGATCACGTAAATTATTAATTGGAATGGTTAAATATTAATAAATATTTTATGCCACAAGTAAGTGCATCGCAGAGGGTTCATCGGACCATTTCATACCATTTGTTTACCAACAGCGCATGGCAGAAACGCCCACTTGATCTTTTTTCCATGTGAGATTTGATTTCTCTCACTTTATTCAAATGGTTAGAATGGCTCTGAGCACTATGGGACTCAACATCTGAGGTCATCAGTCCCCTAGACTTAGAACTCAAATGGTTCAAATTGCTCTGAGCACTATGGCACTTAACTGCTACGGTCATCAGTCCCCTAGAACTTAGAACTACTTAAACCTAACTAACCTAAGGACAGCACACAACACCTAGCCATCACGAGGCAGAGAAAATCCCTGACGCCGCCGGGAATCGAACACAGGAACCCGGGCGTGGGAAGAGACTTAGAACTACTAAAACCTAAGGACATCACACACATCCATGCCCGAGGCAGGATTCGAACCCGCGACCGAAGCAGCAGCGCGGTTCCGGACTGAAGCGCCTACAACCACTCGTCCACAGCGGCCGGCTCTCATTTTCTTACGATGGTTCTTTGTCCGTATGTATGTGGCCGCCTACAAAATATTTTCGCATTCAGAAGAGAAAGTTCGTGACTGACATTTCATGAGAAGGCCCTGCCGCAACGAGAAATGCCATTTTTTAAATGATTGCTGGCTTAACACGCATATCGTGTCCATGACACTCTCAGCCCTATTTCGTGATAATGCGATACGAGCTTCCCTTCTTTGGACTTTTTCGATGTCCTCTGCCATTCCTATATGGTAAAGGTCCCATGCTTCGCTGCAACATTGTAACAAGAAAGACGGATAGATGTAGTGTAGGCATCTATTGCATCTTGTAAGTGTTCTGCCAATGATGATAGTTACAATCTAAGTTGTCTGTAATTCCAATCACCAAGCATTTACTGCAACTGACTGCCTTTAGATTTGTGTGATATACCGTGTAATGGAAATTGAACGGATTTCGCGTAATATTCATGTGGATGATCTTACACTTCTCCTTATTTAGCGTCAACTGCCACTTTCTGCACCATAAGTCATTTTGCTCTTGGTTATAATCTTGTAATGACTTTACTAGACGGCAAATGATAGCACCATCTGCAAACAGTCTAAGAGGGCTCCTCAGAGTGTCTCCTAATTCGTTGATGTAGATGAACAATAGCACAGAGCCAATAACACTTAGATGTGGAACGCCGGATATTACTTCTGTTCTACTCGATGATTTTCCGTCTATTACTACGTAATAGACAAAGGAAACTCCCCATCGCTCCCCCCTCAGATTTGGTGGTAATAGGGCCGGGTGGACAGCCCGTCAAAAATTGGACACAGATCAAGCGTGAAAACAGTAAGAAGGTGTACTGGACTGTGAAAAAAAAATGCAAAATTGAGACAGTGAACGGTTCAAGGACAAGAAGTGCAATATAGAGCAGCCAGGCAGTGCAATGGGGTCGTGGTTAAGAGTTAATGGAAGGACAATGAACTTGAACAAGCGTCATAGGTCATCCGCCCCGAACAAAAAGAATGTACAATCACGAACAAAATGAGATGAACAAAAAAAAAGTGGATATGGTGTTAGACTGCCAAGCGGTGGAGCGGTGTTCAAATCTCCCTCGCGCTATATACACTCCTGGAAATTGAAATAAGAACACCGTGAATTCATTGTCCCAGGAAGGGGAAACTTTATTGACACATTCCTGGGGTCAGATACATCACATGTTCACACTGACAGAACCACAGGCACATAGACACAGGCAACAGAGCATGCACAATGTCGCCACTAGTACAGTGTATATCCACCTTTCGCAACAATGCAGGCTGCTATTCTCCCATGGAGACGATCGTAGAGATGCTGGATGTAGTCCTGTGGAACGGCTTGCCATGCCATTTCCACCTGGCGCCTCAGTTGGACCAGCGTTCGTGCTGGACGTGCAGACCGCGTGAGACGACGCTTCATCCAGTCCCAAACATGCTCAATGGGGGACAGATCCGGAGATCTTGCTGGCCAGGGTAGTTGACTTACACCTTCTAGAGCACGTTGGGTGGCACGGGATCCATGCGGACGTGCATTGTCCTGTTGGAACAGCAAGTTCCCTTGCCGGACTAGGAATGGTAGAACGATGGGTTCGATGACGGTTTGGATGTACCGTGCACTATTCAGTGTCCCCTCGACGATCACCAGTGGTGTACGGCCAGTGTAGGAGATCGCTCCCCACACCATGATGCCGGGTGTTGGCCCTGTGTGCCTCGGTCGTATGCAGTCCTGATTGTGGCACTCACCTGCACGGCGCCAAACACGCATACGACCATCATTGGCACCAAGGCAGAAGCGACTCTCATCGCTGAAGACGACACGTCTCCATTCGTCCCTCCATTCACGCCTGTCGCGAGACCACTGGAGGCGGGCTGCACGATGTTGGGGCGTGAGCGGAAGACGGCCTAACGGTGTGCGGGACCGTAGCCCAGCTTCATGGAGACGGTTGCGAATGGTCCTCGCCGATACCCCAGGAGCAACAGTGTCCCTAATTTGTGGGAAGTGGCGGTGCGGTCCCCTACGGCACTGCGTAGGATCCTACGGTCTTGGCGTGCATCCGTGCGTCGCTGCGGTCCGGTCCCAGGTCGACGGGCACTTGCACCTTCCGCCGACCACTGGCGACAACATCGATGTACTGTGGAGACCTCACGCCCCACGTGTTGAGCAATTCGGCGGTACGTCCACCCGGCCTCCCGCATGCCCACTATACGCCCTCGCTCAAAGTCCGTCAACTGCACATACGGTTCACGTCCACGCTGTCGCGGCATGCTACCAGTGTTAAAGACTGCGATGGAGCTCCGTATGCCACGGCAAACTGGCTGACACTGACGGCGGCGGTGCACAAATGCTGCGCAGCTAGCGCCATTCGACGGCCAACACCGCGGTTCCTGGTGTGTCCGCTGTGCCGTGCGTGTGATCATTGCTTGTACAGCCCTCTCGCAGTGTCCGGAGCAAGTATGGTGGGTCTGACACACCGGTGTCAATGTGTTCTGTTTTCCATTTCCAGGAGTGTATTATTCAAATTTGTGTCGTGGTGTAACGTCCGTCTGTAACAGCGAGGTATCAGAAAGGGACCTACAATGACAGTCAATGCTGCGCAACTACTCTATTCGCTAGTGGCAGTACGTGCGTCATATAATAGGAATCTCTTTATTGACGCACCTACGCTACTGATCGTTAAAATTGCTACTCCAAGAAGATATGCAGATGATAAACGGGTATTCATTGGACAAATATATTATACTAGAACTGACATGTGATTACATTTTCACGCAATTTGGGTGCATAGATCCTGAGAAATCAGTACCCACAACAACCACCTCTGGCCGTAATAACGGCCTTGATACGCCTGGGCATTGAGTCAAACAGAGCTCGGATGGCGTGTACAGGTACAGTTGCCCATGCAGCTTCAACACGATACCACAGTCAATCAAGAGTAGTGATTGGCGTATTGTGACGAGTCAGTTGCTCTGCCACCATTGACCAGACGTTTTCAATTGGTGAGAGATCTGGAGAATGTGCTGGCCAGGGCAGCAGTCGAACATTTTCTGTATCCAGAAAGGCCCGTACAGGACCTGCAACATGCGGTCGTGCATTATCCTGCTGAAATGTAGGGTTTCGCAGGTATCGAATGAAGGGTAGAGCCACGGGTGGTAACACATCTGAAATGTAACGTCCACTGTTCAAAGTGCCGTCAATGCGAACAAGAGGTGACCGAGACGTGTAACCAATGGCACCCCAAACCATCACGCCGGATGATACACCAGTATGGCGATGACGAATACACGCTTCCAATGTGCGTTCATCGTGATGTCGCCAAACACGGATGCGACCATCATGGTGCTGTAATCAGAACCTGGATTCAACCGAAAAAATTACGTTTTGCCATTCGTGCACCCAGGTTCGTCGTTGAGTACACTATCACAGACGCTCCTGTTTGTGATGCAGCATCAAGGGTAACCGCAGCCACACTCTCCGAGCTGATAGTCCGTGCTGCTGCAAACGTCGTCGAACTGTTCGTGCAGATGGTTATCTTGCAAACGTCCCCATCTGTTGTCTCAGGGATCGAGACGTGGCTGCACGATCCGTTACAGCCGTGCGGATAAGATGCCTGTCATCTCGACTGCTAGTGATACGAGGCGGTTGCGATCCAGCACGGTGTTCCGTATTACCCTCCTGAACCAACCGAGTCCATATTCTGCTAACAGTCATTGGATCTCGAACAAGGCGAGCAGCAGTGTCGCAATACGATAAACCGCAATCGCGATAGGCTACACTACGACCTTTATCAAAATCGGAAACGTGATGGTACGCATTTCTCCTCCTTACACGAGGCATCACAACAACGTTTCACCAGGCAACGCCGGTCAACTGCTGTTTGTGTATGAGAAATGGGTTGGAAACTTTCCTCATGTCAGCACGTTGTAGTTGTCGCCACCGGCGCCAACCTTGTGTGAATTCTCTGAAAAGCTAATCATTTGCGTATCACAGCTACTTCTTCCTGTCGGTTAAATTTCACGTCTGTAGCACGTCATCTTCGTGGTGTAGCAATTTTAATTGCCAGTAGTGTAATTCGTACGCCTGGGAAGTGAGTGAGATATGCCTGCCTGGCCGATTTAAGTGTTCTTACGAATGTGAATGTAATCACTCCCAAGGAAATAATGAAAACGTAATGGTTTGTCGCGTAAGCTGCAACAAATGAACGCGACAGTTTCACAATCACACAGTTTCTCTCTGCTTTGTCAAAACATATGTTTTAACGGCAAGACGCAGTCAATGGTTTCTCTTCGCGATAGCAAAGGAAATATTACCGACGACAGTGCTGCGAAAACAGATTTACTGTACATAGCATTTCGAAATTCCTTCACCAAAGAAGACGAAGTAAATGTTGGAGAATTTAAATCAAGAACAGCAGTGAACGTGAGTAACTTAGAAGTAGATATCTTCGGAGTAGTGAAGCAACTTAAAAAACATTTAATAAAAGCAAGTCATCTAATATAGACTGTGTACCAATTAGGTTCCTTTCAGAGTATGCTGATGCAATAGCGTAACAATTACCAATCATGTACGACTGCCTGCTCGACGAAAGATCCGTATATAAAGACTGGAAAGTAGCGCGGGTCACACCAAGAAAGGCAATAGTACTAATCCACTAAATTACAGTCCCGTATCATTGGTTCGATATGTAGCAGGATTCTGGAACATACACTCCTGGAAATTGAAATAAGAACACCGTGAATTCATTGTCCCAGGAAGGGGAAACTTTATTGACACATTCCTGGGGTCAGATACATCACATGATCACACTGACAGAACCACAGGCACATAGACACAGGCAACAGAGCATGCACAATGCCGGCACTAGTACAGTGTATATCCACCGTTCGCAGCAACGCAGGCTGCTATTCGCCCACGGAGACGATCGTAGAGATGCTGGATGTAGTCCTGTGGAACGGCTTGCCATGCCATTTCCACCTGGCGCCTCAGTTGGACCAGCGTTCGTGCTGGACGTGCAGACCGCGTGAGACGACGCTTCATCCAGTCCCAAACATGCTCAATGGGGGACAGATCCGGAGATCTTGCTGGCCAGGGTAGTTGACTTACACCTTCTAGAGCACGTTGGGTGGCACGGGATACATGCGGACGTGCATTGTCCTGTTGGAACAGCAAGTTCCCTTGCCGGACTAGGAATGGTAGAACGATGGGTTCGATGACGGTTTGGATGTACCGTGCACTATTCAGTGTCCCCTCGACGATCACCAGTGGTGTACGGCCAGTGTAGGAGATCGCTCCCCACACCATGATGCCGGGTGTTGGCCCTGTGTGCCTCGGTCGTATGCAGTCCTGATTGTGGCGCTCACCTGCACGGCGCCAAACACGCATACGACCATCATTGGCACCGAGGCAGAAGCGAGTCTCATCGCTGAAGACGACACGTCTCCATTCGTCCCTCCATTCACGCCTGTCGCGACACCACTGGAGGCGGGCTGCACGATGTTGGGGCGTGAGCGGAAGACGGCCTAACGGCGTGCGGGACCGTAGCCCAGCTTCATGGAGACGGTTGCGAATGGTCCTCGCCGATACCCCAGGAGCAACAGTGTCCCTAATTTGCTGGGAAGTGGCGGTGCGGTCCCCTACGGCACTGCGTAGGATCCTACGGTCTTGGCGTGCATCCGTGCGTCGCTGCGGTCCGGTCCCAGGTCGACGGGCACGTGCACCTTCCGCCGACCACTGGCGACAACATCGATGTACTGTGGAGACCTCACGCCCCACGTGTTGAGCAATTCGGCGGTACGTCCACCCGGCCTCCCGCATGCCCACTATACGCCCTCGCTCAAAGTCCGTCAACTGCACATACGGTTCACGTCCACGCTGTCGCGGCATGCTACCAGTGTTAAAGACTGCGATGGAGCTCCGTATGCCACGGCAAACTGGCTGACACTGACGGCGGCGGTGCACAAATGCTGCGCAGCTAGCGCCATTCGACGGCCAACACCGCGGTTCCTGGTGTGTCCGCTGTGCCGTGCGTGTGATCATTGCTTGTACAGCCCTCTCGCAGTGTCCGGAGCAAGTATGGTGGGTCTGACACACCGGTGTCAATGTGTTCTTTTTTCCATTTCCAGGAGTGTATATTGTGCTCGAACATTATGGGATGTAGAAAACGCCGTTCTCGTGAAACTCAACTAGCTCTTCACGCACACGAAGTGTTGAGTGCTGTTGATAAAGGATTTCAAATTGATTTCTAGATCTCCAGAGGGCTTTTGACACTGTACCACACAAGCGACTTGTAGTGAAATTGTGTGCTTGTGGAATATCGCCTCAGTTATGTGACTGGATCCGTGATTTCCTGTCAGAGAGGTCACAGTTCGCAGTAATTGGCGGAAAGTTATCGGGAAAAACAGAAGTGATTTCTGGCGTTTCCCAAGGTAGTGTTATAGGCCCTCTGCTGTTCCTTATCTATGTAAACGATTGGGGAGACAATCTGAGCAGCCGTCTTCGGTCGTTTGCAGATGACGCTGTCGTTTATCGACTAATAAAGTTATCAGAAGATCCAAACAAACTGCAAAACGATTTAGAAAAGATATCTGAATGGTGCGAAAAGTGGCAGTTGAACGTGAATAACGAAAAGTGTGAGGTCATCCACATGAGTGCTAAAAGGAACTCGTTAAACTTCGGTTACATGATAAATCAGCCTAGGTATTACAATTACGAACAACTTAAATTGGAAGGAACACGTAGAAAATGTTGTGGGGAAGGCTAACCAAAGACTGAGTTTTATTGGCAGGACACCTAGAAAATGTAACAGACCTACTAAGGAGACTACCTATACTACGCTTGTTTGTGTCGTTGGAGTTCAGTTTCATTGACAAGAGCAACAAGAGTGATCCAGATTCCCTTCTCCTCCATAAACACGGGTGGTTCAGCCCTTTAATTGCTGATCCCGTCTGCATTCCAGAATGGGATCTGAGTCGGAGTATTTTGGGTAGGTTGTGGTGTATTATCCAGGAAACAATGTCAGCAGTATGGTGAAAGCAGTTTGTATGGCTGTCATTAGCTGTGAACCTTGTATTATGAAAAAAGTTTAAGATCCTCAAGAGGATATGAAGCCAAGTGTGAGTGAGGAATAGTGTCCCCCCTATACCTAGAATTGTGAGAATGTTTCTTATGTCAGTTAAAGTGTTGGTGGCTGCTGGTTCTTGTGTCGACATACTAGATGGGCTGGCTTGTGTGTTCATGGTTCATGTTCCATCTGGAGTCATCCCTGTTGTTGCTGTGTAGGGAGGGGATGGGGGGATTACTGTGAGACGTAGTTCCACTGTCTCTTTGCATGCCTGTGTTAGCCTGGTCTGCTGTTGGTTTGTTTGTGTGGTGTGTTAGTGTCTCCTCATTTTTTTGGGTACCTCTGTTTCCTTGCCTAGGTTTGTGGTTGTCGTTGTGAAATGGGAGACATGATAACTGCGTGAAGAGTTTGACAGAGCACTGAAAGATCTGAGTCGAAACAAGGCCCCGGGAGTAGACAACATTCCATTGGAACTACTGACGGCCTTGGGAGAGCCAGTCCTGACCAAACTCTACCATCTGGTGAGCAAGATGTATGAGACAGGCGAAATTACCGAGCGAGGTGGCGCAGTGGCTAGCACACTGGACTCGCATTCGGGAGGACGACGGTTCAATCCCGCGTCCGGCCATCCTCATTTAGGTTTTCCGTGATTTCCCTAAATCGCTCCATGCAAATGCCGGGATGGTTCCTTTGAAAGGGCACGGCCGACTTCCTTCCCTAATCCGATGAGACCGATGACCTCGCGGTCTGGTCTCGTCCGCCAAACAACCCAACCCAACCAACCCAACTAAGGAGAATGCTTACGCCGCGCGGGGTAGTGGCGCTGTCTTGGGCATCTTGTCACGGTCCGGGCGGCTCCCCCCGTCAGAGGTTCAAGTCCTCCCTCGGGCATGGGTGTGAGTATGTTGTCCTTAGCGTAAGTTAGTTTAAGCTAGATTAAGTAGTGTGTTACCCTAGAGCCGGCCGGTGTGGCCGAGCTGTTCTAGGCGCTTCACTCTGGAACCGCGCGACGCTACGGTCGCAGGTTCGAATCCTGCCTCGGACATGGATGTGTTTGATGTCCTTAGGTTAGTTAGGTTTAAGTAGTTCTAAGTTCTAGGGGACTGATGACCTCAGATGTTAAGTCCCATAGTGCTCAGAGCCATTTGAACCATTTTCTTTTGTTACCCTAGAGACCGATGACCTGAGCAGTTTGGTCCCATACGACCTTACCAACAAGAATGCCTACACTACGCTTGTCTGTCCTCTTTTACAATACTGCTGTGCCGTGTAGGCTCCTTACTAGATAGAACTGACGGGGTACATTGAGGAAGTTCAAAGAAGGGCAACACGTTTTGTATTATCGCGAAAGAGGAAAGAGTGCGTCACTGAAGTAATACAGAATTTTGGGTTGTCATCATTAAAGCAAAGGCGTTTCTCGTTTGGGCAGAATCTTCTCACGAATTTTTTTTTTTTTTGTTTTTTTTTTAGCACTATGGGACTTAACATCTTTGGTCATCAGTCCCCTACAACTTAGAACCACTTAAACCTAACTAACCTAAGGACATCACACACATCCATGCCCGAGGCAGGTCGAACCTGCGACCGGAGCGGTCACGAAATTCTAATCACCAACTTTCTTCTCCGAATGTGAAAATATTTTGTTGAAACCGACCTACATAAGGAAAAAGCGATCCTCATAACAAAATAAGGGAAATCAGAGCTCGCACGGAAAGATATAGTTTTTCGTTTTTCCGTCCGCTGTTCGGGACTGGAATAGGAGAGAATTATTGTGAAGGTGGTTCGATGAACCCTCTGGCAGGCACGTAATAGTGATTTGCACAATATAAATGTTGATGTACAGGTAGACGCAGATGTAACGTTCTTGAAGATGCGTTCCGTTTCAGGAGTTTTGACTCCTGAATTCCTTTGTTGTAACATCGCTCACACTCATTTATGTGGTATCTGGCCTCCCGTTTATTTGCGACGGTAACGTATTGTTACCACATGACTCGTATTCTGTAAACAATGTATTGTATGACAACTGCCAAGACTACGAAAAGAGAAGAAACATTTAAATGACCGGACGGCCAGTTCATAATGTTGTGAAAATAAAATAAATGGCATGAGGGATGTAGTGTCCCTTTTGCAATATTCACCATTATCGAGGTGAAACATAAATAAAAATGACTGTATGTGACTCAAAATGAATTGCAAACATCGATTTATCTGCGAAAGGTAATAACACTAACTGTAAAAATATACAATTTATTGTATGAGATTATAATGTGTAAGTAATTAAAAGAAGTATTATCATCTTTGTAAGAGTATAAAACACAATGCAATGCTCATTCTTCTGCCTAGTCTGTTTTGTTCTGTTCGTTCTGGTGTTAGCTGGAATAAGGTACGCAAGCTGTTGTGCTGCGCTAGCATTTGTTTCCGTCGTAACGTAATTGCAAATATTTAATGGTGTAAACTGTGTCCTAGTAAGAATATATTAGTATAAAGTGATCTCCGTGTGTTATTTCAAGAACCTACGCCACATTTATCTTATGAAAAGAATATTTAATGAAAATTATTTAGCATGTTTCCAGCTGCTGCGGAGCGAGTAACAGTAATCTCTGACTGTTAACAATTAGCCGCCATTACGCGGTACATTTAAAAATATTTTTTCACGGCACAATGTCTGATAGCCGGAGCGGAAGAAATTATGTTAAAATATTCAGTGAGATTAATTGAAGGAATCCAGTGAAATAATTTTATTAAAACTTGTCTATTTTCTGTGATAGTAATATGGGGCTGAATAATACTACGCTATTGCATTTACAGTAATTTGTAGGGAGCTTGGCGCTCGATAAAACCAGATACAATACGTAATTGGCAACCTACGAAATTCATTATTTTGCTTATTATATCTCTTTTGTATTTTTTTTTTTTTTGAAAGCTAAACGTAAAAACTAACTTCACAAAAAATCAGTAACAGATCACGATAAATCAAAGGACAAACAAATTTACTAGGAGAGTGTTTCCTCAAAATAAATAGTTACATTTTTTTAAGAGGTATAATAGGGAGTTTCGAAGACGGCTTGCCCAGTTGGCAGTCCAACGCCATAACCGCTTACCACGACGCCGTTGCCGTTTCAGGACGGACTTGACTGCAGTTCTTATTCTTGGACCGTTCACTGTGTCTCCTCGTATTTTGCTTGATTTTCACAGTTCAGTACAGCCGGCCGAAGTGGGCGAGCGGTTCTAGGCGTTACAGTCTGGAACCGCGCAACCGCCACGGTCGCAGGTTCGAATCCTGCCTCGGGCATGGATGTGTGTGATGTCCTTAGGTTAGTTAGGCTTAAGTAGTTCTAAGTTCTAGGGGACTGATGACCTCAGCTGTTAAGTCCCATAGTGCTCAGAGCCATTTGAACCAAGTTCAGTACAACTTCTTCCTTTTTTCATTATTTATCTCTGTTCAGTTTCTCACGGTCTGTCCACTGGGCCATCTTATCACTAAATGCGAAGGGAGTGCGATGGGGAGTTTCCCTAGTGAGAGAAAATTTCGGATCCAATCGCCGACCTGAAGCGGTACTCTACATGTGTGCAATTTGATTAGTAGTCTCTTGTGAAGAAAGGTATCAAAAGCTTTCCGAAAATCTAGAAATCTGGAATCTATATGAGATCCCCTGCCGGTAGCACTCATTACTTGATGGGAATGCAGAGCTAGTTGGGTCTCATTAGAGCGATGATTCCGCAAGTTTCTTGACGTATGCCGTATCCAGCTGAAGCTGATCACTGCTGCCGCAAAGCTACCACAGTGCGCCGACGTTGATCGCGACGGGTTGCCAGCAGTTCCAGAGCGTACCAGACATTTCCTGTGGGATTAAAATCGGGTGATTCAGCACGGCGGTTGCGATACAGTAAGGTGCCCGAGTGTCGTCGTACCAGCAATCTACACACGCAGTCCTATGGAAACGGTGGTTGCCGTATTGGATCACGGGACTGTCCACGACACGCTCATGATGAGGATCGATATTACCGAGGCCGTCCGCCCACGGGGCGACTAAAATAAAACGCATCGCGCAGGCGATCTGAATCGGCAGCTGGTTGCTGAGTGGCTGGCAGCGCAGTTGCGCACGCGACGCAACTGTGAAACGAGAGATCTACAAGTGCAGTGCGCGGGCGTGGAGGAGGCGGAGTTTTGTTCGGTCACAGTCTACGGAACCCAGACGATAGTTTGGGGAGGGGGGTAGAGGTGGGAAGCACGGATTAGACCTCTAGGTGTGGAGTATTTGGAATATTTTGGAACACGAATGGCGACTTGTAAGCAGCCATAGAAAAGTTCCAGTTCTAAGCCTGATAAAAACATACGTAACATCAACTTTTAAATCATTTCTTTGACAAAAAAAACACCTGACTGCACTATAGTTTTTTCTTTCTCTGAGAGGTATGGGGGAGGGTGACCTGCCCTCCTCTCCCGCCCCCCCCCCCCCCCAAACACACCCTCCCTTTATATATATATATATATAAACTATTAATGAATTGCTTATGCATGTTGGTGAAGGCGGATCGCTCTCCAATTGTACCGCCTCCATTTTTCCGTTTGTTTAACAGCGTGTACCAAAGCTCTCCCATCCGCACTGATTTTCGACGATGTTACAAGTTGCGCTAGGGACCGCATCTACCTTCTTTCGAAGTTGACACGCAACTACGCTGTTATGCGGCGGCTCGTTTCGGCCCATTCAACATCTGTCCTTCAAGTGTAACGAGCGAGTAACGGAGTTTATATTTCATACCTGCCACAGCAAGTTTGTGTTCGTGGGGTCTCTATTCTAATTCGAACGTTTGACTTACGCTATACGTATTCGTTTTGGAATATCGTTTCTACGTCTTCCGTTAACTATACGTGGTTAACATTATGAAGACAATTAATAACCTTTGTGAAATACAACTTTGGTTGGGGAAAACATAATGAAGTTCGAAGTCGCCAGTTTTTCCACGACAAACGACTTTCAACAACTTATTATATGCATAATTGTTGCAACTGATGGCCGGGAATTATATATATATATATATATATATATATATATATATATATATATATTTGAATTACAAAAAACAAATACTAAAAAAAAAACGGTTGAATGGTTCAGGATTCGATCCGGCGACTTTCGGATTACGAACCCCAGCGCTTACCGCTGCACCACGACGCTGCATAAAATGTTTACTCTTAGAGAGTATTTCACCGCAACGGTTTCTTTTAACTGTCGATTTTCTCGACAACGGCTTAGAAGTGCATCTTGGTGCTTTGCCACATTACACCTATGGCCATGAGATTTTATTATGCGCAGTATGAACCGAATCTGAATTTCACAATTGCCGGCCTCCCCTTGTCAGAGGGAAGATGTGGTTCTCTGTTATTGTCAATGAGAAAACGAAAAACAAAACTGGATTCGTCTGTATAGCCACAGAAACACAGACTACATGCTGATGTGGAAGCCAAGGAGCTGCAATAGAGGGATTCGAATTTCATAGCCTTTTATACACTGCAGAACCAGAGAAACTGGTACACCAGCCTAATATCATGTAGGGCCGCCACGAGGATGCAGAAGTGCCGCAACGCGATCTGGCATCGACTAATGTCTGATGTAGTGCTGGAGAGAACTGATACTTTGAATCCTGCAAGGTTGTCTATAAATCCATAAGTGTACGAGGGGTTGGAGAGATCTTATGAACAGCACGTGGCAAGGCATCCCAGATATGCTCAATGATGTTTATTTGTGGGCAGTTTGGTGGCCAGCAGAAGTGTTTAAAGTCAGAAGAGCGTTCCTGGACGCACGCTGTAGGAATTCTGGACGTGTGGGGCGTCGCATTGTCCTGCTGAAATTGCCCAAGTCCGTCGGAATGCACAATGGACACGAATGGATGCAGGTGATCAGACAGGATTCTTACGTACGTGTCACCTGTCAGAGTCGTATCCAGACGTATCAGGGGTCCCACATCACTCCATCTGCACACACCCCACACGATTACAGAGCCTCCACCAGTTTGAACAATCCCCCGCTGACATGCAACGTGCACGGATTCATGAGGTTGTCTCCATACACGTACACGTCCATCCGCTCGAAACAATCTGAAATGAGACTCGTCCGACCAGGCAACATGTTTCCAGTCATCAAGAGTCCAATGTTGGTGCTGACGGGCCCAAGCGAAGACCCATATCGAAGATATTGCGTTGAATGGTTCGCACGCTGACACTTGTTGATGGCCAGCATTGAAATCGGCAGCAGTTTGAGGAAGGGTTGCACTTCCGTCACATAGAACGATTCTCTTGAGTCCTTGTTGGTCCCGTTCTTGCAGGATCTTTTTCCGGCCTCAGCGATGTCCGAGATTTGGTGGTTTACCGCATTCCTGATATTCACGGTACTCTCGTGAGATGGTCGTATGGGAAAATCCCCACTTCATCGCTACCTCGGGGATGCTATGTCCCATCGCTCGTGCACCGACTATAACACCATGTTCAATCTCAATTAAATCTTGATAACCTGCCATTGTAGCAGTAGTAACCGATCTAACGACAACACTTGTTGTCTTATATAAGCGTTGCCGACCGCAGCAACATACTCTGTCTGTCTACATATCTCTGTATTTGAAGTCAGTGTAGATCAATGAAGTGCTGTAGTGATTTCTACGGCCGTAACGCAACATTAATTTTATTTTGAAAACCCGAATGCCTTGAGATCTATATAAACGTAAAGTGTAAATGGTTTGTGCTCCTTAAGAGGTAACATCACTGTATCGGCTTAAAAAAATGCCTTTTCTTGGCCCTTTTTTTGGACGCAAGGGAAGGTGATAAAGAAGGGGATAGTTCGCGTATTTGTAAGAAACGCTGTCTCTGGGTAGTACAGTGGTTAACGCAACTGCCTCATAAGCAAAAACCCCGGTTCGAGCCCAGTTCTGGCACACATTTCCACTCGTTGCCTCTGATTCCGCATAAACTCCTGTTGCAGCTGACATAATTCCTTTCCTTTCTCCTCTTCTACCTTCAGTTTACATAACATGCAACATAGCTGCGGATTTCCCGTGGTATTTAAATTAACTAATGGAAAACCTATTACGCGTTCAGTTTGAAATGCTATTTCAAATTTGTGGTTCGGTTTTCAAATACAAAGATTGAAAATTGTTGGAGTTATACGCTGTGAGCTGTTTCGAAAAATTATACCCCGAGAAAAAAATGGAAAGAAGCGTTTGGCGTCATTGGCCGGGAAGCCCCTTACGGGGCAGGTTCGGCCGCGTTGGTGCAGCTCTTGTTACATGCGACACGACACAGCGACCTGCGCGCCGGATGGGGATGAGATAATGATGAAGAAAGACAACACAACACCCAGTGCCTGAAGCGGAGAAAATCTCCGACCCAGCCGTGAATCGAACCCTGGCCCGTAGGCAATCTGTGAAGCTAACCACTGTTTTTTTTTTTTTTTTTTTTTTTTTTTTTGTTCGTCATAGTTCGTTTAGTTCGTTGCATCTGTTCGCGGCGGACATCCCCTGGCGCCCGTTGAAGTTCATTGTTGATCCATTAACTCAGTTTTTTTTATTACAGAGCGCAGCTAACCCTCTGACCGAACACGCTGAGCTACAGTGCCGAAATTTGCGCCCGAACAGTACACTCAGCTATCGGGGCGAACCCCGAGAAAAAAGGCGTTTGAAGTTTTGAAATGTGCTATAGGCATGTACCAATGAAAACATTCTACTTTCAGAGAACTCTTATCATTTAACCTGCTCTCTCATGACAGGCCTGTCATTCTATTACCGTTGTGGTCGAAATCATATCCATTAGTTTATCACAGGGCGATTGAAATATCGCTCGTGGCAATTCCATGAACGCACAAAACTTTACGATTCCGTTTAGTCCTACCTCAAGCAGGCGCATTGTTAGAACGATTCCACAATTGATTTCATGTGGGCTCCGTATAAACTTACTTCTTGGTATATCAACTTCTGGGCAAAAAAAATGGCTCTGAGCACTATGGGACTTAACATCTGAGGTCATCAGTCCCCTAGAACTTAGAACTACTTAGACCTAACTAACCTAAGGACATCACACACAGCCATGCCCGAGGCAGGATTCGAACCTGCGACCGTAGCGGTCTCGCGGACTTCTGGGCAGTTTGGACAAGTAATAATGTAAGTAGGCTGTTTATGTTTTCTTTATGTAAGTAGGCTGTTTATGTTTTCTTATTGGCAAAATTACGTAGCGCTCTATATGAAAATCACTGGCTGTGCTGTGTGCAGTCTGTGGCTAGTTTGCATTGTTGTCTGCCATTGTAGTGTTGGGCAGCTGGATGTGAACAGCGCGTAGCGTTGTGCAGTTGGAGGTGAGCCGCCAGCAGTGGTGGATGTGGGGAGAGAGATGGCGGAGTTTTGTAATTTGACATGAACTGCTACATATATATATATCATGAGTATTAAGGTAAATACATTGTTTATTCTCTATTAATATCTTTCATTTGCTAACTATCCCTATCAGTAGTTAGTGCCTTCAGTAGTTTGAATCTTTTATTTAGCTGGCAGTAGTGGTACTCGCTGTATTGCAGTAGTTCCAGTAACGAAGATTTTTGTGAGGTAAGTGATTTGTGAAAGGTATAGTTTAATGTTAGTCAGGGCCATTGTTTTGTAGGGATTATTGAAAGTCAGATTGCGTTGCGCTAAAAATAATATTGTGTGTCAGTTTAAGCACAGTCGTGTACAATTGTTCCTAAGGGGACGTTTCAATAATTATTGGGGAGCCTAAACCTCGCGGACTTCGTGCTTGCAACGTGATATCTGCAGTGCACGTTTTACATTTCAATTTTTTAAAAATAACAGGGAAGACGGAAAGAAAATTTATAAACTTACAGCTCAATACGTAATTCACACCAAAATTCTGGTCACTGTCTTGCAGTTTCTCTGCAGAGGCGCCGACTGCTACCGACTTGCTCTCAGCCGTCGCGCTGGATTCTATTTTTTCGTACCTTTTCCGCCCGAGTACACTTTCTTACCATTCATTCTTACTTGAACGTCAAAACTGTGTTATTGTTGTTGTTGTCTTCAGACCAGACTGGTTTGGTGCAGCTCTCCGTGCTACTCTATCCTGTGCAAGTCTCTTCATCGGCCAATAACTACTGCACCCTACATCCTTCTGAATCTGCTTAGTGTATTTATCTTTTGGTCTCCCTCTACGAATTTTACCCTCCACGCTGCCCTCCAATGCTAAATTGGTGATCCCTTGATGCCTCAGAACGTGTCCTACAAACCGGTCCCTTCTTCTTCTCAAGTAGTGCCACAAACTCTCTCTCCTCCCCAATTCTATTCAACACTTCCTGATTAATTATGTGATTTACCCATCTAATCTTCAGCATTCTTCTGTAGCACCACATTTCGAAAGCTTCTATTCTCTTCTTGTCCAAACTATTTATCGTCCATGTTTCACTTCCATACATGGCTACACTCCATACAAATACTTTCAGAAACGACTTCCTGACACTTAAATCTATACTCGATCTTAACACATTTCTCTTCTTCAAAAACGCTTTCTTCGCCATTGCCAGTCTACATTTTATATCCTCTCTACTTCGACAATCATCAGTTATTTTGCTCCACAAATAGCAAAACTCCTTTACTACTTTAAGAGTATCATTTCCTAATCTAATTCCCTCAGCATCATCCGACTTAATTCCACTACATTCCATTATCCTCGTTTTGCTTTTGTTGATGTTCATCTTATATCCTCCTTGCAAGACACTGTCCATTCCACTGAACTGCCCTTCCAGGTCCTTTGCTGTCTCTGACAAAGTTTTTATTTCTTCTCCACGGATTTTACATCCTACTTTAAATTTTTCTTTTGTTTCCTTTACTGCTTGCTCAATATACAGATTGAATAACATCGGGGACAGACTACAACCCTGTCTCACTCCCTTCCCAACCACTGCTTCCCTTTCATGCCCCTCAACTCTTGTAACTGCCATCTCGTTTCTGTACAAATTGTAAATAGCCTTTCGCTCCCTGTATTTTACCTCTGCCACCTTCAGAATTTGAAACGGTATTGTACGATCACAAATAAACTATCAACAGCCAATAGCACACACAGAAATGAAGATCAGAAGCGGAAGGATTGTCTTTTTCGTGCACTTACTGTCGCTTGCTGACACCACGTTGAAGTATTATTGTTTCGAAATGGTTGTAACTATACCCAGACACTATGGGTAGTGGTGGGGGACGGGGGGGGGGGGAGGGTATCTGGTTGTCGCAGGCAGGCCGTTTTGAGTCATCTGACGCGCTAGAGGAGTATCTCGGAATTCCACAGTTCATTTTTTTTTCATGGATTACACTTTTTACCTTATATCCTAGTAGTTTCAAAGCATCTTTTAAGCCACGAAAAAAAAAGATTTCTTTGAAAATTAACCCTTTCAGATCCTGGTTACAATCGTGTACATTATGTTTTACTGTGACTCAGTTGCAAGAGATGCACTTTTTCGCAATGGAAACCTGAGGTACGCATTTTTGAATGAATGTACAACCTTCCCATCATGTCCAAGTGCTGCCAACTGTTGGGCATCACTATGAAAACATCAGCAAGTCAATGCAGCAGCACGCAGCATCTCGTGGCCACCAAAATACACGGACGTGGTTGGTTCACTGTATTCCATTGTATAAGTGAATATTGTTATCGTTATTTTGCATGGTAAGTACTGAATGATCAGTTTACTACCTATTACAACAGAAAATATTTCTTAATTAGTTATTTTAGTCCATAAAATGAAGCGAAATTTGTAAAGTACATCTTGAAAAGGGGTACAAATTTCTGTATAAATCTCGCATCATTAAAAATCATCTTAGAGCATTGCCACACAAAGAAACATTTTCTTTCCACCAGAAAAAAATCAGTTCTGAAAGGATTAAGTCATTTCTATGCGAACAGCATTGTGTTTAGGAGTTTCGGATGTTTGTGGTTTTCCTGTCGTTTTCCTGCCGTTTTCAGTATTCGTTTTCCCCATGAATGGCGCAAAAGGTACATCATACTTAGGTAATGACCTTCTTTGAATCTGGGTCCACATGTGATATAAATTTTTTAATGACTATATTCTGCCTGCAGCTGTTAATTTTTAGTTTGTTTTCATAGTATTGTACAATTTCGGCCTTACACCGTTTTCAAGCACCGTGTTAAAAAGGTTTTTTTTTTTATATAAAACAATATCAAATCTCCGGTACAAATTAAAAGCAGTGACGAAACAGAATATTTATTAAAAACCAGCGTTTTTACAGGGTACTCTCAAATACCCTAAGGCAGAAATTGTACAATAGTGCGTCAATAAGCTCATTTACAAAGCAATTAGCGAAGTAGAAAATACCCAGTTTCGCAGTGCAGAAAGGAAATTTGTCGGTCGCATCATTTTCCTTGTCTCTGTTACCATTTTTCACTGATGCCCCATGGTTGTCCGGTTGGAATACTCACTTACGCGAAAATATTTCAGTATTTACACTGAAATGGTTGCAGGACTTGTAACATCGAAAATGCAGCATGCATGGCACCTGCTACCGACATATAATTTTTTTTAATTTTATGTAAATATTTGTAATTTAAATGCTTTCCTTTTTAATGAGTAAGGATATTGCTTCGCTGTATGTGTACATTTAGGTGGAAGTCTGTTGACGTTATATTGTATTTATCTGTGTTTTACTGTGAAACTTATAAGCTCTGGGGAAAAGCCAAAGGAATTGTTATTTGCATCGACTTGCAACGATAATAGCAGTGCTTGTGCGGTGTGTAATCTTTGGGTAGGGAGTTGTTGCGCGGTGAGAGGGAGACAGGTTCCAGCGCTTGTAGTGTGCGGAAGTGTGGTGGTAACCGAGGCCACCTTATTGTAAGTGGTCTTGTGTCAACGCTCCCGCAGTAGAGTGTGCCATTCTCGGCGGAATCCTGTACACGCGCTGGCCAGATGTCTAGAGCAGGAGTAGGGACAGTGGACGGGCGGAAGAGGCTGTATGAATTACGATTGCCCGTTCCTATAAGTAGCCGTGACTCCACAATATGCTACCGTCTTCAACAACAACAGCAGCAGTTCCAGCAACACAGATTCGTCGGCGGCGGCTCCGAGTTCCGTCGTATGCACAGCGCCGAAGTAAGAGTGTTCATTGGTTGAAAGAATTGCCGGAGTGGCCGAGCGGTTCTAGGCGCAACAATCTGGAACCCCGCGACCGCTACAGTCGCAGGTTCGAATCCTGCCTCGGGCATGGATGTGTGTGATGTCCTTAGGTTAGTTAGCTGTAAGTAGTTCTCAGTTCTAGGGGACTGATGACCTCAGAAGTTAAGTCCCATAGTGCTCAGAACCATTTGAACCATTTTTGAAAGAATTAACGGCTAACCCAGCAGCAGAACTGAATGTGATTTGATTGAGAATATTTATTTAAATAATAATCAGTTAAACTGAGGGCGATTGTGTCTTCATTGCCCCCTCACACTATTACCAAGCAGGATCCTCGTTCCTTTTCTTCATAACATGCTGAGTGTCATAAGAAACAAATTGAATAGTTACAGGCAGTTTATTAATGAATAATTTCTCTTTTAATAATTTTAGCCTCAGTCTACTTTCAATTAACTGTTGTACAACAGAGGCTTCAGTATATGACTAAAGTAAAGCAATTTCATTTTTCAAGTTTGAGAATCAATCACTGGAAAAAAATCCAAATCTAAAGAAATGGACGAATTAAGAGTGTGGAAGTTTTATTTATTTTACATATAGCTTGGAGCACATGACTGTTTTGCTTTGGTACGTACTCTAGCATTTAATTCTATTCAAGTCAGTAAAAAAGGCTCAGTTGTTCAGACAATAATATGAAATCCAATTTGCAAAATAAGTAACGGCAAAGTAAAAAGTGCTTGCTTTTTTTCTAAATTTCTTTGATGACGTTATGCTGAGGTCATTGAAAGTCATTGTTCACCTAACGAAGTTCAGTAGTAACATACTATTTAATTGCATATTTTCAAATCATTACTTGATTGTCTTTTTCAAAATTTAATGCCAAACATAACGTAAGAGTGACTTCGCAGTTTTCTTTATCATTACATACTCACTTAAAATTAGTGTTAAAAAAAGGTGACAACCATCAACTGCCACGTCAGTGTTTAATAATAAATGTTTTTCTTTCCCATCACCTTGTACAGGAATTTGGATGTAAATCGCCCTAGTATGCTGGCGACCGTTAATTATTTCCTTTTCGTCCATTATTGTAACTTTTGCATTCATAACAATGGTACCCCTTTTCTGTCCAGTGTTGTTCGTGAGTGAATGCACAAAATAACTTTCATTTTTCCAAATTGAAGCCCTGTTCAGTTTAATTACTTTTTTATTTTTAGTACACTTTTCTATCAGAAAGGTCGGTTGTACACTTTCCCCCTACTTATCGGTATTACTTCTTCGGAGAAGACAGCCTTATCTAATTAGAAAAATTCCATTAGGTATACACGCAATCCACGGTCATATTTTATATCGCAAGCAGGATAGGTCCTTAAACTATGCTATCATCTCTTCAACCAGCTGTTGTTTCTTTCCACACCTGTGACCTTAAATTGAGTTATGCAGAGTCCACTGTGTTGAAATCCGACGATTGCGGAGGCATTGCAGCAGTAGGGGAACGTTGAAGCTTGAGCCGCGTTACCCGTTTACTACAGTGCAACGACAGATATACAGATTCCAACATCAAGAAGGAGCTGCGCAAGATTAACGAAAGTTGGCAGGTGTGTTTCTGCATCTAAGGAACGGCGTCTGTTCAGATTCCGCGCCAGTCGCGTAAGAGTGAGGATTCAAATTAGGTTTGCTTGAAATACGCGGTGTAACAGGAGTAGACAACATTCCATTAGAACTACTGACAGCTTTGGGAGAGCCAGTCCTGACAAAACTCTACCAGCAAGATGTATGAGACAGGCGAAATTCCCTCAGACTTCAAGAAGAATATAATAATTCCAATCCCAAAGCAAGCAGGTGCAGGTGTTGACAGATGTGAAAATTACCGAACTATCAGTTTAATAAGTCACAGCTGCAAAATACTAACGCAAATTCTTTACAGACGAATGGAAAATCTGGTAGAAGCCGACCTCAGGGAAGGTCAGTTTCGATTCCATAGAAATGTTGGAACACGTGAGGCAATATTGACCCTATGACTTATCTTAGAAGAAAGATTAAGGAAAGGCAAACCTACGTTTCTAGCATTTGTAGACTTAGAGAAAGCTTTTGACAATGTTGACTGGAATATTCTCTTTCAAATTCTGAAGGTGGCAGGGGTAAAATACAGGGAGCGAAAGGCTATTTACAATTTGCACAGAAAGCAGATAGCAGTTATAAGAGTTGAGGGACATGAAAGGGAAGCAGTGGTTGGAAAGGGAGTGAGACAGGGTTGTAGCCTCTCCCCGATGCTATTCAATCTGTATTTTGAGCAAGCAGTAAAGGAAACAAAAGAAAAGTTCGGAGTAGGCATTAAAACCCATGGAGAAGAAATAAAAACTTTGAGGTTCGCTGATGACATTGTAATTCTGTCAGAGATAGCAAAGGACTTGGAAGAGCAGTTGAACGGAATGGACAGTGTCTTGAAAGGAGGGTATAAGATGAACATCAACAAAAGCAAAACGAGGATAATGAAATGTAGTCGAATTAAGTCGGGTGATGCTGAGGGAATTAGATTAGGAAATGAGACACTTAAAGTAGTGAAGGAGTTTTGCTATTTGGGGAGCAAAATAACTGATGATGGTCGAAGTAGAGAGGATATAAAATGTAGACTAGCAATGGCAAAGAAAGCGTTTCTGAAGAAGGGGAGTTTGTTAACATCGAGTATAGAATTAAGTGTCAGGAAGTCGTTTCTGAAAGTATTTGTGTGTAGTGTAGCCACGTATGGAAGTGAAACATGGACGATAAATAGTTTGGACAAGAAGAGAATAGAAGCTTTCGAAATGTGGTGCTACAGAAGAATGCTGAAGATTAGATGGGTAGATCACGTAACTAATGAGGAGGTATTGAATAGAATAGGGGAGAAGAGGAGTTTGTGGTATAACTTGACAAGAAGAAGGGACCGGTTGGTAGGGCATGATCTGAGGCATCAAGGGATCACAAATTTAGCATTGGAGGGCAGCGTGGAGGGTAAAAATCGTAGAGGGAGACCAAGAGATGAATACACTAAGCAGATTCAGAAGGATGTAGGTTGCAGTAGATACTGGGAGATGAAGAAGCTTGCACAGGATAGAGTAGCATGGAGAGCTGCTTCAAACCAGTCTCAGGACTGAAGACACAACAACTATAGCTTTGAGGAAAAAAATCACAAAATGTCGCGCAAAAAGCACTGAAAGACTTCTCTACAGAGCAACCCTCAGCTATACAATGACTCTGCGCGAAGGTACAGCAAAAACGGCGGGAACTTCCGATTGGAAGTAGTACCCTACACTGTTCACTAGGTGGTAGCACCGTACAGAGGTGGGAACTGTGAATCCTATGGGACTAGGAGCGAGTTCACTGTAGTGGGAAGCATGTTTGCCACGGCTCACGAAAGGGTTAACCCTTTAGTGACCAAATTATTTCCATAAGTTGTAGAGTTTTTATGAACACTTTATTGGGCTAAGGAACCATTCATAAAATCATAAATCTTAAAAGTGAGAGTTTAGCCTAAGAGTATAAAAAAATTAGTGGGAACTATTGTTCCCACCGAACTCTGGAGTAACTTCTCTTGCTAATTAAAAAAATGTATATCCTTTTTTTTAGTACAAAAAGCATGTTAAACATTACATTTATATTAGTATTTGTTCATATTTTCCTTAGAGTTCACTAAGGTGATGTACTATGGAACTTAGAGAAACATGGTGCTACACACAAAGGTACCCGACGGTTGCTGCACATTAGTTTTGTTCTTTTCTTTGTTCTTGGTGCTACATTGGCTGCATCTTGTGTTTGTTGTACCTTTTGTAGGCAAATGAGTTCCAACTTTCTCCAGACGAACCTTCAGACCTGTCCCCTTTCTGGTGTTTGAAAATGAACAGGCCTTCCTCTTCTCTTACGACTTGAGAAGCCAGAGATAAGCTGCCTCGCCAAGTGCAATCTAAATGTTAGCTGGTCTGCTTCTGTCTTCTGTAGCTTCCACATAATGTAGGAAATGACAGCTGCCAAATCTACAAGAAAGAAAAACAGTCTGTGCCACCACTTCCACGGACGATAGCCTACAGCATACTGTTCACGCAGGTGATCAAATCTATCCACTCCTCCCATTATTTTATTACACTCTGCCACAGCCAATGGGCAGAATACTTACTTCACTTCTGCTTCCATCTTTGTTTCTTCTCAAAACAGTTGTAATGTGTTTGGATTGTGGTACTTTGATAGTATACAAACAGGTTTGCTATCCTGCCACTTCACTGCAGCAACACATGACCTGACAGAAAATTCGAATTCTCGCCTGCTAAGTCTAGAATTTTTTTTCAGCATATCTGTGAAGTATTTGGTGACCCAAAATCATCATCAGAGTCAGCATCGATATCTGAATCTTCTACGTCTTCTGGTAAAGCATACAAAATTCTGAAAATATCTTCTGCCATCAGTCCAGGCATTCTAAACAATAAGAAACAAACAATAACTACGATGCCAATTTCGCAACCATATGCATTGCACTTCACTCAAGTTCAGTGGGAAGAATAATTCCCACTAACTTACCTTGTAATATTTACGTAATTTTCAGTCAAATCCAGCAAATATACACGAATACTATCTCCCTCACAAATGTAAAAGTAGATAAATACGACACAAGTCACTTCACACGCAAAAGCAAAGCACACTGTACAAAAAACGCTGTGGCGGTCGAAACAGTGACTCGTTTTCACGCGGGAACTGCGCTTCTGCATTGATTGACTAACAAGGTAGAAATACAACCGCTTTCGCACACCCGTTGACAATTTACATGTAGTTAGCATACTCTAACAGAGCTGACAGCACAAGTTAAAAGTGGGAACACGGGTTACCACTGAACTTACAGCGAAAACAAATAAGTGGGAACTATAGTTCCCACTGGCCACTAAAAAGGAGGAAGACGCCATTATCAATATCTCACGGAGTTTGAACGAGGTCGTGTAATAGGGCTACGAGAAATTGCGTATTGTTTCTGCAATACTGCAGAAAGACTTGGCAGCAATGCAGCCGCTGTACATGATTCCTGGCAGCCGTGGTCACGAGAATCTACGGTAGTAAGAAGACCGGACCCCAAACGGGCAAATGGCACTACTGACAGGAACAATCTGAGCAGCAGCAGTTGCGACCACAGTGACAAAACGGACTGGTACAAACCTGTTGGCTGAAGGACAGATCCGAGCCAGACCCTCTGTAGCGTCCATTCCACTGACCCCAAACAACCATCATTTCCATCTTCAGTTGTGCCAAGCTAGAGCTCATTGGAGGGCGGGGTGAAAGTCTGCTGTGTTTTCTGATGAAGACAGTTTCTGCCTGGGCGCCAGTGATGCCCGTGTGTTGGTTCCAAGGAGGCCAATTTGAAGACTTGCAGCCAACCTGTCAGCATACTAGACATACTGGACTTACACCTGGAGTTACGGTCTGGGCTACGATTACGTGTGAGAGTGGGAGCACTCTCATGGTTATCCCACGCACCCTGACTACAGATTTGTTCGTCAGTCTCGTGGTGCTGAAACTCACGAATGACATTCCGAAGGGTGTTTTCCGATAGGATAACGCTCGTCCACAAGCCGGCCGGAGTACTAGACATACTGGACTTACACCTGGAGTTACGGTCTGGGCTACGATTGCGTGTGAGAGCGGGAGCACTCTCATGGTTATCCCACGCACCCTGAGTACAGATTTGTTCGTCAGTCTCGTGGTGCTGAAACACACGAATGACATCCGAAGGGTGTTTTCCGACAGGATAACGCTCGTCCACAAGCCGGCCGGAGTACTAGACGTACTGGACTTACACCTGGAGTTACGGTCTGGGCTACGATTGCGTGTGAGAGCAGGAGCACTCTCATGGTTATCCCATGCACCCTGTCTACAGATTTGTTCGTCAGTCTCGTGGTGCTGAAACTCACGAATGACATTCCAAGGGGTGTTTTCCGACAGGATAACGCTCGTCCACAAGCCGGCCGGACTACTAGACGTACTGGACTTACACCTGGAGTTACAGTCTGGGCTACGATTGTGTGTGAGAGCGGGAGCACTCTCATGGTTATCCCACGCACCCTGACTACAGATTTGTTCGTCAGTCTCGTGGTGCTGAAACTCACGAATGACATTCCAAGCGGTGTTTTCCGACAGGATAACGCTCGTCCACAAGCCGGCCGGAGTACTAGACGTACTGGACTTAAACCTGGAGTTACGGTCTGGGCTACGATTGCATGTGAGAGCGGGAGCACTCTCATGGTTATCCCACGTACCCTGACTACAGATTTGTTCGTCAGTCTCGTGGTGCTGAAACTCACGAATGATATTCCAAGGGGTGTTTTCCGACAGGATAACGCTCGTCCACAAGCCGGCCGGAGTACTATACGTACTGGACTTAAACCTGGAGTTACGGTATGGGCTACGATTGCATGTGAGAGCGGGAGCACTCTCATGGTTATCCCACGCACCCTGTCTACAGATTTGTTCGTCAGTCTCGTGGTGCTGAAACTCACGAATGACATTCCAAGGGGTGTTTTCCGACAGGATAACGCTCGTCCACAAGCCGGCCGGAGTACTAGACGTACTAGACTTACACCTGGAGTTACGGTCTGGGCTACGATTGCGTGTGAGAGCAGGAGCACTCTCATGGTTATCCCACGCACCCTGACTACAGATTTGTTCGTCAGTCTCGTGGTGCTGAAACTCACGAATGACATTCCAAGGGGTGTTTTCCGACAGGATAACGCTCGTCCACAAGCCGGCCGGACTACTAGACGTACTGGACTTACACCTGGAGTTACAGTCTGGGCTACGATTGTGTGTGAGAGCGGGAGCACTCTCATGGTTATCCCACGCACCCTGACTACAGATTTGTTCGTCAGTCTCGTGGTGCTGAAACTCACGAATGACATTCAAAAATTCAAATGGTTCAAATGGCTCTGAGCACTATGGGACTTAACGTCTATGGTCATCAGTCCCCTAGAACTTAGAACTACTTAAACCTAACTAACCTAAGGACATCACACACATCCATGCCCGAGGCAGGATTCGAACCTGCGACCGTAGCAGTCGCGCGGCTCCGGACTGAGCGCCTAGAACCGCTAGACCACCGCGGCCGGCGAATGACATTCCATGCGGTGTTTTCCGACAGGATAACGCTCGTCCACAAGCCGGCCGGACTACTAGATGTACTGGACTTAAACCTGGAGTTACGGTCTGGGCTACGATTGCATGTGAGAGCGGGAGCACTGTCATGGTTATCCCACGCACCCTGTCTACAGATTTGATCGTCAGTCTCGTGGTGCTGAAACTCACGAATGACATTCCAAGCGGTGTTTTCCGACAGGATAACGCTCGTCCACAAGCCGGCCGGAGTACTAGACGTACTAGACTTACACCTGGAGTTACGGTCTGGGCTATGATTGCGTGTGAGAGCAGGAGCACTCTCATGGTTATCCCACGCACCCTGACTACAGATTTGTTCGTCAGTCTCGTGGTGCTGAAACTCACGAATGACATTCCAAGCGGTGTTTTCCGACAGGATAACGCTCGTCCACAAGCCGGCCGGAGTACTAGACGTACTGGACTTAAACCTGGAGTTACGGTCTGGGCTACGATTGCGTGTGAGAGCGGGAGCACTCTCATGGTTATCCCACGCACTCTGACTACAGATTTGTTCGTCAGTCTCGTGGTGCTGAAACTCACGAATGACATTCAGAAGGGTGTTTTCCGACAGGATAATGCTCGTCCACAAGCCGGCCGGAGTACTAGATGTACTAGACTTAAACCTGGAGTTACGGTCTGGGCTACGATTGCGTGTGAGAGCGGGAGCACTCTCAAGGTTATCCCACGCACCCTGACTACAGATTTGTTCGTCAGTCTTGTGGTGCTGAAACTCACGAATGACATTCCAAGGGGTGTTTTCCGACAGGGTAACGCTCGTCCACAAGCCGGCCGGAGTACTAGACGTACTGGATTTACACCTGGAGTTATGGTCTGGGCTACAATTGCGTGTGAGAGCGGAAGCACTCTCATGGTTATCCCACGCACCCTGACTGCAGATTTGTTCGTCAGTCTCGTGGTGCTGAAACTCACGAATGACGATCCAAGTGGTGTTTTCCGACAGGATAACGCTCGTCCACAAGCCGGCCGGAGTACTAGACGTACTGAACTTTCACCTGGAGTTACGGTCTGGGCTACGATTGTGTGTGAGAGCGGGAGCACTCTCATGGTTATCCCACGCATCCTGACTACGGATTTGTTCGCCAGTCTCGTGGTGCTGAAACTCACGAATGACGGTCCAAGGGGTGTTTTCCGACAGGATAACGCTCGTCCACAAGCCGGCCGGAGTGGCCGAGCGGTTCTAGGCCATACAGTCTGGACCTGCGAGACCGCTACGGTCGCAGGTTCGAATCCTGCCTCGGGCATGGATGTGTGTGATGTCCTTAGGTTAGTTAGGTTTTAGTAATTCTAAGTTCTAGGGGACTGATGACCTCAGCAGTTAAGTCCCATAGTGCCCAGAGCCATTTGATCCATTCGCTCGTCCACATACCGTTATCGTAACCCAACATGCTGTACAGGTCATCAACTCGACATGGTGCTTAGGCCTGTTCGATTGAAACCTTCCCGTCTCCTCTATATCTCTTTTGTTTCGCTTCTTTCCCTTCTGCGATAACCTATGAAACCTTTCCTTAGGATTTCTATCTCTTGCTTAATAATAAGAAATGAAATCTTCCCTTTGAAATTTATTCTCTTTCTCAATCTTCGCATACAAATTTAATTGCTGCTTATTAAAAGAGATTTTCTGATTATTTCGACGAAACATAGAATGTGTCGTCGTCGCGTGGCCCTCAGTCGTTATCTGCAATAACCCAAAACCGTTCCTTACCTTTTTTACTTTTACTGGATCGCCATCTGTCTGCTACATCGAACTGCGACATGAATAGACTTACTCTGTTCTACTATACTCCATTAGCTGCTGGTGGGCTGTCACAATATGTGGCTGTATTTATTACCAAAGCTGACGTTATTCTTTAACAGCAAAACTGACGTTATTCTTTAATTAATTTGACTGAAGTTACGTAATTCATAGTTACACTTTTTCTTGACAACAATAAAATTTTTGCAAAGTTTTACGTTGATCGTTTTTGGGATGGATTATAATCAGTAATGCAACATTGCTGGCAAAATTAATTATATTCTGAAAACAATTCAAATATTTACTGTTGGTAATGAAATGATTTTACAAACGTTCAAATGGGACTTAACAATAATCTTACAACTAGCACTGCGAAAACATACCTTCAGTAGTCTTGAGTTTCGCAAAGAAAATAATTCAATAATATTAGTTCCTCTTATGATAATTGTTAGCTGATGTCTCTGTACATCCGTTTATAATCTCTTGTAAGTCACAGCTGGTGGCTGTCAGGCACACCGCTCCTCTCAACCTCTCGCTTCACACCTGCTACCGACTCGCTTCACTTCTCGCTTACTACTGACTTCCTACGAACGCCAAATGTGGTCTTTCCCGCCAACAATGCTTTCTGGTGCAGACAATCCTTGCTAGCACTACACAATGTATCAGTGCGCAGTCTTTCCCGCTCTTTTCTTAAAATGTATCCATACGCGGTCTCTCCCGCCCTTTTTAAAATTATATCAATGTGCGGTCTCTCTTGTCAACAATACTTTGGTGCAGACATTCCCTGCTACCACAATTATTTCCAACATCCAGAATGAGATTTTCACTCTGCAGCGGAGTGTGCGCTGATATGAAACTTCCTGGCAGATTAAAACTGTGTGCCCGACCGAGACTCGAACTCGGGACCTTTGCCTTTCGCGGGCAAGTGCTCTACCAACTGAGCTACCGAAGCACGACTCACGCCCGCTACTCACAGCTTTACTTCTGCCAGTACCTCGTCTCCTACCTTCCAAACTTTACAGAAGCTCTCCTGCGAACCTTGCAGAACTAGCACTCCTGAAAGAAAGGATACTGCGGAGACATGGCTTAGCCACAGCCTGGGGGATGTTTCCAGAATGAGATTTTCACTCTGCAGCACTCTGCAGCGGAGTCGTGCTTCGGTAGCTCAGTTGGTAGAGCACTTGCCCGCGAAAGGCAAAGGTCCCGAGTTCGAGTCTCGGTCGGGCACACAGTTTTAATCTGCCAGGAAGTTTCATATCAGCGCACACTCCGCTGCAGAGTGAAAATCTCATTCTGGAAACATCCCCCAGGCTGTGGCTAAGCCATGTCTCCGCAGTATCCTTTCTTTCAGGAGTGCTAGTTCTGCAAGGTTCGCAGGAGAGCTTCTGTAAAGTTTGGAAGGTAGGAGACGAGGTACTGGCAGAAGTAAAGCTGTGAGTACCGGGCGTGAGTCGTGCTTCGGTAGCTCAGTTGGTAGAGCACTTGCCCGCGAAAGGCAAAGGTCCCGAGTTCGAGTCTCGGTCGGGCACACAGTTTTAATCTGCCAGGAAGTTTCATATCAGCGCACACTCCGCTGCAGAGTGAAAATCTCATTCTGGAAACATCCCCCAGGCTGTGGCTAAGCCATGTCTCCGCAGTATCCTTTCTTTCAGGAGTGCTAGTTCTGCAAGGTTCGCAGGAGAGCTTCTGTAAAGTTTGGAAGGTAGGAGACGAGGTACTGGCAGAAGTAAAGCTGTGAGTACCGGGCGTGAGTCGTGCTTCGGTAGCTCAGTTGGTAGAGCACTTGCCCGCGAAAGGTAAAGGTCCCGAGTTCGAGTCTCGGTCGGGCACACAGTTTTAATCTGCCAGGAAGTTTCATTTCCAACATGACAAATATTAGTTATTCCTACTTAATCCTATTAATAAAATATAAACATCTTTCATAAATTGTGGTTTGACAATATACACGTCTTACACGATCACCAGATCTGCCTCGAATTGAGCACGTATGGAAGGTGATCGGACCACAACTCCAGCGTCCATCCGCAGACAGCATCAACCGTCCCTTCTACTGACCGACCAAGCGCAACAGACATGGAATTCCGGCGTCTGTGCAACAGTTGCATTTGCACTCTTGCATTCAACATTCTGGCGGTTACGCCGGTTATTCATGTGCCAGCATTTCACATTTGCAATGCCTGTTCTCACGCTTACATTGACCTGTCACCTTCCATCGATAGTCACTTGAATAAGATACTTACACAAATGTATTCCGGGAAATTCATTATTCTACAGCAGTTACTTCTTAGTGTTGTGATTTTTTCCCATCAGTGTACATTGTTGAGTTACCCAGTACGATGTCTGCCCTAAGAGAGAAGGATCGCTTTTTCATCTACATCTACATTTATACTCCGCAAGCCACCCAACGGTGTGTGGCGGAGGGCACTTTACGTGCCACTGCATTACCTCCGTTTCGTGTTCCAGTCGCGTACGGTTCGCGGGAAGAACGACTGCCGGAAAGCCTCCGTGCGCGCTCGAATCTCTCTAATTCTACATTCGTGATCTCCTCGGGAGGTATAAGTAGGGGGAAGCAATATATTCGATACCTCATCCACAAACGCACCCTCTCGAAACCTGGACAGCAAGCTACACCGCGATGCAGAGCGCCTCTCTTGCAGAGTCTGCCACTCGAGTTTCCTAAACATCTCCGTAACGCTATCACGCTTACCAAATAACCCTGTGACGAAACGCGCCGCTCTTCTTTGGATCTTCTCTACCTTCTCCGTCAACCCGACCTGCTACGGATCCCACACTGATGAGCAATACTCAAGAATAGGTTAAACGATTGTTTTGTATGCCACCTCCTTTGTTGATGGACTACATTTTCTAAGGGCTCTTCCAATGGATATGCTGTTTCTATCCACTTACTGAGTTAATGTAAGACCAGAACTTCCTAGGATTTTCTGTCTAGTCGGTACATAGAATTTTACTTTCGAATTCACTGAACGCTTCACGCATAGCCCTCATTACGCTAACTTTGACATCGTTTAGCTTCTGTTTGTCTGAGAGGTTTTGGCTGCGTTTAAATTTGCGGTGAAGCCCTCTTTGCTTTTCCAGTGAGTAACATTTAAGTGTCAGGAAGTCGTTTCTGCGCTCAGTCCGGAACCGCGGGACTACTACGGTCGCAGGTTCGAATCCTGCCTCGGGCATGGATGTGTGTGATGTCCTTAGGTTAGTTAGGTGTAAGTAGTTCTAAGTTCTAGGGGACTGATGACCACAGATGTTAAGTCCCATAGTGCTCAGAGCCATTTGAACCATTTTTGAAGTCGTTTCTGAAAGTATTTGTATGGAGTGTAGCCATGTATGGAAGTGGAACATGGACGATGAATAGTTTGGACAGGAAGAGAATAGAAGCTTTCGAAATATGGTGCTACAGAAGAATGTTGAAGATTAGATGGGTAGATCACATAACTAATGAGGAGGTATTGAATAGAATTGGGGAAAAGAGGAGTTTGTGGCACAACTTGACAAGAAGAAGGGACCGGTTGGTAGGGCATGTTCTGAGGCATCAAGGGATCACAAATTTAGCATTGGAGGGCAGCGTGGAGGGTAAAAATCGTAGAGGGAGCCCAAGAGATGAATACACCAAGCAGATTCAGAGGGATGTAGGTTGCTGTAGGTACTGGGAGATGAAGAAGCTTGCACAGCATGGAGAGCTGCATCAAACCAGTCTCACGACTGAAGACCACAACAACAAACAACAATGGCGGAGTTCCGCGATGGTGTGGGCTGAATCATAAACAGTGCAAAGAACGCGGAGCGTAAAGACCGGGAAGGTGTTAAGTGGTGACAGACGCTGTTGTGGGCACAAGAGCTCTCAGCTGTTACCCGCTACTGCACGGCACTCGACGTATCTGATCCGCGCGGGCCGTTACAGTTACACGCAAACCACGATGCGTGCCCGCCCTCTGTTTGACATCGCCGCACGCCTCCACACGCCAAGCCGCGTATCTCTGCTCGGCGCGCTACCCTCGGCTGCTCTTTGCTAATGTCCGCAGACACGCACGGCTGTCTCCTATCGCTTGCTGCGCTGCGTTTTGCTCCAATTTCTGAGGCGCCTACCTACGTCATAGTCTGGTGACGCCTTCGCGACGTTTCCATTTGTGGTGTCACCGCCAGACACCACACTTGCTAGCTGGTAGCCTTTAAATCGGCCGCGGTCCGTTAGTATACGTCGGACCCGCGTGTCGCCACTGTCAGTGATTGCAGACCGAGCGCCGCCACACGGCAGGTCTAGAGTAGAGTCCTGCATGACCGAGTAAACGAGCACAAAATACGAGATGGGGCGAGCACACCCTAACTGGATAGGCTACCCGCACTAGTTCTAGTGACCGAGCATAGAAGCCGTGACCGAATACGTAGCACGCAACTTCAAACACATTATAGTGTCATTATCCGTGTGAGACTGCAGCCAGTACGGGCTTCTCATTTGTGGTGTTTCTCTCTCTCTCTCTCTCTCTCTCTCTGCAATCATGCAGTGCGAGGGAACCAGTGCAGTAAGACGTAAGATTGAAAAAATGGTTCAAATGGCTCTGAGCACTATGGGACTTAACATCTTAGGTCATAAGTCCCCTAGAACTTAGAACTACTTAAACCTAACTAACCTAAGGACATCACACACACCCATGCCCGAGGCAGGATTCGAACCTGCGACCGTAGCAGTCCCGCGGTTCCGGACTGCAGCGCCAGAACCGCTAGACCACCGCGGCCGGCGTAAGATTGAAATCAATGTTTACACATCGAAGAGAGGGGAAGGTCTAAAAAGCCAAGTACGGAGCATATTTTTGGTGGTTGTAGACGAAAACAGTGCGTCTACTGGATACGTATCGTGCATAAACTGCTCCACATTACTGTGTTTCCAATCGGGAACCACTCTTTTAAAGAAACACAGTTGCAAGAAACCTCACAAAGATACAGCTCCTTCGGGAATACCGGCAGTAATAAAAAATTGTATTACAGCAAAGTGTGTTGCAATGTGTGCTAAAGATATGAGACCTTTTAATGCTGTTTGCGGTGAAGGTTTCAGAGAACTGGGCCAAGAATTAATACATCTAGGTGCGCAGTATGGAAAAGTTAACGTGGCAGATGTCATGCCACATCCCTCTACTATAAGCAGACATGTCAGAGAACAAGCTGATGCAATACGAAACAGTATAATGCCTTCTGTTATTGCGGAAGTTATTAATAAAACATGTGCTGCGATATGTGGACTGATTCGCATAATCAGGTGCACTATTTGACGCTTACATCTCATTACATTAACACAGATTGGTCTCTTCTGATCAATGTTTTATTTACAACAAAATTCCCGGACGTTAGGAAGACGGGAGTAAATATTATAAAAGAAAGTGCTCTATGAATTTAGCTGTGTAACGTACCCGTTCTTGGAAACGTTACTTTTGTATTAAAAGAAAGAGACAGAGAGAGAGAGAGACAGAAATAGAGAGAGAGACAGAGAGACGTTGGATTTGTACAGCACAGTGCAGCGAGCCGGGGCGAGGTGAGGTGAATATCAGCGGTGACCGGTCATGCTCGGTTATCCGCGTGTCCGGAATCCGGACAACAGACATGGCGCGAGTACGTGACCGAGCCGAGTCGTATGGGGCCGGACACGAGCTGCTTGTTCCCCCCCCCCCCCCCCCCCCCCCGTCACCAGGCGAGCCGTGACTGGTCAAACATGGAGCGTTGCAGCACTGTCTGGAGACACTCCCTAGCACTCGTCCCAGTTGTACAGCCGACTTTGCTAGCGATGGTTCACTGACAAATTACGCTCTCATTTGCCGAGACGATAGTCAGCATAGCCTTCAGCTACGTCATTTGCTACGACCTAGCAAGGCGCCATTACCCAGTTACTATTGCTGCTGTAAAACCTGTACCGTCAAGAGCGATGTTCACCAGTTATGGATTAAAGTTAAGTATTCCAGACGCTACGTACTTTCTTTTTACTAGTCTCAATTCCTCTAACTGTTCCAGAGCTCACGCCAGCCTGCGTGAGCTAAAACGCGTGCCTTTCGGCTTCCTGTCATAGTGGGTTGGCTGTCTTGCCAATCCACAACACCATCATTTTCGCCACCTCAATAATACATTGAAGAGCCAAACAAACTGCTACACCTGCCTAATATGAATGCCTGTGTGCGTTACACCTGCAACATTCGCCGATATGATCATGTTAGTGCTTCATACTCCGAGTTAGGGTGGCTGCGGCCGGACAAATTGCGTGACTACCACACTCTATGTCTACTTCACAGACTCCTCGTCGCGCAAGCACCCCAGTACCTTGCTTCAGAGATTAAACACCTTTCATGCCATCATAATCGAAACACGAGGTCACTCTTATTTGGTATCCTAACTGTGCCCACTCACAAAACAAAAACTTTTGCAAACTCCTTCTCAGTTGCCGCTGTCCGCCTCTGGAACAAACTGCCCCTTACCTTGCGCAAAATTCAATCTCCTGCTGCTTTTAAGAAGAAGTTGAAGCATTTCCTACTATCATCTTCATAAAGTTCTCCACAAAATGAATGTACCAGGCCAATCCTCTCATCCGTCAAATAGCAAAGATAGCGTCTCCTATCTTGCTCCTGAGATGCCTTCCTCTTCGTCTATCTCTATTAGCCAGGCAATCTTCTTTTCCTTTATATTTCCTTAATTATGTTTCATCATGTCTCTCTATTCTTCTCCTCCCTTCACCATGAGTCTCCCTCACACTCCCTGCTGCCAGCACTCCTATCTAAAATTTGTCTCTTCAATAATATCTAATTATAACAGTACTTATGATCTACGAATATAGACTCTATATGTATGTATTTCTAATTGTTTATTTCACTTTTTGTACTAGATGTAGTTTAACATGCCTACTAAAACGTATGAATGTAAAATAAGTAGAATGCCTGGTTAGATGTAAGAGAGGGCCTGATGGCCCTAATCTTGCCAGGTTAAATAAATAAAATAAATAAAATAAAAATAAAATAATATCGTATAGGGCCCTCACGAGCACGCACAAGAGCCGCAATACGACGTGGCACGGACTCGACTAATGTCTGAAGTAGTGCTGGAGGGGACTGACACCGTGAATCCTGCAGGGCTGTCCATCATTCCGCAAGAGTATCAGGAGGTGGAAATCTCTTCTGAACAGCACGTTGCAAGCCAACCCAGATATGCTCATTATGTTCATGTCTGGGGGGATTTCCTGGCCAGCGGAAGTGTTTAAACCCAGAAGTGTGTTCCTGAAGCCACTCTGTAGCAATTCTGGACGTGTCGCATTGTCCTGCTGGAATTGCCCAAGTCCGTCGGAATGCAAAATGGTCAGCTGATCAGACAGGATGCTTACGTATGTGTCACCTGTCAGAGTCGTATCTAGACGTGTCAGGGTTCTCGTATTACTCCCAACTGCAGACGCTCCACACCTGCTGAAATTGGAAATTTGTGGTAAGTTTCTATCGGACCAAACTGCTGAGGTCATCAGTCCCTAGATTTAACACACTACTTAATCTAACTTAAGGGGCTCCGGAACGCCCTATACTTGCAATGTTAAAATAACGCTTATAAATTACATCTTTGCTCACAAAGTATTTGAGGTAGGAAGTTGAACTTTTTGCAGATTACTTATTGGAATATGGGCTACAACTTAACACAGGGATTTTACAAAATTTTAGTTCAGTTATTAAAGATGATTTTTTTTCAATTGTAATGAAAATTCACAACATTTTTTTGCAATTTTTTATTTATATATTCAAAAATATACAGTATTTTGGAAAAAGGCTGTGTTAAATTATGCAGAAGGTACTGTGTAACATTTTCTGAAAGTTTGAAACAAATATGTTTGGAAGATCCTTAGAAAACATGTAAGTAGTATGAGAAAATAAAAGTTTTGGGAATCGAGCGACAAAGATTGGATTAACTTTTTAGTGCATTGCAGGTCCATAGGATGGATTATCTTTATCCTCTGCAAACTCCTCCTCAAGCTTTCTCTTGTTCCTCCTCCTGTTTACTCTTGCTTGTATTTCTAGACTATTTACAGCCCTGTCTGCAGCCCGAAGGCGTTCCTTGTCTAAAGCAAGCATCGCTCGTACCATGTTGGAACCTATCTTCATTCCCATATTTCTAAATACCTTGCACCTTACAATGTTGCCATCATTGAAAGTCGCAACAGCATCATACACACCAAAGTGAAGTGTTTCTATTCCAACAAATACAGTCTTGGGGATTCTCGATCATATAACACTATTTACACTTTCATTGGGGTTTTGAGTTTTTCCGTGAATACACTTTTTCAACAGTTCAGGTGCTGCTAAGTCTCTGAAAATAGGTTTTATCACCTCCATTATTGCATGAGGCAGACTATGCTTATGAGTGTACACTTCACCAGTTAGCAATGCTTTGTTATATTTACACCAACTGTCTTCTTCTTTGGGACACAAGCTATGTTGGGGATTTTCATCGGTTGAAGAAGCAAGAAAAAAAAAGAGCCCAAACAGCCTTCTTCATTTCGTCGACACTTTGGATTTCTAATTTCTAATAACTTTACTTTTTCTCATTATTATATTTCAACAAAACAGAGACTCAACAAACAGAATTAATTACGAATATTTTCGAGATAACGACAGAGTAAATAAACATGAAACAATCGACAATCACACCAGCGATATATATTGAACCATCACAGGTTAGCCACAACACATACTTTATCTCACATCACTAAAATGTACCTGATGAACACGGACGTTAATAATAACACCATTTGACAGCAGTTTAACAGCGCCACAGTGGGTCACGCCCATGTAGAACACATCTCAAAAAAAAATTTAAAAATAGTTGTAGTCTTCGGAATTGAATAAATTATATATCTATTAAAAGGTAATAGTCTGCAGATTCAGAAAACGCAAAAAAGTAAAAATTGAACTTTTCATGATTTTGAGCCTTTCCGGAGCCCCTTAAACTAACTTACGCTAAGGACAAGACACACACGCCCGAGGAAGGACGAACCTCCGGCAAGAGGAGTCCTGTGTACCGTGACGAGACGCCCTAGACCGCGCGGCTATCCCGCGCGGTTCTGCTGCTGACATCCATGGTCCACGGATTCATGAGGTTGTCTCCAAACCCGTACACGTCCATCCATTCAATACAATTTGAAACGAGACTCGTCCGACGAGGCAACATTTTTTCCAGTCACCAGTCCAATGTCGGTGTTGACAGGCCCAGGCGAGGCGTAAACCTTTGTGTCGTGCAGTCATCAAGGGTACACGAGTGGGCCTTCGGCTCCGAAAGTCCATATCGGCGATGTTCCGTTGAATGGTTCGTACTCTGACACTTGTTGATGGCCCAGCAATTTGCGGAGGGATTGCACTTCTGTCACGTTGAACGATTCTCTTCAGTCGTCGTTGGTCCCGTTCTTGCTGGATCTTTTTCCGGCCGCAGAGGTGTCGGAGATTTGATCGTTTACCAGATTCCTGATATTCACGGTACACTCGTGAAATGAGGGTACATGAAAATCCCCACTTCATTACCACTTCGGAGATGCTGTGTCCCATCGCTCGCGCGCTGATTATAACACCACATTCAGACTCACTCAAATCTTGATAACCTGGCATTGTAGCAGAAGTAACCGATCTAACAACTGCCCCAGACCGGAGCGTCGTACTCTGCCTCTTTACATATCTCTGTATTTGGTTCAAATGCCCCTAAGGATCCAGACTGAAGCGTCTAGAACCGTTCGGTCACCGCGACCGGCTCTCTGTATTTGAATACGCATCCCTATACCAGTTTCTTTGGTGCTTCGGTGTACTATCTGTTGTAAGTAGGCTGTTTATGTTTTCTTATTGGCAACGTTACGTAGCGCTATGTATGAAAATCACTGGCTGTGCTGTGTGCAGTCTGTGGCTAGTTTGCATTGTTGTCTGCCATTGTAGTGTTGGGAAGCGGCAGCTGGATGTGAACAGCGCGTAGCGTTGCGCAGTTGGAGGTGAGCCGCCAGCAGTGGTGGACGTGGGGAGAGAGATGGCGGAGTTTTTAAAGTTTGTAAAAATGGTTGGCACGAACTGCTATATATATTATGATCATTAAGGTAAATACATTGTTTGTTCTCTATTAAAATCTTTCATTTGCTAACTATGCCTATCAGTAGTTAGTGACTTCCGTAGTTTGAATCTTTTATTTAGCTGGCAGTAGTGGTGCTCGCTGTATTGCAGTAGTTCGAGTAACGAAGATTTTTGGTGAGGTAAGTGATTTGTGAAAGGTACAGGTTAATGTTAGTCAGGGCCATTCCTTTGTAGGGATTTCTGAAAGTCAGATTGCGTTGCGCTAAAAAATATTGTGAAACAGTTCAAGCACAGTCATGTATAAATTGTTCAAAGGGGACGTTTCACTGTGACACAGTGCTCAATTTCAGCAGGAACGAGCCGGAATGGTGTTCGGGCACTTCCCGGGGATTTTTTTTTTAATGAACTCACGGCAAAAACTCGGCACCGTACTTCTAAAATAGGCGCCACGCAATGATCTGTTGCTATGGTACAAGTGGCACACCAAATTAAGGTTTAGTGAAAACGTATTACAGGGACGTTCGTGTTCGAATGTGTTGCTTACCTGTAGTAATCAATATGAACTTCCATATCTACATCTACATTTACGCCGATAGTCAGCAAATCACACTGAAGTACCTGGCAGTGGGTTCAGCGAACCACCTTCACAGTCATCGTCGGTTATTTCACTCTCGAACAGCGTGCAGAAAAACGAACACCTACACTCCTGGAAATTGAAATAAGAACACCGTGAATTCATTGTCCCTGGAAGGGGAAACTTTATTGACACGTTCCTGGGGTCAGATACATCACATGATCACACTGACAGAACCACAGGCACATAGACACAGGCAACAGAGCATGCACAATGTCGGCACTAGTACAGTGTATATCCACCTTTCGCAGCAATGCAGGCTGCTATTCTCCCATGGAGACGATCGTAGAGATGCTGGATGTAGTCCTGTGGAACGGCTTGCCATGCCATTTCCACCTGGCGCCTCAGTTGGACCAGCGTTCGTGTTGGACGTGCAGACCGCGTGAGACGACGCTTCATCCAGTCCCAAACATGCTCAATGGGGGACAGATCCGGAGATCTTGCTGGCCAGGGTAGTTGACTTACACCTTCTAGAGCACGTTGGGTGGCACGGGATACATGCGGACGTGCATTGTCCTGTTGGAACAGCAAGTTCCCTTGCCGGTCTAGGAATGGTAGAACGATGGGTTCGATGACGGTTTGGATGTACCGTGCACTATTCAGTGTCTCCTCGACGATCACCAGTGGTGTACGGCCAGTGTAGGAGATCGCTCCCCACACCATGATGCCGGGTGTTGGCTCTGTGTGCCTCGGTCGTATGCAGTCCTGATTGTGGCGCTCACCTGCACGGCGCCAAACACGCATACGACCATCATTGGCACCAAGGCAGAAGCGACTCTCATCGCTGAAGACGACACGTCTCCATTCGTCCCTCCATTCACGCCTGTCGCGACACCACTGGAGGCGGGCTGCACGATGTTGGGGCGTGAGTGGAAGATGGCCTAACGGTGTGCGGGACCGTAGCCCAGCTTCATGGAGACGGTTGCGAATGGTCCTACCCCAGGAGCAACAGTGTCCCTAATTTGCTGGGAAGTGGCGGTGCGGTCCCCTACGGCACTGCGTAGGATCCTACGGTCTTGGCGTGCATCCGTGCGTCGCAGCGGTCCGGTCCCAGGTCGACGGGCACGTGCACCTTCCGCCGACCACTGGCGACAACATCGATGTACTGTGGAGACCTCACGCCCCACGTGTTGAGCAATTCGGCGGTACGTCCACCCGGCCTCCCGCATGCCCACTATACGCCCTCGCTCAGTGTCCGTCAGCTGCACATACGGTTCACGTCCACGCTGCCGCGGCATGCTACCAGTGTTAAAGACTGCGATGGAGCTCCGTATGCCACGGCAAACTGGCTGACACTGACGGCGGCGGTGCACAAATGCTGCGCAGCTAGCGCCATTCGACGGCCAAAACCGCGGTTGCTGGTGTGTCCGCTGTGCCGTGCGTGTGATCATTGCTTGTACAGCCCTCTCGCAGTGTCCGGAGCAAGTATGGTGGGTCTGACACACCGGTGTCAATGTGTACTTTTTTCCATTTCCAGGAGTGTATATACAGGGTGAGTCACCTAACATTACCGCTGGATATATTTCGTAAACCACATCAAATACTGACGAATCGATTCCACAGACCGAACGTGAGGAGAGGGGCTAGTGTAATTGGTTAATACAAACCATAAAAAAATGCACGGAAGTATGTTTTTTAACACAAACCTACGTTTTTTTAAATGGAACCCCGTTAGTTTTGTTAGCACATCTGAACATATAAACAAATACGTAATCAGTACCGTTTGTTGCACTGTAAAATGTTAATTACATCCGGAGATATTGTAACCTACAGTTGACGCTTGAGTACCACTCCTCCGCTGTTCGATCGTGTGTATCGGAGAGCACCGAATTACGTAGGGATCCAAAGGGAACGGTGATGGACCTTAGGTACAGAAGAGACTGGAACAGCACATTACGTCCACATGCTAACACCTTTTTATTGGTATTTTTCACTGACGCACATGTACATTACCATGAGGGATGAGGTACACGTACACACGTGGTTTCCGTTTTCAATTACGGAGTGGAATAGAGTGTGTCCCAACATGTCAGGCCAATAGATGTTCAATGTGGTGGCCATCATTTGCTGCACACAATTGCAATCTCTGGCGTAATGAATGTCGTACACGCCGCAGTACATCTGGTGTAATGTCGCCGCAGGCTGCCACAATACGTTGTTTCATACCCTTTGGGGTTGTAGGCACATCACGGTACACATTCTCCTTTAACGTACCACACAGAAAGAAGTTCAGAGGTGTAAGATCTGGAGAACGGGCTGTCCAATTTATGCGTCCTCCACGTCCTATGAAACGCCCGTCGAACATCCTGTCAAGGGTCAGCCTAGTGTTAATTGCGGAATGTGCAGGTGCACCATCATGCTGATACCACATACGTCGACGCGTTTCCAGTGGGACATTTTCGAGCAACGTTGGCAGATCATTCTGTAGAAACGCGATGTATGTTGCAGCTGTTTGGGCCCCTGCAATGAAGTGAGGACCAGTAAGGTGGTCGCCAATGATTCCGCACCATACATTTACAGTCCACGGTCGCTGTCGCTCTACCTGTCTGAGCCAGCGAGGATTGTCCACGGACCAGTAACGCACGTTCCGTAGATTCACTGCCCCGTGATTTGTGAAACCCGCTTCATCGGTAAACAGGTAGAACTGCAACGCATTCTCTGTTAATGCCCATTGACAGAATTGCACTCGATAATTAAAGTCATCACCATGTCCCTGCAGATGCTCGCCGACCGTGGCCCGTGTTCGTTACAACACGCAACTGAACGTCGGAGGTTTCAAGCGTCAACTATAGGTTACAATATTTCCGGATGTAATTAAAATTTTACAATGCAACAAACGGCACTGATTCCGTATTTGTTTATATGTTCAGATGTGCTAACAAAAATAACGTGGTTCCATTTAAAAAAACGTAGGTTTGTGTTAAAAACATACTTCCGTGTATTTTTGTGTGGTTTGTATTAAACAATTACACTAGCCCCTCTCCTCACGCTCGGTCTGTGGAATCGGTTCGTCAGTATTTGATGTGGCTTACGAAATATATCCAGCGGTAACGTTAGGTGACTCACCCTGTATATAGTTAAGGCTCACAGTCCATTTGACCATCTTGTTCTGTACGGATGCACAAACAGTGCCCTAACTCTTACGGGAAATCGCGGTAAAGCCGCGAGTAATGAGTTTGATGGGCAGGGGCACTCTGAATGTAGTGCGGGACAGTAAGTTGGGAATGGGGGTCTCACGGGAGGCGTGCCAGAGATAAATTCCTGCAGTCGCGCTATTCATCTGTGTCCTCGGTGGCCCAGATGGGTAGAGCGTCTGGCATGTAAGCAGGAGATCCCGTGTTCGAGTCCCGGTCGGGGCACGCGTTTTCAACTGTCCGCACTGACTTATAACAACGTCTGTATGCAGCTAAGGGTATTCATTTAATTGTAATTACAATGCTGCGATGACAGAGGGTAGCACCTGTTGTTTCTATTAAATCTTGTTTGGCAAGTTGTGACATGGCCGCTGTTTAAAATAGTGATTGAGGAGGTGTAGAATGCATTTCTTTTACTTCTGCGAATGATAACAAAACTTCTGCTCCTCAGACTACCGGTTTCAGTCAGCAATGACCACCTTCAGATCTGTTTTGTATCATGTCCTAAAATAATCAAGCCATAGTAGCATCGTCACAAAATATACACTCCTGGAAATTGAAATAAGAACACCGTGAATTCATTGTCCCAGGAAGGGGAAACTTTATTGACACATTCCTGAGGTCAGATACATCACATGATCACACTGACAGAACCACAGGCACATAGACACAGGCAACAGAGCATGCACAATGTCGGCACTAGTACAGTGTATATCCACCTTTCGCAGCAATGCAGGCTGCTATTCTCCCATGGAGACGATCGTAGAGATGCTGGATGTACTCCTGTGGAACGGCTTGCCATGCCATTTCCACCTGGCGCCTCAGTTGGACCAGCGTTCGTGCTGGACGTGCAGACCGCGTGAGACGACGCTTCATCCAGTCCCAAACATGCTCAATGGGGCACAGATCCGGAGATCTTGCTGGCCAGGGTAGTTGACTTACACCTTCTAGAGCACGTTGGGTGGCACGGGATACATGCGGACGTGCATTGTCCTGTTGGAACAGCAAGTTCCCTTGCCGGTCTAGGAATGGTAGAACGATGGGTTCGATGACGGTTTGGATGTACCGTGCACTATTCAGTGTCCCCTCGACGATCACCAGTGGTGTACGGCCAGTGTAGGAGATCGCTCCCCACACCATGATGCCGGGTGTTGGCCCTATGTGCCTCGGTCGTATGCAGTCCTGATTGTGGCGCTTACCTGCACGGCGCCAAACACGCATACGACCATCATTGGCACCAAGGCAGAAGCGACTCTCATCGCTGAAGACGACACGTCTCCATTCGTCCCTCCATTCACGCCTGTCGCGACACCACTGGAGGCGGGCTGCACGATGTTGGGGCGTGAGCGGAAGACGGCCTAACGGTGTGCGGGACCGTAGCCCAGCTTCATGGAGACGGTTGCGAATGGTCCTCGCCGATACCCCAGGAGCAACAGTGTCCCTAATTTGCTGGGAAGTGGCGTTGCGGTCCCCTACGGCACTGCGTAGGATCCTACGGTCTTGGCGTGCATCCGTGCGTCGCTGCGGTCCGGTCCCAGGTCGACGGGCACGTGCACCTTCCGCCGACCACTGGCGACAACATCGATGTACTGTGGAGACCTCACGCCCCACGTGTTGAGCAATTCGGCGGTACGTCCACCCGGCCTCCCGCATGCCCACTATACGCCCTCGCTCAAAGTCCGTCAACTGCACATACGGTTCACGTCCACGCTGTCGCGGCATGCTACCAGTGTTAAAGACTGCGATGGAGCTCCGTATGCCACGGCAAACTGGCTGACACTGACGGCGGCGGTGCACAAATGCTGCGCAGCTAGCGCCATTCGACGGCCAACACCGCGGTTCCTGGTGTGTCCGCTGTGCCGTGCGTGTGATCAATGCTTGTACAGCCCTCTCGCAGTGTCCGGAGCAAGTATGGTGGGTCTGACACACCGGTGTCAATGTGTTCTTTTTTCCATTTCCAGGAGTGTACAAATCAGCACTTATAGTCACACACATTTAAAAGACGATGGAAACTAATGATCTAAAATAGTAAAAAAAACCAGCAGCGATAGGGACAGTATGACTCTGGCAGAACTGAGGTCTAGTTAACATCATATTTAAAATATTTGCGGCGATGGTATCCTGATTTTGTGTATATTTTGTCACGATGCCACTATGTCTTTATTATTTTAGCATATGTTTACAAAACAGATCTGAAGATGACCATTGCTGACCGAAACCGTCAAGGCCGGCCTCTGTGGCCGTGCGGTTCTAGGCGCTTCAGTCTGGAACCGCGCGACCGCTACGGTGGCAGGTTCGAATCCTGTCTCGGGCATGGATGTGTGTGATGTCCTTAGGTTAGTTAGGTTGAAGTAGTTCTAAGTTCTAGGTGACTGATGACCACAGATGTTAAGTCCCATAGTGCTCAGTGCTATTTGAACCATTTTTCGATACCGTCAGGACTAGAAGTTTTGTGAGCATTGGCAGCAATCAAAGAAATTCAGTAAATCTTGTGGTTTTATTGTTTTGACTATAAGAAATCGTGTCTCAAAAACACAAATTTCAGAATAGTATTACGTAAAAATGATTTCTCATTGTATGTTTTATCATATTATCTCAAAAATCTAAACTTGTGATTTTAGAAATTCAGCATTGGCGTGACGCAACTCCAGTCGACGGGAGATGCCACATTCAAGAGCAGCGAGCACGCAGAAGTGCCGCGACACGACGTGGCGTGGACTTGACTAATGTCTGAAGCGGTGGTGCAGGGAACTGACACCTTGAATTCTACAGGGCTGTTCGCAAATCCTAAGAGTACGACGGGGTGGGAGTCTCTTCTGAACAGCACGTTTCAAGGCACACTCCAGATATGCTCAATAGTGGTCATGTCGGGGGGATTTTGTGGCCAGCGGAAGTGTTTAAACTCTGAAGAGTGTTCCTAGAGCCACTTCGTAGCAATTGTGAACGTGTGGGATGTCGCATTGTCCTGCTGGAATTACCCAAGTCCATCGGAATGCACAATTGACGCAGGTCATCAGACAAGATGCTTGCTTACGTCTCACATGTCAGAGCCGTATCTAAACGAATCACGGCTCCCATATCACTCCAGATGCACGCGCCCCACACCATTACAGAGCCTCCAATAGCTTGAACAGTCCCCTGCGGACAAGCAGAGTCCGTGAATTCATAAGGTTGCGTCCATACCCGTATGCTTGATACAATTTCAGACGCGACTCTGCCGACCAGGCAACGTGTTTCCAGTCATCAACAGTCCAGTGTCGGTGTTGACGGGCCCAGGCGAGGCGGAAAACTTTGAGTCGTGCAGTCATCAAGGGTACATGAATGGGCGTTCGGCTCCGTAAACCCCAGTTATTAAAATTTACGCAGAACGCAATGCGATGTTGTTACTTCACTGCAGTATCCACTTTCACGTACATGCTTCTTTTCGGATATGATGTTTGAGTTCAGTGCGATCATAGCAAGTGTTCTGAGGGTCTTAATTGCTTCGACGGTGGTCAGGGGAACCAAGTAAGTAGAGCATATTGTGGCTAGGGTTGGTTTGGGTTGTTTGGGGAAGGAGACCAGACAGCGAGGTCATCGGTCTCATCGGATTAGGGAAGGACGGGGAAGGAAGTCGGCCGTGCCCTTTGAAAGCAACCATCCCGGCATTTGTCTGGAACGATTTAGGGAAATCACGGAAAACCTAAATCAGGATGGCCGGACGCGGGATTGAACCGTCGTCCTGCCGAATGCGAGTCCAGTGTGCTAACCGGCTACGGTTGTGTCTGGTAGGTTGGGTAAATTTCAGGATGACAGTCTGTGTTAGGAAGCGGATGCCTTTTGAAGTTTCCCATAGAGGGCGTGGAGGTTGAAAGAGGGCTACGAATGTTAGTTCGTGCTAAGCAGTGATGTAGGATTCAAGAGGAATGGGGAGACAAATGAGATTTTGGTCTTTAATTCACACTCCTATAGGGTTTTCGATTGCATTTACGTAATTTGAGTAGACGGGACATTTTTATTAGCTGGTACAGAATGGAAGTGGGACAGAGAAGATAGTCGCAGGAGAGACGGAATGTGTGACGATCTAGGGCTTGTAACTGATAACCCATTTATGCAGGAGGGAAAGATAAGGAAGCGTGAGAGGGCAACCCAGAGTGGTAATGACATTTGTCGATCGACTACATTTATTCAAATAACAACGAATAGTATTAAACACAGTAATAATCATGCTCTCTCTCAACAAACGACAACCAAAGGGCAAATAGGTCAAAAACGTATCACAGAGATATGGGCACAACAAAGAACAGCAGCATTTCACATTAGGAAAAAGGTGAAAATGAGGCATCGAGGCCTATTCCCACATTCGACCAATCTATGTTGCTAGTCGCAGAAACTGCTACAATTAATAGTACATAGTACAATTAGTAATTTCATAAAAGGCAACAACAGTCCTGAGAAAACTCTACCATCTGGTGAGCAAAATGTATGAGACCCTCAGACTTCAAGAAGAATATAATAATTCCAATCCCAAAAAAAGCAGGTGTTGACAGATGTGAAAATTACCGAACTATCAGTTTAGTAAGTCACAGCTGCAAAATACTAACGCGAATTCTTTACAGACGAATGGAAAAACTGGTAGAAGCCGACCTCGGGAAAGATCGGTTTGGATTCCGTAGAAATGTTGGAACACGTGAGGCAATACTGACCCTACGGCTTATCTTAGAGAATAGATTAAGGAAAGGCAAACCTACGTTTCTAGCATTTGTAGACTTAGAGAAAGCTTTTGACAATGTTCACTGGAATACTCTCTTTCAAATTCTGAAGGTGGCAGGGGTAAACTACAGGGAGCGAAAGGCTATTTACAATTTGTACAGAACCCAGATGCCAGTTTTAACAGTCGAGGGACATGAAAGGGAAGCAGTGGTTGGGAAGGGAGTGAGACAGGGTTGTAGCCTATCCCCGATATTATTCGATCTGTATATTGAGCAAGCAGTACAGGAAACAAAAGAATAATTTGGAGTAGGAATTAAAATCCATGGAGAAGAAATAAAAACTTTGAGGTTTGCCGATGACCTTGTAATTCTGCCAGAGGCAGCAAAGGACCTGGAAGAACAGCTAAACGGAATGGACAGTGCCTTGAAAGGAGGATATAAGATGAACATCAACAAAAACAAAACGAGGATAATGGAGTGTAGTCGAATTAAGTCGGGTGATGCTGAGGGAATTAGATTAGGAAAGGAGTTTTGCTATTTGGGGAGCAAAATAGCTGATGATGGTGGAAGTAGGGAGGATATAAAATGTAGACTGGCAATGGCAATGAAAGCGTTTCTGAAGAAGAAAAATTTGTTAACATCGAGTATAGATTTCAGTGTCAGGAAGTCGTTTCTGGCAGTATTTGTATGGAGTGTAGCCATGTATGGAAGTGAAACATGGACGGTAAATAGTGTGGACAAGAAAAGAATAGAAGCTTTCGAAATGTGGTGCTACAGAAGAATGCTGAAGATAAGGTGGGTAGATCACATAACTAATGAGGAGGTATTGAATAGGATTGGGGAGAAGAGAAGTTTGTGGCACAACTTGACTAGAAGAAAGGACTGGTTGGTAGGACATGTTCTGAGGCATCAAGGGATCACCAATTTAGTACTGGAGGGCAGCGTGGAGGGTAAAAATCCTAGAGGGAGACCAAGAAATGAATACACTAAGCAGATTCAGAAGGATGTAGGCTGCAGTAGGTACTGGGAGATGAAGAAGCTTGCAAAGGATAGAGTAGCATGGAGAGCTGCATCAAACCAGTCTCTGGAATGAAGACCACAACAACAAAAGGCAACAAGCTATTTCATAGTAGCATTCCTTATACCAAGTTCCTTATACCAAGAAAATAAGCGAATATACTGTGGAAGCAGAATATTTCCCACAATTCTTTGATGCATTTTTAAAAATAAATAACACTTAAATGCCTCTAGAGGCGTAGAGAAATCGGCCGCAAGCTGAGGCAAGATAGTGCTGTTAACAAAAGGCACTACATAAGCGAGTGCCAAGGAAGCGGTTTGACAGTTGTAAATGAAACCCTTACAAGAACATACCAAAGAGTAGCATCTTGTCTTTAACTGTCGTAACATAGATATCTATTCAACAAAGGAACATGAGAATTAAAGGCAGACTCAAGCTTTAATCAACTGAGTAGTCACAGTTATAATCAGAGGCTCAGCGACAAATACTTCCGATAGCTGTCAGGCCACCAAGCCGTTTGTTGGCGTATATAACAATAAGGCTAGAAGGACCGAACTTACCTCTACAGAACTGGAATTAAACAGATTCTCGCGTCCATTAGAAGCTTTCGCAACACTTTAGGAAAGGAAATCTACAACACAATTTGCATACGTTTTAGACATACAAGGTTTAAATCCAATCCCCCACAAAAAAGGAAACAGCTGAAATAACCAGTAGCAGAAAATACAACTTGTCCATTTAATTAACTTTAGACCCAGATGTTCATATGACTAGTTAAACCTTTCAGTTCAATCAGAATTTCACGTAGCCAACCTCTAGAAAACTCTGAGAGTCTTTGGGGAATCCACAACAGTTGCTTCTACATCTACATCTACATCTATTTGATTACTCTGCTATCCGTAATAAAGTGCCTGGCAGAGGGTTCAATGAACCACCTTCAAGCTGTCTCTCTACCGTTCCACTCCCGAACGGCACGCAAGAAAAACGAGCACTTAAATTTTTCTGTGCGAGCCCCGATTACTCTTATTTATCGTGATAATCGTTTCTCCCTATGTAGTGGATGCCAGCAGAATGTTTTCACAATCGGAGGAGAAAACTAGCGATTGAAATTTCATGAGAAGATCCCGTCGCAATGAAAAACGTCTTTGTTTTAATGATTGCCACTCCAATTCACGTATCATGTTTGTGACGCTTATCTCCCCTATTTCGCGATAATACAAAACGAGCTGCCCCTCTTTGTACTTTTTCGATGTCATCCGTCAGTCCCACCTGATGCGGATCCCACACAGCACAGCAGTACTCCAGAATAGGGCGGACAAGCGTGGTGTAAGCAGTCTCTTTAGTAGACCTGTTGTACGTTCTAAGTGTTCTGCCAATGAATCGCAGTCTTACGTTTGCTCTACCCACAATATTATCTATGTGATCGTCCCAATTTAGGTTATTTGTAATCCCTAAGTATTTAGTTGAATTTACTGCCTTCAGATTTGTGTGACTTATCGCGTAATCGAAATTTAGCTGATTTCTTTTAGTACTAATATGAATAACTTCGCCGGCCGAAGTGGCCGTGCGGTTCTAGGCGCTGCGGTCTGGAACCGCGAGGCCGCTGCGGTCGCAGGTTCGAATTCTGCCTCGGGCATGGATGTGTGTGATGTCCTTAGGTTAGTTAGGTTTAACTAGTTCTAAGTTCTAGGGGACTAATGACCTCAGAAGTTGAGTCCCATAGTGCTCAGAGCTATTTGAACCATTTGAATAACTTCACACTTTTCCTTATTCAGGTCAATTGCTACTTTTCGCACCATACCGATATCTTACCTAAATCATTTTGCAATTCATTTGGTCACCTGATAACTTTACAAAACGGTAAATGACAGCATCAACTGCAAACAATCTAAGACGGCTACTCATATTGTCTCCTATGTCGTTAATATAGATTAGGAACAATAGAGGGCCTATAACACATCCTTCGGGAACGCCGGATATTACTTCTGTTTTACTCGATGACTTTCCGTCTTTTACTACGAACTGTGACCTTTCTGACAAGAAATCACGAATCCAGTCGCACAACTGAGGCGATACTCCGTAGGCACGCAATTTGATTAAAAGACGCTTGTGAGGAACGGTGTCGAAAGCCTTCTGGAAATCAAAAAATATGGAATCAATACGACATCCCGTGTCGATAGCTCTTATTACTTCATGAATATAAATAGCTAGTTGTATTTCACAAGAACGACATTTTCTGAAAGAGCTAGTTGTATTTCACAAGAACGATGTTTTCTGAAACCGTGCTGACTATGTATCAATAAATCGTTTTCTTCGAGGTACTTCATAATGTTCGAATACAGTATATGTTCTTTCATAGTCCACTGTTTCACATGACTTGCGATAATGTATTTCATTCTCTTTTTTTCTTTATTTCTGTCCATTATGATGTAGTGTGTTCTTCTATCTTTGCTTGTTTTGTGTGACTTGGCCTTCGAGTTATATACATTTACCTCCTTGGACTCACTGTCAGCCGGCGGTGTGGCTGAGCGGTTCTAGGCGCTGCAGTCTGGAACCGCGCGACCGCTATGATCGCAGGTTTGAATCCTGCCTCGGGCGTGGATGTGTGTGATGTCCTTAGGTTAGTTAGGTTTAAGTAGCGCCCGCATACATTCTGCTAAACTCACGAGAAACACTGTACAGTTGTTGGTTTGGGATGTCATTCCACATCCCCCTTATTCACCCGATCGTGGGCCTTCAGATTTTCACTTTTGTCGCTCTCTATGGAGCAGCGTTTAAAGACATTCCTGTCCAGATGAGAAAACGCTCGGAACACGGTTCGACGAGTTCTTCGCGTCAAAATCACGTGATTTCTACAGTCACGGAATTGAAAAGTTACACCAGCGTTGGCAGACTGTTATAAATAATGAAGGAGAATATGTTATTGACGACTAAAGCCTCTGCTATGTGTACTCTTTTGTTTATTAAACTTATGGAAAAACGCTAAGATCCTATGCGCCAACCTAACATATTACTTACACCACCGCTGTGAGGTATCACTGCAAATGCCAGTTCCGTATGAACCACATAACATTCATGGCCCTCGACAACTCACCTTGTGTGTGCTGCTTAAGTCGCATAAGTTGCACGAGAGTGATGCTACTCATTTACTTAACATTTTTCTCTGAATTTTATTCATAACTCCATGCACTGGTCTGTAAACAATATATGCTATGGCAGACAAATCGTCTGGTCATAGATACTTAATACTACCTGTATGGAGCTAGCCCAGGTCACTTTTTCTGTGTGGAATGCATGACTGCAGAACAGGTTTCTAATTCAAATAGTGCATATGAATGTGGATTGTTTGTGAGAAAAGCCAGGTATGCCTCGTGTAGGGAGAAGAAATCTCTTCTAGTACATGTCAGAACAAGGCAGCGGCATGATTGTCGCCTACCCAGACTGTGCTTTGTCTTTCCGCCATATTGCTGCTCACGTTGGTCGGGATTCCAAAGGTGTTATTAGATTAGATTAATCTTAGTACTTGTTCCACAGATCATGAATACGACACTTCGTAACGATGTGGCACTTGTCAGGTTAATAAGAGGCGTCTATACAAGATATTACATTACACAAAACATTACAGTACACTTAATATTTTTAATTTATTTGTGGAGGTTGGGGACATTACCCACTTACTATATCCAAAAATTCATCTAATGAGTAGAAGGAGTTGCCATTAAGAAATTCTTTTAATTTCCTTTTAAATGCTATATGGCTATCTGTCAGACTTTTGATGCTATTAGGTAAGTGACCAAAGATTTTTGTAGCAGCATAATTTACCCCCTTCTGAGCCAAAGTTAGATTTAATCTTGAGTAGTGAAGATCATCCTTTCTCCTAGTGTTGTAGCCATGTACACTACTATTACTTTTGAATTCGTTCGGATTGTTAATAACAAATTTCGTAAGTGAATATATGTGTTGTGAGGGTACAGTGAATTTTTTTCCCTTTTTTTTTCGTTATTGTATTTCAATTCCCCATCGGGGCGGGCTGACAGCAGCACATGCGCTGCTCTTCAGCTGAAAGACGTAGAACAAACAATAGAAGACATTTAAAAAGAACAAAGGAGAGAATATGGTGAAAATAGATTTAAAAAAGGGGGAACATCATGGAAGGCAATGGACAAAAAACGTGGTGACCGTAAAATGGAGATAAAAAAAACTGTTAAAACTGTTTAAAAGTAGCACACACAAAAAGCCACACACTGCGACAATTAAAAGAACACAAGGCACAGTATGACTGGAGCACGAAAGGTATCGACGGATGGTGTAGCACATAACGTAACACTGACGGCGAACCTCAAGGCAGTACACAATTAAAATCACACCTCTTGACGCACAGGAGAAACAGCACTGAACACAACACTGATGTGGCACACTGACGATGATCAAAACAGAGGATCTGACAGGCGCAAGGAGAGGAGGGAGACTGGAAGAAGGGAGGGAGGGGAAGAGATGGGGGAGATGAGCGGGGGGCGCGCTGAAGAGGGCCAGGTAGGGAGGGATGTGGGAAGGAAAGAGGCAAGTATGGAGTGCAGGGTCTCAGGGGGGGAGGGGGGAAGGAGGAAAATCCGCTCTGGGAGAAGGAGGGAAGAGGAAAAAAGGGAGCCCTGGGGAGGGGGGGGGGGAACAAGGCCAGGTTATAGTTGGAAGGAGGGTAGATGTCATGGCGAAGTTCGTCATCCGGGAGGGGGAGGTACAGTGAATTTTTTTTTTTACTTTATTGTTATTTTAACACCTGAACGATCAAGTAGGCTGGCAGCGGCATGCTACGCCTCTCTTCAGCCATAGTGGTGACAATAACAGTACAAGTACGGAGAATTAAAATGAACAGAGTGACGAGCACAAAATAGTGGTCACAGATACACAAAAAACACGGAGCCGTTCACACACGACGATAACGACACTGAAAACACGTTGACACGGCGCACATAACACTGATGAATCCGACGGCACAAGTGAACGTAGAAGCGTGACGGCGGACACGAAAAACACAAAATGACGTCACACACACGAGACACTGATGGCGATGATCTCCGGCGCGCGAAAGTCCACGTAGCGTGTGCGAGTCCGGGGACCTGCCAAGAGGGGAAGAAGGGTGAGGGCGGGTGGAGAGGGGAGAACATAGATGCCAATGGCTGAGGAGATGGGAGGAGGAGTAGAAGGACAGGGGAGGGGAGGCCCGGGGGAGGAGTGGGGAGAAGGGGAGGAGGGATGGAGGGTGCCCAAAGGAACAGATACAGGAAGAGGGAGGGAGGATCAAAGTTGGTAGGAGGGGTAGATGGAGGGGAGGAGGACAGCATCAGGGAGGGGGAGCTGGCGGAAGCCACCTTGGGAGAGGGTAAGGAGGGTGGAGAGATGGAGACTGGGTGGGACGTGGGAATACAGGCGTGGCAGTGGGCGGGGGTGGGAGAGGATCGGGGAGACGAGCGGGTGAGGAGGATCGAGTTTACGGGAGGTGTACAGGATCCGTATCCTTTCAAGGAAAAGGAGGAGGTGGGGGAAGGGGATGAGATCGTACAGGATCCGCGTGGGGGAGGGGAGACGGATGCGATAGGCGAGGCGGAGAGCATGGCGTTCAAGGATTTGGAGGGATTTATAAAAGGTACGGGAGGCGGAGATCCAAGCCGGATGGGCATAACAAAGGATAGGGCGGATGAGGGATTTATAGGTGTGGAGTATGGTGGAGGGGTCCAGACCCCACGTACGGCCGGAGAGGAGCTTGAGGAGACTGAGTCAGGAGCGTGTCTCGGCTCGGATTGTCCGGAGGTGGGGAGTCCAGGAGAGGCGACGGTCGAGGGTGACGCCAAGGTACTTAAGGGTGGGAGTGAGGGCGATGGGAGGGCCATAGACGGTGAGATAGAAATCGAGGAGGCGGAAGGAAGGGGTGGTTTTGCCTACAATGATCGCCTGGGTTTTGGAGGGATTGACCTTGAGCAGCCACTGGTTACACCAAGCGGTGAACCGGTGAAGATGGGATTGGAGAAGGTGTTGCGAGCGCTGTAGGGTGGGGGCAAGGGCAAGGAAGGCGGTGTCATCGGCAAACTGGAGAAGGTGGACGGGGGCTGACGGCGGCGGCATGTCCGCCGTGTACAAAAGGTACAGAAGGGGGGAGAGGACGGAGCCTTGGGGCACACCGGCGGAGGGGAAAAAGGTGTAGGAATCTGTGTTATGGATGGTGACATAGGAAGGATGGCGGGAGAGAAAGGAACCGATCAGACGGACGTAGTTAATGGGAAGGGCAAAGGTTTGGAGCTCGAAGAGGAGACCGGAATGCCACACGCGGTCATAAGCACGTTCGAGGTCCAGGGAGAGGAAGATCGCGGAGTGACGGGAATTAAGCTGGTCGGAAAGGAGATGAGTGAGGTGAAGGAGAAGGTCGTCGGAAGAGAAGGACGGCCGAAAGCCACACTGGGTAACGGGAAGGAGGCGGTGCTGGCGGAGATGCTGGTAGATGCGTCGGGTGAGGATAGATTCCAGGACCTTGCTGAAGACCGAGGTAAGGCTGATGGGACGGTAGGAGGAGACGGCGGACGGCGGTTTGCCAGGTTTAAGGAGCATGAGGATACGGGAGGTTTTCCAGAGGTCAGGGTAGTAGCTGGTGGACAGGACTACATTGTAGAGCCTGGCCAGGGTGGAGAGGAAAGAGACAGGAGCTTCACGAAGGTGACGGTAGGTGACACGATCGTGACCAGGAGTGGTGTTGCGTTTTGTGTGGAGTGTAGCAATGAGATCCTGTGTAGTGATAGGGGCATTGAGTTCGGTACAGTGAAGATCTCTAGCTCTTTAAATGAGTTTCTGCAGGATGAACTTGGATGAGCTCCAGCAATTATTCTGATTACACGCTTTTGTGCTCTTTTACTGAATGATGAGTTACCCCAGAATATGCGAGTGTCAGGTTCAGGTGGGCCATACTCAACACTGCAGGATCTCAGTGGCCTGACAACCTCTATTACAGACGACATTTTGAAGGCTACCTACATCGCAGCCACCTATCGGAACTTCATGAAACTATAGGGGCTGAAATGGGATTATGCCACGATGTCCCCCAGCTATCTGCGCTTGTTTTAAACCGAAACTGACTGCGAAATAGGTATTGCATTACTTATTGAACGTCCCTCCGCCAGTTAAATGTCTAGCACGCCAGGTACAGGTCTATTCACGAAGACATGCAGATGTTTTAATTCTACGAATAAAACTAAGGAAAAAAGTTCAGGTAAATATAGGTCCGCAAATGTTTAGTTACGGAGTTACGGCTAGTAAAAGATTTTGCCTGAAATTTAGCAACTTCGCTAATATGAAGCCATCACAAAACTGTGCGAGATTAAATTAAAGCACAATTTCCATTTATTTTGTTGTTATTGGTCTAGTGAATATAGTAACACATGTCCCAGACGTTTATCTGCAGCAGTTTTCCAGAACATTCAGGAATGCAACAGACGAAATTAACCAATTACTGGCCAAAACTCTGTCAGATCATTTTTTGGAAACTTTTATACATAAATACGTTACACTGAGTGATTAACAGAATAAAAAGTTGTTTTGAAAATTTTCATTTTATTAGAACAAAAACTACAGACCGTTCCATTTTTGGGACATTGGCCAAATGCGCTATCCAAATTCACAACCTTGTTCTCCATGCATAATATTGTAAGAAACAACACAAACAATAAAGAATGCTTTAATATTATTGAATGTCTATTCAGTATGAAATGAAGCACAACAGTTGTCGTGTACACCAACATTGCACCTATCACAAATTTTTGTTGTTTTTTTCTTGCAGTAAGCACATCTCTTCTGTGTTTTACTCTCTTCTGTGTTTTACTTGACACAATGAAATGATTTCCTGGATCTAGTCGTACATCTGTGCTCACCCCTCCTCCCATCAATTTGCTTCCTTGTGGTCCTATGCGTTTTGGTACTCATCCTGTTTTCTTTGATAGGTAAAACATCACTATTCTCCTTCGGGCATCCAAAAGTGAGAGCTTCTCATTAGAGTTAGCAATTTGGCATGCACGCCATGTGTTTACTACGCAGATATCAATCATCTGTGTGAATAATGGCCACCACCATTTCTTTGACCTTATCCTCGTCCTAAGAGTGATATCTGCTTGTCCAGTAGATCTACGCCACCCATACGGGCATTGTACGGTATTCTTCAATGAGATGTGGCATTGTAACAGATATTTCGTTTTTCTTTGCCCGTGAGTATCTTTTAGCAGAAGTCAGAGGAGTAATAGTACTGCAATTTGTGGCTACACATACTGGTTTGTTGTCACTCCGTTTCACAACCAGAACTTCGTTCTCTTTGTCAAACATGTAGTCATAGAGTCCTCGTCCTTTTCTTTTACCATTCCTTTCGAGTCAATCAAAGGACATGCATTAGTTCGGATCTCTCCTGTAGCTTTCATTTTACTCTTTCCGATTGTGACCAGTGTGTCAACAATGGTGAAAAAGTTGTCAAAGGAGAGCTTATAATCGGATACTCTGATTCTGGAATCATGCTGGTTAGTTCACCCTTGCACCTACAGGTTCCTGTTTGTTGTCAGTCTTGCCACAGTATGGCGAAAAATTATAAAGAAAGCCACTGGAACTTGGAAGACACCAAATTTTATATCCAAATTTGATAGGCTTTCCCCTAAGAAACATTTTAGGTGAATGTTTGCCATAATAACGTACCATCATTTCATCAATTGAGAGTTCTGAATGAAATACGCCAAATTTACCAAATTCCTTTTTCAGAATTTCAAAGTACAACCTCAGTTTGTACATCTTGTCGTTTCTGTCTATTTTGGAGTTGTCATTGAGATGAATGAATCTCTTTATTTCCCGAAACCTATTTCTTGACATGGAGTTGAAGACTAAAGGAACACCGACATCAGGAGCCTGTTCCCGGTACATATTCTCATGGGGAAGCTTATGATAAGCACTCGGAAGTAGTATGCCAATAAATGATTTTAGTTCTTCTTTGGTTAGCAGAAAATTTATTTTGTTATGTTGGCAAGCATAGATTTCGCCTTGTTCAATAATAGTATCCATTAGTTTCTCAGAAAAAAAAATCCTCAAACACCTGGGGCACTGTCTTATTTTCTAGACATTCCGCAACGTAATATTCATTGCTCTTCCCTGGTTCACTAGTGTTTGTGTACGTCGGTTCACATTTATACTACTTACATTTATAGTTTCTTGTAGATAACGTACCACTTTCTGCTCCATCTCCTAACGCTTTCCTTCTTTTGGCTTCTCGAGCTACAACTCTAGCATTAGCTTCATCTCAGCTGGTTATGAGCTCTAAAGTACCGGCTAAATCTTGTACAACATACTCATTGTTCAGTACATTTCCGTCAATGTCTTCTTCATCTGTTATTACATCTGCATCGGGTGGAATAATCGCCAATTCTACGTCATCATCTTCATCGTCACTCTCTTGATGGTTCGCTAGTTCTGCTATAATTTCATCACGTGTAAGTCCACGCGGCATGTTTTTATCCTGTTGGAATCTTAAAATTCGAATAGAATACGAAAAAAGCAGATATAAAGAACGTAAAATGCAATTCTTCTCTGTATAATACGGGGTGCATTCAAGTTCTGAGGCCTCCGATTTTTTTTCTCCGGACTGGAAAGAGATAGAAACATGCGCATTATTTTAAAATGAGGCCGCGTTCATTGTCAATACGTCCCAGAGATGGCAGCACCGTACGGCAGATGGAATTTTACCGCCAGTGGCGAGAATGAGAACTGTTTCAAATACTTAAAATGGCGACGTTTTCCTTACTCGAACAGTGTGCAATCATTCGTTTTCTGAATTTTCATGGTGTGAAACCAATTGAAATTCATCGATAGTTGAAGGAGACATGTGGTTATGGAGTTAGGGATGTGTCGAAAGTGCGTTCGTGGGTGCGAGAGTTTAATGAAGGCAGAACATCGTGTGACAACAAACCAGTCTGACGACACGATCGAGAAAGTGGAGAGAATTGTTTTGGGGGATCGCCGAATGACTGTTGAACAGATCGCCTCCAGAGTTGGCATTTCTGTGGGTTCTATGCACACAATCCTGCACGACGACCTGAAAATGCGAAAAGTGTCATCCAGGTGGGTGCCACGAATGCTGACGGACGACCACACGGCTGCCCGTGTGGCACGTTGCCGAGCAATGTTGACGCGCAACGACAGCACGAATGGGACTTTCTTTTCGTCGGTTGTGACAATGGATGAGACGTGGATGCCATTTTTCAAACCAAAAACAAAGCGACAGTCAGCTCAATGGAAGCACACAGATTCACCGCCACCAAAAAAATTTCGGGTAACCGCCAGTGCTGAAAAAATGATGGTGTCCATGTTCTGGAACAGCGAGGGCGTAATCCTTACCCATTGCGTTCCAAAGGGCACTACGGTAACAGGTGCATCGTACGAAAATGTTTTGAAGAACAAATTCCTTCCTGCACTGGAACAAAAACGTCCGGGAAGGGCTGCGTGTGTGCTGTTTCTCCGAGACAACGCACCCGCACATCGAGCTAACGTTACGCAACAGTTTCTTCGTGATAACAACTGTGAAGTGATTCATCATGCTCCGTACTCACCTGACCTGGCTTCTAGTGACTTTTGCATTTTTCCAACAATGAAAGACACTCTCCGTGGCCGCACATTCACCAGCCGTGCTGCTATTGCCTCAGCGATTTTCCAGTGGTCTAAACAGACTCCTAAAGAAGCCTTCGCCGCTGCCACGGAATCATGGCGTGAGCGTTGTGGAAAATGTGTACGTCTGCAGGGCGATTACGTCGAGAAGTAACGCCAGTTTCATCGATTTCGGGTGAGTAGGTAATTAGAAAAAAAATCGGAGGCCTTAGAACTTGAATGCACCTCGTACGTGTATACAAGAATAGGGCACATCAACAATAAATGATAGTGTAACATGCCATTGTCCCATTATTGGGACGCATAAAATATATCGATATTGCACCTACTTGAAAAAATCTGAAGTATCTTACATGGACATCCATATGTTGATAACAAACACGCCCAGACAACGAAATCACAGCTCATTGTCGCCCAGGAACTGCCAGCAGACATACAGTGCTGCCAAGCGCGAGAACAAAAATTCGGCAAATTTATAATTTTCCTGACGTGAAGAACTTAGAAAAAGTTATTTATTTTACATTTTCAGGCATTACAGCAGTTAGTTGAACCTACAGGTGCGACAATAAAGGCTAAAAGCTCCATTGGTTACCTAGAAATAAGTAAAATATATGCGTCACAAAAAAGGGACAATGGCCAGTAATGGGTTAAGAATAACCCTGTGAAACTGAAACGAGCAACAATACCTGTTCATACACGTGCAGCCAACTGCATTGAACTCGGTGGAGACATTTTTGAATATTTATTGCGAATGTATTGTGAAACTGTATGTACAGTGTACAACTTCCTCAACGGTGAGCTTTGTTTTTTCCAGTTTAACATGAATTCACGTTTGCTATGGTATTAATAAAAGCAGATTATGTGACACACTCATACAGTTTGAGTTAACGTTATTGCCACCATTTTTCCATAATTAAATTTTCTACAACTTTGTCGAAAACTTTGTGCATTTGTCTGGAATTTAAAGAACGAATTGGACCAAGTAGTTAATAAATAAAAAAATTTACGAAATTACTTCTTTGCTTCTCTGGATGTTCTGGAAAACTACTGCAGGTACACATCTTGGACATGTTTTATTAGATTCGCCATACCAATACAAACAAAATAAATGGAAATCGTGCTTTGCTTTAACCTCGCACAATTAAGCGAAATTGCTAAATTTCAGGTAAAATCTTTTATTAGCCGTAACTCCGTAACTAAACATTTGCGGACCTATATTTATATGAACTTTTTTCTTTAGTTTTACTAGTAGCATAGCATATTAAAATATTTGTATATCTTCGTGAATCGCCCTGTATTTCACGTGCTAGACATTTAACTGGCTGAGGGGCGTTCAATAAGTAATGCAACACCTTTTTTGCAGTCAGTTTCGGTTTAAAACATGCGCAGATCGTTGCGGGACATCGTGGGATATTCCCACTTCAGCCCTTATAGTTGCATGAAGTTCCGTTAGGTGGCTGCATTGTACGTAGCCTTCAATATGGCGTCTGTAATGGAGGTGCGTTCGAAGCCATGGAGGTAAGAATAAGGGGAGATGGCGCTACGTATCCCAGCCGTACTACGTTTTGAAGCCATGGGGGCGTGGCTCGCTGCCATGACACTCTGACCAAAACATTGCCAGTGTGCTATAGCGCTGCGTGCATTACAGTCGCTAATTGCACCATATACGCATGTAACGTAATCAGATTGGTTGTTTCAAAGTTTTTGTTTAAAATAAAATCTCGTAAAGGCGAAATTCCGCATTTCTTCTGATTAAAAATAGTTTTTAATGTAATATTACGAATAGCTAGCCTTCAATGTAAATGATACAATTTTTTTAATTCAGTAATAAACGTGTATCACAAACTAAATAATAGAAACTGAAAACTAAGTTAGCTATACCCTCCCTCCAAAGCCCCATAAATACATCTTGTTTGTAATACGTACTGGGACATTTCAGTTACGTTACACTACTGGGAAACACTGTTCATTACCACCAATATTTACTGAAAGACGGTACATGGAATGGCAAATCTACACAGTGTCCTGTTTAGGCCTATACTTTACGCCAATTAATGTAGTGTTAGCTTTTAATTTGGTACATGATGGAGACAAAGTGAGTTACTCAACACTTCGATTATCGACGATACGTACGTATTATACTGAAACGTGAACTTGAAAACTAAGAATTTAATTCTTTGAATTTACATACCTTTTGCAAATGTTTTGGGTGTGTAGGGAAAACTGACGGTACAGCATTTTCTCGGAGTCTTACTGTTGAAAGGGAAGTTCGGTCTATGTCCCCTTCTCGGAAATGCTGAGAACATATAGTGCTCCATTTAGACGCACGCCAGTTCTTCCTCCTCACGGCATTCTCCCACAGAGCATTCCGACTTTCATTTTTAGGAAATCTAAATTATCATACAGGAGAAAAACACGCTACAGTACAAGTACCGATGTAGCACACGTTCGTTCACAATGAAGTTGTAAAATCACACCTAACGAGACAACTTACACGTGAAATGTTATTCCCTTCGATTTCGCATCACAATCAGAACGATTCGCACATCCGAACACCACACAAGTCACCACAATAGCGCAAAATCCTTCCAAAAGCGAGCGACGAGCCTATGCGCACAAGCTTACAGCAGCAATGTTTTGGTCGGATTGAGATGGCTACCCTCGGCTTCACATAGCTCCACAGGTGTGACGTCACGGCGTCTCCCTCTATTCTTACCTCCATGTTCGAAGCACAGAGCTGTCATTGAGTTTCTTCTGGCGGGAAACCAAAGCATCGCAGATATTCACGGGATCTTGCAGAATGTCCACGGAGGCCTGGCAGTGAAGTGAGTCGTTGGGCGAGGCGTCTGTCGTCATCACAACAAGGCCGCGCAAACCTGTGCGGCCTTCCTCGTGCCGGCCGGCTGCACACAGCTGTGACTCCTGCGCTGTTGGCACGTGCGGACACTCTCATTGCAGGTGATCGACGGATCACGATCAAAACTGCGCAAAAACTGCGCGTCTCTGTTGTTAGTGCTGACACACTCCAACACTACAGGGCTATTGCAAATGATTGAAGCGATTTCATAAATTCACTGTAGCTCCATTCATTGACATACGGTCACGACACACTACACATACGTAGAAAAACTCATAAAGTTTTGTTCGGCTGAAGCCGCACTTCAGGTTTCTGCCACCAGAGCGCTCGAGAGCGCAGTGAGACAAAATGGCGACAGGAGCCGAGAAAGCGTATGTCGTGCTTGAAATGCACTCACATCAGTCAGTCATAACAGTGCAACGACACTTCAGGACGAAGTTCGACAAAGATCCACCAACTGCTAACTCCATTCGGCGACGGTATGCGCAGTTTAAAGCTTCTGGATGCCTCTGTAAGGCGAAAGCAACGGGTCGGCCTGCAGTGAGCGAAGAACCGGTTGAACACGTGTATCTGGACATGCTGGAAAATTGGCTCATGCCACAACTGGAGAACGACAGCGCCGACTTCATCTTTCTACAGGATGGTGCTCCACCGCACTTCCATCACGATGTTCGGCATTTCTTAAACAGGAGATTGGAAAACCGATGGATCGGTCGTGGTGGAGATCATGATCAGCAATTCGTGTCACGGCCTCCACGCTCTCCCGACTTAACCCCGTGCGATTTCTTTCTGTGGGGTTATGTGAAAGATTCAGTGTTTAAACCTCCTCTACCAAGAAACGTGCCGGAACTGCGAGCTCGCATCAACGATGCTTTCGAACTCATTGATGGGGACATGCTGCGCCGAGTGTGGGAGAAACTCGATTATCGGCTTGATGTCTGCCGAATCACTAAAGGGGCACATATCGAACATTTGTGAATGCCTAAAAAAACTTTTCGAGTTTTTGTATGTGTGTGCAAAGCATTGTGAAAATATCTCAAATAATAAAGTTATTGTAGAGCTGTGAAATCACTTCAATCATTTGTAATAACCCTGTAGTTGGGTTCCTCGAAGGCGCGGATTCCTCGCCACCTAAGAAAAGACCACGAAGTTCAAACCTGCACCCTCATCCGCTAAAGCCGTGGTGACGGTCGTCTGGCACTCTGAAGAGGTTGTTCTGTTTGATACCCCTCCCTCATCGTGCAATGATCAACTCGGAAGTTCAAATGTTCAAATGTGTGTGAAATCTTATGGGACTTAACTGTTTAGGTCGTCAGTCCCTAAGCTTACACACTACGTAACCTAAGTTATCCTAAGGAGAAACACACACACCCATGCCCGACGGAGGACTCGAACCTCCGCCGGGACCAGCAACTCGGAAGTGTATTGTGCTTCCATCAGGAAACGACTGCAGCAAGTTCGTCCCCACAAAAATGGAAACAAACTTCCTCTTCTTCATGATGACGCTAGGCCCCACACAAGCCTGCGGAACAGAGACAAGTTCACAAAACTACACTGAGCTATTCGTCCTCGGCCACCCTACAGCCCGGATCTCGCGCCTTCCGACTTCCACGTGTTTGGTCCAATAAAGTATGCACTCCACTGGAAGCAGTACGTGGATGATGGGAAGTTTATTAATGCAGCAAGACGTTGGCTCCAGTCTACCAGTAGAGTGGTACCATGCAGGCATACAGAACCTGCCAGTAATGTGGCGTAAGATCGCCACATTGAACGGGGATTATGTAGAAAGATTTGGTTTTGCAGCCAAAAGAGTGGGGAACAATATGGTGTATTCGAATCCTGAATAAAAGGAACCTGCTTTCGGAAAAACATGTGCTGCATTCCAAAATGAGATTTTCACTCTGCAGCGGAGTGTGCGCTGATATGAAACTTCCTGGCAGATTAAAACTGTGTGCCGGACGGAGACTCGAACTCGCGACCTTTGCCTTTCGCGGGCAAGTGCTCTACCAACTGAGCTACCCAAGCTCGACTCACGCCCCCTCCCCACAGCTTTACTTCTGCCAGTACCTCGTCTCCTACCTTCCAAACTTTACATAAGCTCGAGTCTCGGTCCGACACACAGTTTTAATCTGCCAGGAAGTTTCATATCAGCGCACACTCCGCTGCAGAGTGAAAATCTCATTCTGGAAACATTCCCCAGGCTGTGGCTAAACCATGTCTCCGCAATGTCCTTTCTTTCACGAGTGCTAGTTCTGCAAGTTTCGCAGGAGAGCTTCTGTAAAGTTTGGAAGGTAGGAGACGAGATACTGGCAGAAGTAAAGCTGTGAGGACCCGGCGTGAGTCGTGCTTCGGTAGCTCAGATGTTAGAGCACTTGCTCGGGAAAGGCAAAGGTCCCGAGTTCGAGTCTCGGTCGGGCACACAGTTTTAATCTGCCAGGAAGTTTCATATCAGCGCACACTCCGCTGCAGAGTGAAAATCTCATTCTGGAAACATTCCCCAGGCTGTGGCTAAACCATGTCTCCGCAATGTCCTTTCTTTCACGAGTGCTAGTTCTGCAAGTTTCGCAGGAGAGCTTCTGTAAAGTTTGGAAGGTAGGAGACGAGATACTGGCAGAAGTAAAGCTGTGAGGACCCGGCGTGAGTCGTGCTTCGGTAGCTCAGATGGTAGAGCACTTGCTCGCGAAAGGCAAAGGTCCCGAGTTTGAGTCTCGGTCGGGCACACAGTTTTAATCTGCCAGGAAGTTAATATATCAGCGCACACTCCGCTGCAGAGTGAAAATCTCATTCTGGAAACATCCCCCAGGCTGTGGCTAAACCATGTCTCCGCAGTATCCTTTCTTTCAGGAGTGCTAGTTCTGCAAGGTTCGCAGGAGAGCTTCTGTAAAGTTTGGAAGGTAGGAGACGAGATACTGGCAGAAGTAAAGCTGTGAGGACCGGGCGTGAGTCGTGCTTCGGTAGCTCAGATGGTAGAGCACTTGCTCGGGAAAGGCAAAGGTCCCGAGTTCGAGTCTCGGTCGGGCACACAGTTTTAATCTGCCAGGAAGTTTCATATCAGCGCACACTCCGCTGCAGAGTGAAAATCTCATTCTGGAAACATTCCCCAGGCTGTGGCTAAACCATGTCTCCGCAATGTCCTTTCTTTCACGAGTGCTAGTTCTGCAAGTTTCGCAGGAGAGCTTCTGTAAAGTTTGGAAGGTAGGAGACGAGATACTGGCAGAAGTAAAGCTGTGAGGACCCGGCGTGAGTCGTGCTTCGGTAGCTCAGATGGTAGAGCACTTGCTCGCGAAAGGCAAAGGTCCCGAGTTTGAGTCTCGGTCGGGCACACAGTTTTAATCTGCCAGGAAGTTTCATATCAGCGCACACTCCGCTGCAGAGTGAAAATCTCATTCTGGAAACATCCCCCAGGCTGTGGCTAAGCCATGTCTCCGCAATGTCCTTTCTTTCAGGTGTGCTAGTTCTGCAAGGTTCGCAGGAGAGCTTCTGTAAAGTTTGGAAGGTAGGAGACGAGATACTGCCAGAAGTTAAGCTCTAAGAACGGGCCGTGAGTCGTGCTTGGGTAGCTCAGTTGGTAGAGCACTTGCCCGCGAAAGGCAAAGGTCCCGAGTTCGAGTCTCGGTCCGGCACACAGTTTTAATCTACCAGGAAGTTTCATGTGCTGCATTACTCACTGAGCACCCCTCGTATTACAGCTGTTTGAAGGATATTGCTAATTCTTCAGTTAAAGAATTTTATGGTCAGTAAAATGATATGTATGTTTAGAACTATTTATACAACATGATGACAGTTAAGCCACACTTCGTTAGTCGTGCACTGTATTGTACCTTGAAATAGAAGAAGGCCTCTTACTGTGGAACCTGTAATACCTGCAAATAAACTGAGTTTCTACAATACCCTAACAATCATACCTGTTTAGAAAGTGGATAACTTGTTTTAGTTCCCAAAAGGTTCTATTTAAAAAAAATATTTAATTTGTAACTGGTTTTTGAGAATACTTCTCCTGCTTTATCTGATTCCACCTACTGACTATTAGTGCGTAGTAGAGTAATACTGTTAAGAGTGAGACTATCAAATACAGTACGAAATAGATTTTCTCGATTGCAACGCTTTTAAATTTCAACAGGATACTTTTTCCTTGGTACATGCCCATTTTGTACCTTCGAACATGTTTTCCCATTTACAAAACCTTAATTTTCCTGGGTATTTTTTGTAACTCCAGAAAAAGACTGTAACACATAAAAACTGAATGCCACCATTTAAAAATGAAATATGGCAATATACACTGAAGCGCCAAAGAAACAGGTATAGGCATGTTTACTTAAATATAGAGATACACTCCTGGAAATTGAAATAAGAACACCGTGAATTCATTGTCCCAGGAAGGGGAAACTTTATTGACACATTCCTGGGGTCAGATACATCACATGATCACACTGACAGAACCACAGGCACATAGACACAGGCAACAGAGCATGCACAATGTCGGCACTAGTACAGTGTATATCCACCTTTCGCAGCAATGCAGGCTGCTATTCTCCCATGGAGACGATCGTAGAGATGCTGGATGTAGTCCTGTGGAACGGCTTGCCATGCCATTTCCACCTGGCGCCTCAGTTGGACCAGCGTTCGTGCTGGACGTGCAGACCGCGTGAGACGACGCTTCATCCAGTCCCAAACATGCTCAATGGGGGACAGATCCGGAGATCTTGCTGGCCAGGGTAGTTGACTTACACCTTCTAGAGCACGTTGGGTGGCACGGGATACATGCGGACGTGCATTGTCCTGTTGGAACAGCAAGTTCCCTTGCCGGTCTAGGAATGGTAGAACGATGGGTTCGATGACGGTTTGGATGTACCGTGCACTATTCAGTGTCCCCTCGACGATCACCAGTGGTGTACGGCCAGTGTAGGAGATCGCTCCCCACACCATGATGCCGGGTTTTGGCCCTGTGTGCCTCGGTCGTATGCAGTCCTGATTGTGGCGCTCACCTGCACGGCGCCAAACACGCATACGACCATCATTGGCACCGAGGCAGAAGCGACTCTCATCGCTGAAGACGACACGTCTCCATTCGTCCCTCCATTCACGCCTGTCGCGACACCACTGGAGGCGGGCTGCACGATGTTGGGGCGTGAGCGGAAGACGGCCTAACGGTGTGCGGGACCGTAGCCCAGCTTCATGGAGACGGTTGCGAATGGTCCTCGCCGATACCCCAGGAGCAACAGTGTCCCTAATTTGCTGGGAAGTGGCGGTGCGGTCCCCTACGGCACTGCGTAGGATCCTACGGTCTTGGCGTGCATCCGTGCGTCGCTGCGGTCCGGTCCCAGGTCGACGGGCACGTGCACCTTCCGCCGACCACTGGCGACAACATCGATGTACTGTGGAGACCTCACGCCCCACGTGTTGAGCAATTCGGCGGTACGTCCACCCGGCCTCCCGCATGCCCACTATACGCCCTCGCTCAAAGTCCGTCAACTGCACATACGGTTCACGTCCACGCTGTCGCGGCATGCCACCAGTGTTAAAGACTGCGATGGAGCTCCGTATGCCACGGCAAACTGGCTGACACTGACGGCGGCGGTGCACAAATGCTGCGCAGCTAGCGCCATTCGACGGCCAACACCGCGGTTCCTGGTGTGTCCGCTGTGCCGTGCGTGTGACCATTGCTTGTACAGCCCTCTCGCAGTGTCCGGAGCAAGTATGGTGGGTCTGACACACCGGTGTCAATGTGTTCTTTTTTCCATTTCCAGGAGTGTATATAAACAGACAGAATACGGCGCTGCGGTCGGTAACGCCGGTATAAGGCAACAAGGGTCTGTTGCAGTTGTTAGAACGGTTACTGCTGCTACAATGGCGGTTATCAAAATTTTAAGTGTGTTTGAACGTGGTCTTATAATCGACGCACCAGCGATAGGACACAACATCTCCGAGATAGCAATGAAGTGGGGATTTTCCCGTACGACCGTATCACGAGTGTACCGTGAATATCAGGAATCCGGAAAAACTTCAAATCTCCGACATCGCTGCGGCCGGAAAAAGATCCTCCGAGAACGGGACCAACGACCACCGAACAGAGTCGTTCAATGCGACACAAAATGGTTCAAATGGCACTGAGCACTATGGGACTCAACTGCTGTGGTCATCAGTTCCCTAGAACTTAGAACTAATTAAACCTAACTAACCTAAGGACATCACACACATCCATGCCCGAGGCAGGATTCGAACCTGCGACCGTAGCAGCAGCGCGGCTCCGGACTGGAGCGCCTAGAACCGCACTGCCACCGCGGCCGGCTCAATGCGACACAAGTGCAACACTTCCGCAAGCTGCTGCAGACTTCAGTGCTGGGCCATCAACAAGCGTCAGTGTGCAAATCATTCAACGAAAAATCATCGATATGGGCTTTCGGAGCGGAAGTCCCACTCGTGTAGCCGGCCGGAGTGGCCGAGCGGTTAAAGGCGCTACTGTCTGGAACCGCACGACCGCTACGGTCGCAGGTTCGAATCCTGCCTCGGGCCTGGATGTGTGTGATGTCCTTAGGTTAGTTAGGTTTAAGTAGTTCTAAGTTCTAGGGGACTTATGACCACAGCAGTTGAGTCCCATAGAGCTCAGAGCCATTTGAACCATTTGAACCCACTCACGTACCCTCGATGAATGCACGACACAAAGCTTTGCGCCTCGCCTGGGCCCGTCAACATCGACATTGGACTGTTGATGACTGGAAACATGTCGCCTGGTCGAACGAGTCTCGTTTCAAATGGTATCGAGCGGACGGACGTGTACGGGCACGGAGACAACCTCATGAATCCATGGACCCTGCATGTCAACAGGGGACTGTTCGAGCTGGTGGAGGCTCTGTAATAGTGTGGGCCGTGTGCAGTTGGAGCCATCTGGGACCCCTGATACGTCTAAATACGACCCTGACAGGTGACACTTACGTAAGCATCCTGTCTGACCACTTCCATACATTCATGTCCACAGTGCTTTCCGACGGGCAATTCCAGCAGGACAATGCGACACCCCACACGTCGAGAATTGCTACAGAGTGTCTGCAGGAACACACTTCTGAGTTTAAACAATTCTGCTGGCCACTAAATTCCCCAGACATGAACATTATTGAGCGTATCTGGGATGCCTTGCAACGTGCTGTTCAGAAGAGATCTCCACCTCCTCGTACTCTTCCGGATTTATGGACAGCCCTGCAGGATTCATTGTGTCACCTCCCTCCGGCACTTATTGAGACATTAGTCGAGTTCATGCCACATCGTGTTGCGGCGCTGATGCGTGCTCTTGGGGTCCCTACACAATATTAGGAAGGTGTACCAGTTTCTTTGCTTCTTCAGTGTATGAAACTTCCATTACAGGGCTCGTTACAGGTTAAAGTGTCGAGAGTGTATGACGTAGGACCCCCCCCCCCCCCCCCCGCTGCTGTATACACACAACGAATAGATGCTCGTTATTTGCAAGCCTTATTAGTGTTGCAAATATAATGGTCGAGAGCCGGCCGGTGTGGCCGTGCGGTTCTAGGCGCTACAGTCTGGAACCGCGTGGCCGCTACGTTCGCAGGTTCGAATGCTGCCTCGGGCATAGATGTGTGTGATGTCCTCAGGTTAGTTAGGTTTAAGTAGTTCTAAGTTCTAGGGGACTGATGACCACAGATGTTAAGTCCCATAGTGCTCAGAGCCATTTGAACCTTTTTTGAATGGTCGGGAGCGTACTTTGACGTGCACTAACGATTATGAGATATGGTAGAGACGTTCTTTACAACCCGCTAATAGCAATGAGATACGAAAGTGGTCAGCTCTTATCGAGTCCCAAGAGATGAATCGTATCATTACATTACATTTATCGTTTTCCATGGATCCCTTGGAGAGGAGTCTCTGTAATGTGAAAGAGTCAAAGTTTTTTTTTTTTTTCTTTTTACTCAGATATATGAATATCGTACAATTCTAGTGCAGACAGAGTTAGGAGCAATAATCCTTGTGAAGATATTCATCGATGAAGTAGAAGGAGTTGGCGAGCAGGAAGTTCTTTAATTCACTCTGAAACCGATCTTATCACTTACAAGACCTTTGACACGGTTCAGATGGCTCTGAGCACTATGGGACTTAACAGCTATGGTCATGAGTCCCCTAGAACTTAGAACTACTTAAACCTAACTAACCTAAGGACATCACACAACACCCAGTTATGACGAGGCAGAGAAAATCCCTGACCCCGCCGGGAATCGAACCCAGCCTTTGACATGCTCAGGTAAGTTATTGAATATATGAGTACCCATGTATTTGACTCCTTTTTGTACTAATGTTAAGCTTTTATAGTCCTTACACAGATTGTTTTTGGTTCTGGTATTATAATCATGTTTTACACTATTTTGTGTAAAAAGAGACATGTTGGAAATGACAAAGGACATCAGTAAGTATATGTACTGAGAAGTAGTAATTAAAATGCCAAGTTTCTTAAAGAGGTCTCTGCATGATGATCTAGCAGATACCTCTTTAAGAAACTTGGTATTCTAATTACTACTTCTCAGTACATATATACTTGTAATGACTCGTTTCTGAATTTTGAAAATGTTCTCTATGTGAGAGGAGTTTCTCCAAAAGATGATTCCATAACTCATTAGTGAATGTAAGTAGGCCGAATAAACTAACTTCTTCATTTTTAAATCACCTATTTCTGATATCATGCGTACTGAAAATGTAGCTGACCTAAGGCGTTTTATTAAGTCTAGAGTGTGAGTTTTCCAATTTAGGTTGTGCTCAATTTCTACGCCTAAAAATTTGACACTGTCTACAGCTTTAATTTCATTCTCTGAATACATTATATAGGGTGAGGTACTAAACTGTATGTACTAAACTGTATGTACTGGGTCTTGTCAAAATTCAGTGACAATCCATTTGCTGTGAACCACCCATCGATACTTACAAATATTTCGTTAGCTGATTGCTCAGTGACATCACGGGTACTGTTTTTTTACACCAACAGTTGTATCATCCGCAAATAAGACAAAATTTGCATTTTGTGATATTGCATATGGAAGGTCATTAATATACAGGGTGAGTCACCTAACATTACCGCTGGATATATTTTGTAACCCACATCAGATACTGACGAACCGATTCCACAGACCGAACGTGAGGAGAGGGGCTAGTGTAATTGGTTAATACAAACCATAAAAAAATGCACGGAAGTATGTTTTTTAACACAACCTACGTTTTTTTTTAAATTGAACCACGTTAGTTTTGTTAGCACATCTGAACATGTAAACAAATACGTAATCAGTGCCGTTTCTTGCATTGTAAAATGTTAATTACATCCGGAGATATTGTAACCTAAAGTTGACGCCTGAGTACCACTCCTCCGCTGTTCGATCGTGTGTATCGGAGAGCACCGAATTACGTAGGGATCCAAAGGGAACGGTGATGGACCTTAGGTATAGAAGAGACTGGAACAGCACATTACGTCCACATGCTAACACCTTTTTATTGGTATTTTTCACTGACGCACATGTACATTACCATGAGGGGTGAGGTACACGTACACACGTGGTTTCCGTTTTCAATTACGGAGTGGAATAGAGTGTGTCCCGACATGTCAGGCCAATAGATGTTCAATGTGGGGGCCATCATTTGCTGCACACAATTGCAATCTCTGGCGTAATGAATGTCGTACACGCCGCAGTACATCTGGTGTAATGTCGCCGCAGGCTGCCACAATACGTTGCTTCATAGCCTCTGGGGTTGTACGCACATCACGGTGCACGTTCTCCTTTAACGTACCTCACACAAATAAGTCCTGAGGTGTAAGATCAGGAGAACTGGCTGGCCAATTTATGTGTCCTCCACGACCTATGAAACGCCCTTCGGAGGTTTCAAGCGTCAACTTTAGGTTACAATATCTCCGGATGTAATTAGCATTTTACAAAACAACAAACGGCACTGATTACGTATTTGTTTATATGTTCAGAAGTGCTAACAAAACTAACGTGGTTCCATTTAAAAAAACGTAGGTTTGTGTTAAAAAACATACTTCCGTGCATTTTTGTATGGTTTGTATTAACCAATTACACTAGCCCCTCTCCTCACGTTCGGTCTGTGGAATCGGTTTGTCAGTATTTGATGTGGTTTACGAAATATATCCAGCGGTAACGTTAGGAGCTGAGTGAAGAACAGCATGGGTTTAGGAAAGGAAGGAGCACAATCGACCTGATATTTTCTATCCGTCAACTGATGGAAAAAAATTGGGAGTATAACAAAAGGGTGATCATGGTTTTTATAGACATAGAAAAGGCATATGACTCAGTTGACAGGGAAAGACTCTGGGAAGAACTGAAGAAAGAAGATGGATACATTAATGTTATAAAGACAATGTACAGAGGCCACAATTGTAGAATTAGAACACCATTGGGGAACTCTGAATACTTTGAAATAAGACAAGGACTTAAGCAAGGAAGTATTCTATCTCCTGCGCTTTTTAATGTTGTGATGGAGGGAATGAATAGGGCAGTTAAAGATATAGTAAAAGAAAAAGACAAAAAGATGATTTTTGCAGATGATATGGTAATATGGGGTGATAAAGAGATAGATGTACAGTTACAACTTGATGCGTGGAAGGAAATAATGAAAAGGTATGGATTAAGAACAAATAAAGATAAGAGTGAAGTAATGGTATTTGGAAGAGAGAAAGGAATCAATGGAAATATTACCTTGAATGGAGAACCCCTCAAAGTGGTAGAAAGTTTCACTTATTTAGGGAGTGAAATATCTAGGGATGGAAGAATAACTAACGAAATTAATAGGAGGTTACAGAAGGGAGGCAATTTCTACCAAACAATAAAACACCTGATTTGGAATAATGAAGTTTCAGAAAGAGCAAAACTCCTGATGTATAAGAATTATTACTTCCCTATTGTCACCTATGGTGGAGAAACATGGACAATGAAAGAAAGGGACTGGAGCAGACTGCAAGCAGGGGAAATGAAATTTCTCAGAGCAGTTAAGGGAAAAACAAGAATGGACAGAGTAAGGAATGTAGAGATTAGAAAGGACCTCAAACAAGAAAGTATGAGAGAAGAAATTGAAAGAAAGAGATTAAGATGGTATGGGCATGTTAAGAGGATGCATGGGCAGAGACTCCCCAAAATTATGGAAGAACTAAAGATGGATGGGAAACGACCTAGAGGGCGCCCAAGAACACGGTGGAAAATGGGAGTGAGAATATCTGTTGAAAGGAGAGGTGTGACCTGGCAGCAAGTGGAGGAAGAAAAGTGGTGGGAGGACCGAGCCAAATGGAGAGGACTCGTCAGCACCCAGACCCGGCAGTAGCTGGAGCGGGATTCGGATATAGAACGTTAGGTGACTCACCCTGTATAATAGGAACAACAAGGGACCTAAAACAGCCCTGGGGCACCCCTTGTCTGATGGTTTCATATTTTGAATGACTATTGTTATACGGTAAGCCTGATACATACAGGTTTCTATTAAAGAGGTAGGGTGAGAACCATGAGCCTGCTACTCCTGTTATCCCACAATATTCCAACTTTTGTATGAGGATACCATGCTTAACACAATCAAAAGCTTTAGCCAGATCTCACGATATTCCAAGTGGTAATAACTTTTGATTAATTGATTCTAATATATCACCTGTAAAAGTGAATACAGCTTGGTCAGTTGACTGACTGCGAATGAGAATATTTTCCTGTATTAAGTGTTTATAAAGTCTATTGTACATAACCTTATAAACACTTTTGAAAATATTGCCAATAATGAAATGGGACGGATGTTTTACACTGATGATTTGTCTCTTTTTTTGTGTAATGGTTTGACAATAGCACATTTAAGCCTATCTGGAAAAGTACCACTGTGGAGGGATTCATTACGTAAGTACACTACTGGCCATTAAAATTGCTACACCACGAAGATGACGTGCTACAGACGCGAAATTTAACCGACAGGAAGAAGATGCTGTGCTTTGCAAATGATTAGCTTTTCAGAGCATTCACACAAGGTTGGTGCGAGTGGCGACACCTACAACGTGCTGACATGAGGAAAGTTTCCAACCGATTTCTCATACACAAACAGCAGTTGACCGGCGTTGCCTGGTGAAACGTTGCTGTGATGCCTCGTGTAAGGAGAAGAAATGCGTACCATCACGTTTCCGACTTTGATAAAGGACGCATTGTAGCCTATCGCGATTGTGTTTTATCGTATCGCGACATTGCTGCTCGCGTCGGTCGAGATCCAATGACTGTTAACAGAATATGGGATCGGTGGGTTAAGGAGGGTAAAACGGAACGCCGTGCTGTATCCTAATGGCCTCGTATCACTAGCAGTCGAGATGACAGGCATCTTATCAGCATGGCTGTAACGGATCGTGCAGCCACGTCTCGATCCCTGAGTCAACAGATGGGGACGTTTGCAAGACAACAGACGTCTGCGCGAACAGTTCGACGACGTTTGCAGCAGCATGGACTACAGCTCGGAGACCGTGGCTGCGGTTACCCATGACGCTGCATCACAGACAGCAGCGCCTGCGACGGTGTACTCAACGACGAAGCAAGGTGCAAGAATCGCAAAACGTCATTTTTTCGGATGAATACAGGTTGTGTTTACAGCATCATGATGGTCGCATCCGTGTTTGGCGACATCGCGGTGAACGCACATTGGAATCGTGTATTCGTCATCGCCATACTGGCGTATCACCCGGCGTGACGGTATGGGGCGCCATTGGTTACACGTCTCGGTCAGCTCTTGTTCGCATTGACGGCACTTTGAACAGTGGACGTTACATTTAAGATGTGTTACGACCTGTGACTCTACCCTTCATTCGATTCCTGCGAAACCCTACATTTCAGCAGGATAATGCACGACCGCATGTTGCAGTTCCTGTACGGGCCTTTCTGGATACAGAAAATGTTCGACTGCTGCTCTGGCCAGCACATTCTCCAGATCTCTCACCAATTGAAAACGTCTGGTCAATGGTGGCAGAGCAACTGGCTCGTCACAATACGCCAGTCACCACTCTTGATGAACTGTGGTATCGTGTTGAAGCTGCATGGGCAGCTGTATCTGTACGCGCCATCCGAGCTCTGTTTGACTCAGTGCCCAGGCATATCAAGGCCATTATTACGGCCAGAGGTGATTGTTCTGGGTACTGATTTCTGAGGATCTATGCATCCATACTGCGTGAAAATGTAATCACATGTGAGTTCTAGTATAATATATTTGTCCAATGAATACCCGTTAATCATCTGCATTTCTTTTTGGTGTAGCAATTTTAATGGCCAGTAGTGTAACTCAGTATGTCACAAAGCTCTGAGGAGCAACATTTAGTTATGGTAGCGCTGATTTCATCATAACCACTGTAAGATTTGTTTTTGAGAGAGCTAATAGTATTAGAAACCTCTTTCGGTGAGGTAGGATATAGTTGAAGTTTGTCAAACTTCTGCGGAAATGCGTTTTTTAAATATTTTAAGCTGTCTTCTGATATGTATAGAAGCTGTGCCTTACTTACTCCGATCTTCATGAGGGCAGCTTTGCAGGGCGCCTGTGCTAACGTGGAATCCAATGGCGAACTGCCGAGCAGCGGAAAGTGACAAGGCGTGCTGCGCCGTCCGACGCCATCAAACACGGGCTTCGTCTCTCTCCGGGCGCTGGCATACTCGCAGCGGCGATTGTCGCGTGAGATACGACAGGGCTGAGGGGAAATTTTGGCGTGAGTGGTTTAGAGCATTTCACAGCGCGCACGCAACATTAGCGACACTTGTAATGAGATGGTAAATCCTACCCTGCACTACGCTCACATTTCCCCTTTCACCTCCCAAATTTTAAATAGATTTTCTGAAGTGTATATACTGAAATACACTCCTGGAAATTGAAATAAGAACACCGTGAATTCATTGTCCCAGGAAGGGGAAACTTTATTGACACATTCCTGGGGTCAGATACATCACATGATCACACTGACAGAACCACAGGCACATAGACACAGGCAACAGAGCATGCACAATGTCGGCACTAGTACAGTGTATATCCACCTTTCGCAGTAATGCAGGCTGCTATTCTCCCATGGAGACGATCGTAGAGATGCTGGATGTAGTCCTGTGGAACGGCTTGCCATGCCATTTCCACCTGGCGCCTCAGTTGGACCAGCGTTCGTGCTGGACGTGCAGACCGCGTGAGACGACGCTTCATCCAGTCCCAAACATGCTCAATGGGGGACAGATCCGGAGATCTTGCTGGCCAGGGTAGTTGACTTACACCTTCTAGAGCACGTTGGGTGGCACGGGATACATGCGGACGTGCATTGTCCTGTTGGAACAGCAAGTTCCCTTGCCGGTCTAGGAATGGTAGAACGATGGGTTCGATGACGGTTTGGATGTACCGTGCACTATTCAGTGTCCCCTCGACGATCACCAGTGGTGTACGGCCAGTGTAGGAGATCGCTCCCCACACCATGATGCCGGGTGTTGGCCCTGTGTGCCTCGGTCGTATGCAGTGCTGATTGTGGCGCTCACCTGCACGGCGCCAAACACGCATACGACCATCATTGGCACCGAGGCAGAAGCGACTCTCATCGCTGAAGACGACACGTCTCCATTCGTCCCTCCATTCACGCCTGTCGCGACACCACTGGAGGCGGGCTGCACGATGTTGGGGCGTGAGCGGAAGACGGCCTAATGGTGTGCGGGACCGTAGCCCAGCTTCATGGAGACGGTTGCGAATGGTCCTCGCCGATACCCCAGGAGCAACAGTGTCCCTAATTTGCTGGGAAGTGGCGGTGCGGTCCCCTACGGCACTGCGTAGGATCCTACGGTCTTGGCGTGCATCCGTGCGTCGCTGCGGTCCGGTCCCAGGTCGACGGGCACGTGTACCTTCCGCCGACCACTGGCGACAACATCGATGTACTGTGGAGACCTCACGCCCCACGTGTTGAGCAATTCGGCGGTACGTCCACCCGGCCTCCCGCATGCCCACTATACGCCCTCGCTCAAAGTCCGTCAACTGCACATACGGTTCACGTCCACGCTGTCGCGGCATGCTACCAGTGTTAAAGACTGCGATGGAGCTCCGTATGCCACGGCAAACTGGCTGACACTGACGGCGGCGGTGCACAAATGCTGCGCAGCTAGCGCCATTCGACGGCCAACACCGCGGTTCCTGGTGTGTCCGCTGTGCCGTGCGTGTGATCATTGCTTGTACAGCCCTCTCGCAGTGTCCGGAGCAAATATGGTGGGTCTGACACACCGGTGTCAATGTGTTCTTTTTTCCATTTCCAGGAGTGTATACGATGGTGTAGTTTAGGGTGACCAAACGTCCCGGAAAACCGGGATTGTCCCGGTTTTCATCCCTGTGTTCCGGTGTCCCGAAAATTTGTTTCGGGACGCTCAAAAGCCCCGGAATTCAGTTTTTAATTACATTTCGTGAAACTTTCTCAAATTTTTGGGATTTCGCTATATTTAAGGAAATACAACACAAGAAATTACTATATTTTAGCTTATTTGTCTAAAACCTCCATTGTCCCATACTAGTAATCACAGTATCAGTATTGATACACTCAGGCAATAATTTACTTTGAGCGGTACTTTGGCCAACAAGTAGTGGGTTGTATTATTGTAACAGAGCTATGAAACCGTCCGATTGTCGTGCCACTTACTCACACACTCATTGTCGGAACAGTGTAGTAGTTGACGTTTTGTCAGACAAACTGCAATAGTTTTTTCTGATATTAGTGGTATTATTGCTGCAGTACTGTGAAACGCAATGCCGAAACGTGCCTGCAAGTTCAGTGACTGTTATTCCAAGGAATGGAATTTCATTAAGAAAGGTCGTTTTGATTACGAAGCAGAGTGTTCCGTATGTAACTGTTTTATTAGTATAAGTCATGGTGGACGTTCCGACATAGTTGATCACATCAGGTCAAAGAAACACATTAACAGATACAGTGCACCGAGCAGCAGTAAAACTCTACAAAATTATTTTGTGAAACATCAGTCAAGTAAAGTGACGAAAGTTCGAGCAGCCGAGCTTACACTAGCCTACCACACGGTAAAACATCACCGAACTTATAGATCTAGTGATTGTACTAACAAGCTTAACAGCATTATGTTTGATGATTCTTCCATTGCAAAAAAGTTTAGTTCAGCAAGAACTAAAGTGTCAGCCTTAGTGAAAGGAGTTATTGCTCCCCAGAGTGTAAAGGAAAGCCTTGAATACATCAAAAAGTCTTCTTTCTACGGGATATACACTGATGGCAGCAATCATAAAGGCCACTAAAATATTTCCGTTTGTTGTTCATTTTTTCGATATTAATCAGGGAATTCAGACCAAAATTTTGAAGTTGAGTTCCCTACCTAATGAAACATCTGACGAAATTTCAAGACTTTTATGAATACTATCTAAATGTTTGATCTTGAGAAAAATAAATGTGTGGCATTTTGTGGAGACAACACCAACACAAACTTTGGTGGTTTAAAAATACAAGGCAAATGCAACGTATTTACCAAATTAAAGGCAACATTGCACGAAAACATTGAAGACATAGGGTGCCCTGCATATGTTTTACACAATAGCGTGCAAACATCTGCTGACAGTTTAAGCTGTGATGTTGAAACTATCGCAATGCAGGTATACTCACACTTTTACATATATACTGTTAGAACAGAGAGGCTTTAGGAGTTCTGTGATTGTGTGGGAACTGAATATATGAATGTAATGTGTCACTCGAAAACTCGCTGGTTATCACTGTTTCCAGCAGTTGAAAGAGTAATCCGCTTGTTTGAACCGTTAAAAGATATTTTCCTAAATGAAGACAAAGCCCCCAAAATATTGGTTCAGTTTTTCAGTAACCCTTTAAATGAAGCCTACTTATAGTTCATTCACAGTCAGCTTAGCACTTTGCAGCATGGGATAAAGGAAATTGAGGGAAGCACGAAAAGTGTAACAGAGGTAAATGAAGTTTTGAAAAATACTCTGGAAACTGTTACTAAGAGGAGAGAACAGCAGTTCATTTCTTTTAATGTTAAATCTGTCCTTAAAAGAGCAGAAGTATCAGAAGAAGCGGAAAGGAGTTTTAGAGAAGAAGTTAACAAGTTTTATGACACTTGTGTAGAATATCTCAGCAAGCGGAGCACCTCATATTTACCCTCATCGCCCGTGTTTGATTGGATGCTACTGAAGAGAGTGCCAAAATGGGAAAGTGTTGAAGAGACAGTTTCTTATTTGAAGAGTAAAGAGATTGAAATCGATGATTCCATTCTCTTTGATCAGTTCGGCATACTGACAAATTTTGTTGAAGAAAGTCTTCACAAGTGGAATGATGAAAAAAAAAACACCATTGGAATGTCATGAGAAGTGGGTGAGTTTTTTTAAGAGCTGTGACTGTCTTCAGCATTACTCTGAGTTGGTAATAATTGCAAGGTACTTATTAGCAATCCCAGCCCATAATGCCAATGTAGAAAGAATATTTTCGTTCATGAATATCCAGTGGACTGATGAAAGAAACAGAACGTAGGTGGACTCTCTTGAAGCAATCCTGCAGATTCTGTACAACTACAAAATGAATTGTGCCGAGTTTTATCACTGTGTCTCGAAGAACAAAGACATGATCAAGAAGGCTGGAGGCAGTGAAAAATACCCTTTTCTCCAAGGACAGTGAATTCCATCTACAAGTGCTCAGTAATATTAAAGCTCATGTTAATATTAATTGATTAAAAGTAGAATGGCTGTAAAATTTTGTAAAATCGTAATACATTTCTTTATTACTGTATACGTTTATTAAATGTCATTAATTATACAGATAATCTAGATTATATCAAACTTTTGTATTTTCTTATTAGTTATAATCATCGGGTTAACAAAATGTATCAACAAAACATTAATATTTAAAATTAAGAAACCTGGGTACCTGTGGAATGAGGTGTCCATTGGCACCCAGGTGAATATGTCCCAGTTTTCACCGAAAATAATTTGGTCACCCTAGTGTAGTTACATCAGCCTGCCTCCGGTTTGAATGCGAATACAATATTTGGATTTCCGTGAACAGCTACAACAATCGACAGTTTTACTCAGTAATCGATTGTTAGCATTCTTCTGCCAGCATTTCATTTTATTTCATCAGTGAAGTTAGATGTTCCCCTTTACTGTCCGCAAAATGATTTTCTCCATAGATGAAAGAATTGAAATTGTGGCAGCATATGTGAGGACATGTTCAATTCAGGAAACTCGAGAAATTTTCGCGGTTAAGTATACGGACTGAGCACTATCAGCAAAAGGAGCAATAAAGAGTATGCACAAAAATTGGCACACCTACGGATCTGCATAAAATGTAAAACGACAAAGAATTCCTTCTGTTCTCACACCAGAAGTTATTGCAGACATTAACTAAAGAATTATTCAGAGCCCAAAGAAGTCTACACGTAAATTGAACCAACAGGCACATGTAAGCAGGAGTTGCCAGCGGATATTGAAAAGTCTTAATCTGAAGCCATAGCGTGTAACGGTTGTGCAGCAATTACGGAAGGATGACAGTCAGAAACGTGAAGATTACTGCACGTGCCTTTTGAATAACATCAACCTTCATTTGTTAGAACCGTTCCATAAGATCATGAATGATGATGCATAGTTTCTAGAGATGGGAAAAACTGTTCTTTTCAGAGATTGGATCAGAACTGTTCACTCCCTGAAATGAATTAGCTCTTTTTCATGACTCACCACTCATTTACAATAGAAAATAAATGGAAGGCACATTGCCCTTTAAACTTGGTTTATTCCAGTACTATACCTGTATTTTGATCTTATTTGATCCTATTTTGAAGTAACACAGATAATGAGTAAGAATTTTGTATTGTTTATTGAAATTTCCACGATATGACAAAGTTTTTGATTATTGATTTATTTTGCACTATCGTGGTTTTTTGGGTGATCAGAAAATGTTGTAACTTGAGATTTACATTAACAATACATTTGGCTATAATGTATTAAAATTTCATTAACCTCATACAAATACATCACAAGCCATATATTTTTAAAGTGAACGTTTCCTTCCGAAGACGCCTAAAATCGCAAAATCCGTACCAGAATAAGAAAAAAAAAATATAAATTTGACTGTAAAACGAAAGTGCTGCATATAGCCTTACGCAGAATAAAACAAGGAAAATATTGGTGTATCACATTTTGCGATACGTTTATCGGTTCGCTCGTAATTAAAGCGTAAATTCGAGTGTCCATAATAAAAATCCTATAGTAAGAGGAGTCGTCAGGAACCTAATCTAATCAGTTTAAACAAATAAAAATAAAATAAAAACAATTGATGTATACATAACATAATAATGTAATATACATAGTGGTATTACTATGAAGAACAATATCCAGTGGGGACGAACTCCGATGCAGAGGCGCTGAGTCGAGCAGGTCGAGCCGCGAGCTGTATTACTGCGTGAGCTGAGACCGCAGAGACCAGAGTGACACCTGAGTCGCTTTGCTCGACACTCTGGCTAGAGTCGAGACGGTGGGGCGAGCGTTGAGCGGGCGAGTTCCGAGGGTGGGGGAGCGGTGAACTCACCTGCTCCGAGACAAATCGTCCGTTCCCTTGCGAGCAGGTTTTTGCAAGTAGTTCCTATGTTATCCGCTAGGTGGCTCTCTGTCCTGTTGCTCGCATCAACTGCCCAGAGGGCAGGACGTGCGACTGAAACGATCGCCGACAGAGTGCGATGCGAAGTTAAGCTGCGTCAGACACTTCACGCGGCAGACGACGCACAGAGACGGCACGGCATATGTGAAACACAAAATCCAATGGGGCACTGCACAATGCAGGCAGCCGAGGCAGAAGCAGGGCAGAGGCCGGCGCTGGCTGTGTTGTGTGGCGTGCACTGTGCTCTGACCAGCAGAGGCGCTGCTGATATGCTCCGTCTCTCTCTCTCTCTCTCTCTCTCTCTCTCTCTACCATGGGAAACGTTTGGAGCTACCGTTCTTTTTTTCTGAATCACTGATTGTTCACTCCTTTGAAAGATTGAACTCTATGAATTAGTTCAAGAGCGGATCCCCCATCTCTAATAGTTTCACCTCTCCAGTCATGTGAATTCACAGAACACGAGGTACCGGGCAACGGAGAACCCTAACACTATGTGTCAGCAACCACTCCATGACGAAAAAATCGGCGTTTCGTGCGGTGTAACAACAACGCACATCATTGGACTGATATTTTTTGACACTAACCTTCAACACTGTTGCATACATGGAAATTTTTGATATATCTTGTGCTCGGTTCACTGAATATGGAAGACAATGCTGCTTCTTCCAGCAAAGTGTGGTGACATGCCACAGTCTGAAGTATCTCTGGAATGAGTCCATGATATCTTCACTGAGGAACGAACTAAAGTGCGCGTCATTTACGACGGCGGCCGAGTTTAGGTTCGTTCTGCGCATCTGACGTCACAAAACACAGTCAGCCAATGAACAGAGAACGACGTTGCCAGATCTCGACTGCAGTGCAGAGCACGGACGAGTGTCTTCAGTTTTAGAAACGTTCAGTCATAAATAAAGTAACTGAACAAAAGCAGTGTCTTGATAGCATAATTTCTTTTATAGAAAGTATGGAAAAGCATTCTTTATACCAATTGCTTCATATTCTATTAATCAATTAAACCAAACAAGCAATAAGCCTCCTAATTCAGGCGATAGCAAGGAAATTCATTCTCACTAACCGCTTTTTTGCAATAAAGAACAGCGTTAATTGTTTATTTACCTATTGTAGTTCGACAAAACGTGAGTAATTCATAGTCATACCACCAGTGTTTGTCGTTATTTTGCGTGATTCTTTAAAGTCCTCCGGGGTATCCATTGAATGATGAGCTGCGTTAATGTAAAGGTTAAGGTGTTTGGCTGCTAAGCAAAAGGTTCTGAGTTCAAACTATATTTGGTGCTTAATATTTTCTTTATTTAAAAACAATATCGAAGTGTCTTACTTCATGAATTTTATTTGTCTGAATGTAGTTTTTTGAAATTTCTAGTGGCAACTAAAATCGACCATACGGAAAGTATACGGTATGGACTTTTACCTCTGCAAACTCTTCAAAATTTCGTGCAATGGTTTACTACATTTAATGCTGCACAATAACTGCGTTGAACATCGAAACAAAATTAAGTCATTTATGGGGGGGGGGGGGGGGGGGGGGGGGAAGGTATCAGTCAAGAATATGTGTAAAAATCAAATTTTTGGGCCAAATAGTTTTTTGTGAAATCGAATGATAAGTGTGTCAAAGCAGGCGGAACACTGTGTGTCTGCACAGGCGAGCAGTGCAGTGATGACAAAATCGCGCACAGCCCGGAATGCGGGGAGCACGTGTCTGTAGCAACGAAAGGGTTAATGCGGCCGTGGTGGCTCTACTTCATAAACAGCGCGCTCCCCCCTAAACGTAAGTTTGCGAACTATACTATGGCGCTGCTTCTCTTGGCGCGTGCTTCGTATGCAACTGGCAACGCAGCAATCTCCCGCCTCTGGGCGGGCATGAGCGAGCCGCCAAGATAAAAGAATTGAACTATAACAGCAGATAGTTATGGCCATCACATTCGCCGGATCTAACAACATGTGAATATTTCGTCTTGGGCCTATGAAACAAAACTACACACAACACAGGAACTGAAAGACAACATTAGCCGTGAAGTTGCCCCCGTTGATATCTGGACTTTACGCCAGGCGTATCTGAATATGCTTAGATGTGCACAGCTCTGCACTGATGTTGCAGGGGGTTGCTGTCTATATTGTCTACAAATGAATATTTGACTGTATTTTTCATTGTAAATAAATGGTAAGTCCATTTCAGCTCTTCGTTTCTGTAATTTCACGCCGGCCGGAATGGCCAAGTGGTTCTAGGCGCTCCAGTCTGGAAACGCGTGACCGCTACGGTCGCAGATTCGAATACTGCCTCGGGCATCGATGTGTGTGATGTCCTTAGGTTAGTTAGGTTTAAGTAGTTCTAAGTTCTAGGGGACTGATGACCTCAGATGTTGAGTCCCATAGTGCTTAGAGCCATTTGAACCATTTTTGTAAATTCACTGCATTTTCTTTATACTTACAGGACCTACTTCTACATGTGCCACCCTATCTATACCCTTAGCTGTTGTAAATACACTCCTGGAAATGGAAAAAAGAACACATTGACACCGGTGAGTCAGACCCACCATACTTGCTCCGGACACTGCGAGAGGGCTGTACAAGCAATGATCACACGCACGGCACAGCGGACACACCAGGAACCGCGGTGTTGGCCGTTGAATGGCGCTAGCTGCGCAGCATTTGTGCACCGCCGCCGTCAGTGTCAGCCAGTTTGCCGTGGCATACGGAGCTCCATCGCAGTCTTTAATACTGGTAGCATGCCGCGACAGTGTGGACGTGAACAGTATGTGCAGTTGACGGACTTTGAGCGAGGGCGTATAGTGGGCATGCGGGAGGCCGGGTGGACGTACCGCCGAATTGCTCAACACGTGGGGCGTGAGGTCTCCACAGTACATCGATGTTGTCGCCAGTGGTCGGCGGAAGGTGCACGTGTCCGTCGACCTGGGACCGGACCGCAGCAACGCACGGATGCACGCCAAGACCGTAGGATCCTACACAGTGCCGTAGGGGACCGCACCGCCACTTCCCAGCAAATTAGGGACACTGTTGCTCCTGGGGTATCGGCGAGGACCATTCGCAACCGTCTCCATGAAGTTGGGCTACGGTCCCGCACACCGTTAGGCCGTCTTCCGCTCACGCCCCAACATCGTGCAGCCCGCCTTCAGTGGTGTCGCGACAGGCGTGAATGGAGGGACGAATGCAGACGTGTCGTCTTCAGCGATGAGAGTCGCTTCTGCCTTGGTGCCAATGATGGTCGTATGCGTGTTTGGCGCCGTGCAGGTGAGCGCCACAATCAGGACTGCATACGACCGAGGCACACAGGGCCAACACCCAGCATCATGGTGTGGGGAGCGATCTCCTACACTGCCCGTACACCACTGGTGATCGTCGAGGGGACACTGAATAGTGCACAGTACATCCAAACCGTCATCGAACCCATCGTTCTACCATTCCTAGACCGGCAAGGGAACTTGCTGTTCCAACAGGACAATGCACGTCCGCATGTATCCCGTGCCACCCAACGTGCTCTAGAAGGTGTAAGTCAACTACCCTGGCCAGCAAGATCTCCGGATCTGTCCCCCATTGAGCATGTTTGGGACTGGATGAAGCGTCGTCTCACGCGGTCTGCACGTCCAGCACGAACGCTGGTCCAACTGAGGCGCCAGGTGGAAATGGCATGGCAAGCCGTTCCACAGGACTACATCCAGCATCTCTACGATCGTCTCCATGGGAGAATAGCAGCCTGCATTACTGCGAAAGGTGGATATACACTGTACTAGTGCCGACGTTGTGCATGCTCTGTTGCCTGTGCCTATGTGCCTGTGGTTCTGTCAGTGTGATCATGTGATGTATCTGACCCCAGGAATGTGTCAATAAAGTTTCCCCTTCCTGGGACAATGAATTCACGGTGTTCTTATTTCAATTTCCAGGAGTGTATAACAGATAGTGCCTCCTGTTAGCGAGGTGGGTAAGTTCTTACAAAAGTGCAGAAACAGTAGAAAGCTTGAGAGACAGACATAACTATCTAAAAAATATTATTACATCTGTAAGATAACTTCACTCGTTACGCAAAGACTCTGTACATTCAGAATAGGTTCTCAGATACGTGAGTGGCTCAAAGACTTCTGAAGTAGTAGAACGCAGTATGTTGTCGTTGAGGGCGAGTTTTCATTCGAGACAAGTGTCTCGTCAGAAGTGCCCTAGGGAAGTGTGACAGAACCGCTGTTCTTCTGTCTATACGTAAGTGATCTGATGTACAGGGTGAGTGGCAATGTGCAGCTGTTTGCTGGTTGTGCCGTCGTGTACAGTAAGATGTCGTCGTTGAGTGACTGTAGGAGGATACAAGGTGACTTAGACAAAATTTCTAGTCGCTATAATGAATTGCAGCTACCTCTAAATGTAGAAAAATGTAACTTATTGTACATGAGTAGAAAAAATAAATCCACGATGTTCAAATACAGCAGTAGTAATGCTCTACTTGACACCATCACGTTGATTAAATGTCTAGGCGTAACGTTACGTAGTGATATGAAATGCAATGAGCAGGTAAGGATCGTACTAGGAAATACGAATGGTCCGCTTCAGTTTATTGGGAGACTTTCAGAAAAGTGTAGGCCATCTGGAACGCATATAGGATGCCGGTGCGACCTATTCTTGAGTACTGTTCGAAAGTTTGGGATCCACACCAGCTAGGATTAAATGAAGACATGGAAGCAATTCGGAGGCAGCCTGTTAGATTTGTTACCGGTAGCCTCGAAGAACGAGCAAGAGTTACAGAGATGCTTTAGGAGTCCAAATGGGCATCACTGTAGGGAAACCAATTCTTTTTTTCTTTTTCGGGCAGCACTATTGAAAAAATTTAGAGGAGCGGCATTTGAGGCTGACTGCAGAACGATTCTACTGCCGCCGACGTATGTTTCGGCTAAGAACCACGAAAATAAGATTAGAGAGATTAGAGCATGTATGGAGGCACGCAAATAGTCGTTTTCACCTCGCCATATTTGCAGGTGGAACAAAGCAAATGAATAGTAGTGATACAGGGTGTCCACCACCACGCACCATATGTGGGTTGAGAGTATTTATGTAGATGCAGATGTATCTGTAAAATGTGTCGAGTATTAGTAGCAATAGTAGTAGCAGCAGTAGTAGTAGTAGTAGGGCAGTAGCAGTCTGTGGCTGGCTGGAAATGAGGCGATATGCGTGTGCTTGGAAGGCAGCAGTATGACAATGTACAGGGCTATTACAAATGATTGAAGCGGTTTCATAAATTCACTGTAGCTCCATTCATTGATATATGGTCACGACACACTACAGATACGTAGAAAAACTCATAAAGTTTTGTTTGGCTGAAGCCGCACTTCAGGTTTCTGCCGCCAGAGCGCTCGAGGGCGCAGTGAGACAAAATGGCGACAGGAGCCGAGAAAGCATATGTCGTGCTTGAAATGCACTCACATCAGTCAGTCATAACAGTGCAACGACACTTCAGGACGAAGTTCGACAAAGATCCACCAACTGCTAACTCCATTCGGCGATGGTATGCGCAGTTTAAAGCTTCCGGATGCCTCTGTAAGGGGAAATCGACGGGTCGGCCTGCAGTGAGCGAAGAAACGGTGGAACGCGTGCAGGCAAGTTTCACGCGTAGCCCGCGGAAGTCGACGAATAAAGCAAGCATGGAGCTAAACGTACCACAGCTGACGGTTTGGAAAATCTTACGGAAAAGGCTAAAGCAGAAGCCTTACCGTTTACAGTTGCTACAAGCCCTGACACCCGATGACAAAGTCAAACGCTTTGAATTTTCGGCGCGGTTGCAACAGCTCGTGGAAGAGGATGCGTTCAGTGCGAAACTTGTTTTCAGTGATGAAGGAACATTTTTTCTTAATGGTGAAGTGAACAGACACAATGTGCGAATCTGGCCAGTAGAGAATCCTCACGCATTCGTACGGCAAATTCGCAATTCACCCAAAGTTAACGTGTTTTGTGCAATCTCACGGTTTAAAGTTTACGGCCCCTTTTTCTTCTGTGAAAAAAACGTTACAGGACACGTGTATCTGAACATGCTGGAAAATTGGCTCATGCCACAACTGTAGACCGACAGCACCGACTTCATCTTTCAACAGGATGGTGCTCCACCACACTTCCATCATGATGTTCGGCATTTCTTAAACAGGAGATGGGAAAACCGATGGATCGGTCGTGGTGGAGATCATGATCAGCAATTGATGTCATGGCCTCCACGCTCTCCCGACTTAACCCCCTGCGATTTCTTTCTGTGGGGTTATGTGAAAGATTCAGTGTTTAAACCTCCTCTACCAGGAAACATGCCAGTACTGCGAGCTCGCATCAACGATGCTTTCGAACTCATCGATGGGGACATGCTGCGCCGAGTGTGGGAGGAACTCGATTATCAGCTTGATGTCTGCCGAATCACTAAAGGGGCACATATCGAACATTTGTGAATGCCTAAAAAAACTTTTTGAGTTTTTGTATATGTGTGCAAAGCATTGTGAAAATATCTCAAATAATAAAGTTATTGTAGAGCTGTGAAATCTCTTCAATCATTTGTAATAACCTTGTACTATCAGGAAGAGCAGATGGTTTGTTATAACTGCAGTGGTAATGTATTAATGAGGGAAGTGAAAATTTATTGTCCTGTGTGCCAAGATGAGAAAGTGCCACAAACTTCCTATGACATCATTGTTGTACAAAATTACAAAATCTTATTTTTTCAGTTTTTTTAGAAGTACGACGCAACAACTCGGTTTCAGGATCTTCTGTTGCTCTCTGGCTGTCGACCCGCGACATATAGAGGCCAGCAATTTTCTCTCTGGCCCTGGCAGTGAAGATGCTGTCTCCGTTCGTTGCGCCGCCCTCTCCCTACATGAAACATAAAAATTAAATACAAAACTTTAGACAATTCACAAAAATTACAAAGATTACAAAAATACATAAACAAAACACTAAATTAAATTTATATTCACCTGCAAACTGGTCTGACACTGGTGGATGGGTGATGCTTCAATTTCGCGTCCCACTACAATATGTTGTGTGATCTTTGGCTTTTGTGGCGAATCAGCTATTTGTACTGTTGTACGGTGTCCCACCAGGTGCAGTCGTTTTCATAACAAGATATTTCAACAGCGTACCTTGCCGTCATCTTCAGTTGATAATTTTAGAATGAGCGCCTTTGCTACATCCTGCCTCATTTATACGAGGTGCATTCAAGTTCTAAGGCCTCCGATTTTTTTTCTCCGGACTGGAAAGAGATAGAAACATGCGCATTGTTTTAAAATGAGGCCACGTTCATTGTCAATACGTCCCAGAGATGGCAGCACCGTACGGCAGATGGAATTTTACTGCCAGTGGCGAGAATGAGAACTGTTTTAAATACTTAAAATGGCGACGTTTTCCTTTCTTGAACAGCGTGAAATCATTCGTTTTCTGAATTTGCGTGTGAAACCAATTGAAATTCATCGACAGTTGAAGGAGCCATGTGGTGACAGAGTTATGGATGTGTCGAAAGTGCGTTCGTGGGTGCGACAGTTTAATGAAGGCAGAACATCGTGTGACAACAAACCGAAACAACCTCGGGCTCGCACAAGCCGGTCTGACGACACGATCGAGAAAGTAGAGAGAATTGTTTTGGGGGATCGCCGAATGACTGTTGAACAGATTGCCCCCAGAGTTGGCATTTCTGTGGGTTCTGTGCACACAGTCCTGCATGATGACCTGAAAATGCGAAAAGTGTCATCCAGGTGGGTGCCACGAATGCTGACGGATGACCACACGGCTGCCCGTGTGGCACTTTGCCGAGCAATGTTGACGCGCAACAACAGCACGAATGGGACTTTCTTTTCGTCGGTTGTGAAAATGGATGAGACGTGGATGCCATTTTTCAATCCAGAAACAAAGCGCCAGTCAGCTCAATGGAAGCACACAGATTTACCGTGCATCCTACGAAAATGTTTTTAAGAACAAATTCCTTCCTGCACTGCAACAAAAACGTCCGGGAAGGGCTGCGCGTGTGATGTTTCACCGAGACAACGCACCCGCACATCAAGCTGACGTTACGCAACAGTTTCTTCGTGACAACAACTTTGAAGTGATTCCTCATGCTCCCTACTCACCTGACCTAGCTCCTGGTGACTTTTGGCTTTTTCCAACAATGAAAGACACTCTCCGTGGTCGCAAATTCACCAGCCGTGCTGCTATTGCCTTAGCGATTTTCCAGTGGTCAAAACAGACTCCTAAAGAAGCCTTCGCCGCTGCCAAGGAATCATGGCGTCAGCGTTGTGAAAAATGTGTACGTCTGCAGGGCGATTACGTCGAGAAGTAACGCCAGTTTCATCGATTTTGGGTTAGTAGTTAATTAGAAAAAAAATCGGAGGCCTTAGAACTTGAATGCACCTCGTATTCTTGTCGCTCCCCCACCACCTCCTCCACTGCTGACGCCAGCCGAGGTGGCCGAGCGGTTCTAGGCGATACAGTCTGGAACCACGTGACCGCTCCGGTCACAGGTTCGAATCCTGCCTCGGGCATGGATGTGTGTGATGTTGTTAGCTTAGTTAGGTTTAAGTAGTTCTAAGTTCTAGGGGACTGATGACCTCAGAAGGTAAGTCCCATAGCGCTCAGAGCCATTTGAATCACTGCTGACCGTGCACTGTGATAGGTGGAGTGGTGGGGGTATGCGCACAGAGAGAAGCCGCCAGAAGCTGGGCGTGAATTCTGGTCCCTCAGTACTCCAGTGGCCTGCAGCAGGCGCTGAAGTGTCTCCGGGCCAATGCTGTGATTTTAGTTGGCTGAGTGCCGGGTCCCTAGCTTTGTGAGACTGAACTCAGTGTCTCTGTTGATCAGCCCTTAAGGGGCTCCGGAACGCCCTATACTTGCAATGTTAAAATAACGCTTATAAATTACATATTTCCTCACAAAGTATTTGAGGTAGGAAGTTGAACTTTTTTCAGATTATTTATTGGAATATGGGCTACAACTTAACACATGGATTTTACAAAATTTTAGTTCAGTTATTAAAGATGATTTTTTTCAATTGTAATGAAAATTCACAACATTTTTTTGCAATTTTTTATTTATATATTCAAAAATATACAGTTTTTTGGAAAAAGTCTGTGTTAAATTATGCAGAAGGTACTGTGTAACATTTACTTAAAGTTTGAAACAAATATGTTAGGAAGATCCTTAGAAAACATGTAATTAATATGAGAAAATAAAAGTTTTGGGAATCGAGCGACAAAGATTGGATTAACTTTTTAGTGCATTCCAGGTCCATAGGATGGATTATCTTCATCCTCTGCAAACTCCTCCTCCAGCTTCCTCTTGTTCCTCCTCCTGTTTACTCTTGCTTGTATTTCTAGACTCTTTACAGCCCTGTCTGCAGCCCGAAGGCGTTCCTTGTCTAAAGCAAGCATCGCTCGTACCATGTTAGAACCTATCTTCATTCCCATATTTCTAAATACCTTGCACCTTTCCAACATTTCTCCTTTTCTTAAAAGCCTTCAGAGGATTTCTAATAACTTTTCTTTTACTCATTATTATACTTCAACAAAGCAGAGAATTAATTACGAATATTTTCGAGATAACGACCGAGTAAATAAAGATGAAACAATCGACAATCACACCAGCGATATATATTGAACCATCACAGGTTAGCCACAACACATACTTTATCTCACATCACTAAAATGTACCTGATGAACACGGACGTTAATAATAACACCATTTGACAGCAGTTTAACAGTGCCACAGTGGGTCACGCCCATGTAGAACACATTTAAAAAAAAAATTTAAAAATAGTTGTAGTCTTCGGAATTGAATAAATTATATATCTATTAAAAGGTAATAGTCTGCAGATTCAGAAAACGCAAAAAAAGTAAAAATTGAACTTTTCATGATTTTGAGCCTTTCCGGAGCCCCTTAAGCCACTCGTATTTCAGTTGCCTCTTTCGGAACACAATTCCAGAACGACGTCTATCTTATCACCTCCGTTTCTTCATACTTCATGGAGTCCCCAGTGGCCACGTTGTGTTCCACAATTGCAGATTTTGTTGGTTGCTTGAGTTCGATGTGTCTTCTCTGCCCCTTGAAACTGTCTTCTATCGTCCATACAGTCTCCCCGAGATAAGCCTTACTGTATTTACATGGAATACGGTGAACACCTAATTTGCAGAGCTTCAAGTCATCTTTCACCGTACCTGATGGGGCATGCGTTGTCAGAGGTGGAGGGAAACTCATTTAATGTTGAGTCGACGTGCTTGCAGGAAGAAGAGTTTTTAGCAAACAGAACACAGCATGTTGTTATCAACGGAGAGACGTCTACAGACGTTAAAGTAACCTCTGGCGTGCCACAGAGGAGTGTTATGGGACCATTGCTTTTCACAATATATATAAATGACCTAGTAGATAGTGTCGGAAGTTCCATGTGGCTTTTCGCGGATGATGCTGTAGTATACAGAGAAGTTGCAGCATTAGAAAATTGTAGCGAAATGCAGGAAGATCTGCAGCGGATAGGCACTTGGTGCAGGGAGTGGCAACTGACCCTTAACATAGACAAATGTAATGTATTGCGAATACATAGAAAGAAGGATCCTTTATTGTATTATTATATGATAGCGGAACAAACACTGGTAGCAGTTACTTCTGTAAAATATCTGGGAGTATGCGTGCGGAACGATTTGAAGTGGAATGATCATATAAAATTAATTGTTGGTAAGGCGGGTACCAGGTTGAGATTCATTGGGAGAGTCCTTAGAAAATGTAGTCCATCAACAAAGGAGGTGGCTTGCAAAACACTCGTTCGACCTATACTTGAGTATTGCTCATCAGTGTGGGATCCGTACCAGATCGGGTTGACAGAAGAGATAGAGAAGATCCAAAGAAGAGTGGCGCGTTTCGTCACAGGGTTATTTGGTAACCGTGATAGCGTTACGGAGATGTTTAACAAACTCAAGTGGCAGACTCTGCAAGAGAGGCGCTCTGCATCGCGGTGTAGCTCGCTGTCCAGATTTCGAGAGGGTGCGTTTCTGGATGAGGTATCGAATATATTGCTTCCCCCTACTTATACCTCCCGAGGAGATCACGAATGTAAAATTAGAGAGATTCGAGCGCGCACGGAGGCTTTACGGCAGTCGTTCTTCCCGCGAACCATACGCGACTGGAACAGGAAAGGGAGGTAATGACAGTGGCACGTAAGGTGCCCTCCGCCACGCACCGTTGGGTTGCTTGCGGAGTATAAATGTAGATGTAGATGTAGAAGAAAATACAACCCCAGAAGACAGAAGACGGCGAGAACACAGAAAACGACAAGGAGGACAAAACAGTGGCGTATCTGCTAAACACCAACAAAGTATTGAACAAAATCGGCAGAATCCTGGCTCGAAGTAACATTGATTTCGTTGTGATTCTTGAGTTTCTCCCGGCGTATTTGTTGTTCGAACAGTCCACGAGTATACTGCCGGTTCATAGTGTCCAGCGGGCACAATATTTCGGCGATCAGACATGTCGCCGTCGTCAGGTGCGCTGACGAACTGAGCTCCTGATTTTTTTTTTTCTTTATTGAATTTCAATTGCCCCCAGAAGGGGGCGGGCTGGCAGCAGCTTAGTATGCCGCTCTTCAGCCTACAGACTTTGTTAGAAAGATGAAGAGAATAAATAATAAAAACGGGCGATAAAATCGGAGACTTAAAGAGTAACATGGCGAAAAGAAATCGTGGAACTTAAAACAAAGAACAGAGGGATGATGATGCTAATAAAAATACATACGAAGCAGACAGGTAAAACAATAGACAGACAATTAAAAAACACGGCGACAGTCTGGTTTCTGTTCGCAAAAGACATAAAATTCACGCGTAGCGACAGCATGGTTTCTGTTCGCAACACGAGAAAGACGAACAACACTGAATAGTCACTGGAACACTGCACTAAAAAGTTGGCAAATGTGACATACCACAGCCGAGAGCAGGTGGGGGGAAACTGGACAGATGATGGGAAAATAAAAAAGGGGGGAATGGAGAGAAAAAGCGAAGGGGGGGGGGGGGGAGTCGGGAAAGGAGCTGATGGAGGATGAGGACCCATAAGAGGGGTGGGGGGTGCTGGGCAGACGCGACAGGGAGTGGGGTAGGCAGAGGAGGGGAATACAAAAGGACTCGGGAGGGGGGGGAGAATGGAGGTAGGGAGAGGTTTAGTGGGGAGCATGAGCTCATGAGGGCGGCCGGCCGATTTAAATCTCCCCCCCCCCCCCCCCCAGCCCAAATACTTGGCTGTTGCATATGTAGGTGCCCCAATATTACTGACAATAGGGCATAGAGGCACGCCCTCCTTGTGTATTTTAGGCAGACCATACAGTGCTTTAGCCCAAAGTTGTCTGATGATCTTCGCAGGCATCCCTGTCTCCTTCAGGAGAGCCCTGGTCTTCTTGTCCATCTTGTCAGTGGGGTCACACTCCAAAGTTCTATATGCTGCGTCCTCCAGAGGTTGACGTCCTTTCTCGTCGTAATCCACCTGCTGTAAAATGACTGTAGAGTTCCCTTTGTCTGCTGGCAGTACTACAAGGGGCATTCAAGTTCTAAGGCCCCTGATTTTTTTTCTAATTAACTACTCACCCGAAATCGATGAAACTGGCGTTACTTCTCGACGTAATCGCCCTGCAGACGTACACATTTTTCACAACGCTGACGCCATGATTCCATGGCAGCGGCGAAGGCTTCCTTAGGAGTCTGTTTTGACCACTGGAAAATCGCTGAGGCAATAGCAGCACAGCTGGTGAATGTGCGGCCAAACTTTACAGAAGCTCTCCTGCGAACCTTGCAGAACTAGCACTCCTGAAAGAAAGGATATAGCGGTGACATGGCTTAGCCACAGCCTGGGGGATGTTTCCAGAATGAGATTTTCACCCTGGAGCGGAGTGTGCGCTGATATGAAACTTCCTGGCAGATTAGAACTGTGTGCCCGACCGAGACTCGAACTCGGGACCTTTGCCTTTCGCGGGCAAGTGCTCTACCATCTGAGCTACCGAAGCATGACTCACGCCCCGTCCTCACAGCTTTACTTCTGCCAGTACCTCGTCTCCTACCTTCCAAACTTTACAGAAGCTCTCCTGTGAACCTTGCAGAACTAGCACTCCTGAAAGAAAGGATATAGCGGTGACATGGCTTAGCCACAGCCTGGGGGATGTTTCCAGAATGAGATTTTCACTCTTCTGTAAGACTGAAGGTGGTTGCAAAGTTTTATGTTCCACCAATAAAAACAATAAAAATTTTGACACACATCACTACAAAGCTAGGTAGCTGAATGTGCTGCAAAACTGAAAATGCCCACCCATTAGTGACAAGTGATGTGCACACATGCTGTCTAGTTGAGCCCATACATTAATAAGAATCCTGAGGATGAGTTTTAACATGCAGGATCTGGGTTCTGCAGGACCTGGGCACGGTAAAGGAGCCTGGTGGAAAGGTACTCCAGTGTTGACATCTAACATGTGTGTGGGGGTGGGGGTGTTTCCCTTCTGTAGCCAATGGCAGTGTAGCATACTCTGGTGTTCCAGATGCAATGACCTCTAGTGTATTGCTTGTAAACTTTTCCTTGTTCATTCTGCCGAATAGCCGAGGTGGAGCTTTTGCAGTATTGACAATGTGCAGTGTTTGCAGTTCAAAGTCTTGGTGTAACAGCAGATTTTGTGGAAAGATGTACACACATGTAAGTTCTCCTTCATATATAGTATTTATTTATACCAATGAATATGAAATAAAGTTAAGCCTACTGTGATTTCAGTGTTCCCCCATCTCAGCAATCCGTTACATTTATGACAACCTCTCTGCCGTCAAAATGTATTAAACACAAGAACAGCAACAAAGATGAGCAGGCCATCAACAATAGTGGCGTCTTGTGAACAAATCTGGTGGGCATGCAAGTTCTCTTTATCATCAAACTGAAGAGTGGAAGTGGGGTGGGGGGGAGGGGCGATCACTGCAGGAAAGGCAATGCTGACGGGCCAAGCAGTTCCAGCACAAAGGCTGTCTGCTATGGTAACAAATGTCACATGGAAGTCTGATCAAGCTTCATTCAATGATCACCTCCTATAATGCAGAACAAATAGTAAAAATGTGACTCACTCAACGATCAATGTTTCAGACAATGAGTCTGTTTACACTGCTTTTTGATTTTTAAGAAGCATTTCAACATGTCAAGGGTACCCACATGATAGTTTGTAGAGGGCATGGGGTTGTTGTTGTGGTCTTCAGTCCTGAGACTGGTTTGATGCAGGTATCCATGCTACTCTATCCTGTGCAAGCTTCATCTCCCAGTACGTACTGCAGCCTACATCATTCTGAATCTGCTTAGTGTATTCATCTCTTGGTCTCCCTCTACGATTGTCACCCTCCACGCTGCCCTGCAGTACCAAATTGGTGATCCCTTGATGCCTTAAAACATGTCCTACCAACCGGTCCCTTCTAGTCAAGTTGTGCCACAAATTCCTCTTCTCCCCAACTCTATTCAATACCTCCTCATTAGTTATGTGATCTACCCATCTAATCTTTGGCATTCTTCTGTAGCATCACATTTCGAAAGCTTCTATTCTCTTCTTCTCCAAACTATTTATTGTCCATGTTTCACTTCCATACATGGCTACACTCCATACAAATACTTTCCGAAATGACTTCCTGACACTTATATCTATACTCGATGTTAACAAATTTCTCTTCTTCAGAAACGCTTTCCTTGCCATTGCCAGTCTACATTTTATATCCTCTCTACTTCGACCATCATCAGTTATTTTGCTCCCCGAATAGCAAAACTCCTTTACTACTTTTAAGTGACTCATTTCCTAATCTAATTCCCTCAGCATCACCCGATTTAATTCGACTACATTCCATTATCCTCTTTTTCTTTTCTTTTTTTTTTTTTTTTTTTTTTTTTATGTTCATCTTATACCCTCCTTTCAAGACACTGTCCATTCCGTTCAATTGCTCTTCCACATCCTTTGCTGTCTCTGACAGAATTACAATGTCATCGGCAAACCTCAAAGTTTTTATTTCTTCTCCATGGATTTTAATACCTACTCCGAACTTTTCTTTTGTTTCCTTTACTGCTTGCTCAATATACAGATTGAATAACACTGGGGAGAGGCTACAACCCTGTCTGACTCCCTTCCCAACCACTGCTTCCCTTTCATGTCCCTCGACTCTCATAACTTCCATCTGGTTTCTGTACAAATTGTAAATAGCCTTTCGCTCCCTGTATTTTACCCCTGCCATGGGTATGAAGTATTTTTAACGTTAAGAAAATTTCAATTCCAACCATGTTGAAAACCTGCTTAATACTGTCTTAGATCATTTTTTTGAGCGAAAATCAGCTGAATACATTATGTTTGTTTTTCCTTTGCCTGAGACAGAGCCAGGTAAGGGGGATGGGGGGAGGGGCTGGCTCCTCTTGCCTGTAAATATGGGCGCCCTTGAAACCTGGTCCCTAATCCCTATTCAGCACCAGATCTACAATATTTCAAAACCGGAGCAAAAACTTGATAGTGTCACCTCCCTCCCATTCGAATGTTTGAGATAGGATGTCAAAAATTTTAAAAATCGATATTTCCAACAGTATGTTCATTTTGTAGTACCCATCATTCTGAAGAGTTTGCTATATAAAACATATCTGTTTGAGGAAATGTAAGGCATGTTATTTAGACTTAAGTGTGCCAAAGTGCAGTGCAGTGCCATGCCTCTTCACACAGCATACTTCTATCTCACGTCACTTGTTTTGCTCTGTGGAATTCAAACTTGTATATTTTGTAATCAAACCTATGTACAGGACAATTCTAATTAAAATGTCCTGTGGTGCCTCTCTTCCTCCCAGTCAGCCAGTTTGACATCCTACTCCACACCACCTTAAAAAAACTTACAATTGATACTGGGTAGCATTATTTGTGACCAGGAGAATCAGAACTCTTCAGGAAATTTGCACTGTTTATTGACCATTAGATAACTCTCTTTTCTGTGACATCAAATTAAATATAGGAAACATAGACCCAGTACACATTTCTTCATGTTGTTAGGTCCCAGTATTCCTCTCTCTCTCTAATCTTGCTACAGCTTTACACAACGTTTTCCTTTCTACAAAAGAATGTATTATCTCATCGAAGTTCGTCAAATGTTTTACTACATGAATAATCGAAATAATGTCATGTAATATAGAAAAGGCTGTTAATATGAATAGTACCCAATAGTGGGTGGTTTCTCAGTTTGATTACATCTATTTTGTCACTGTCTGCTAGATAAAACAAAACAGGTCTTTCTAATATTGCAGCAGTTGTAACACATTCCAATTAAGCAAGAATGTTTTGGCGAAAATGGTCATTTACATGAATAACATGACTGAATATAATTGTTTCATTCACATGCTTCATATTTTCAAGCACAAGATCAAAAAGTAGGAGTATCGACGTACGAAATTTTTTAAAAATTTGGAATTGTCATATGCTTCCATATAATTTTTATGATGTCCTCGTTTCTTCTCCTTCATGATTCTAATAAGAAATCTTGTCATCACTAATTCTGTAATTATTCCTGCCATTGTCAAACTTATTCTCCAATTAACTTCACTAACTCTGCCAGAATCACCAGTTTAGTTATTTCGCATTTATTCTCCAGTTAGGCATTATTATGTGTTCGTACAATGCATTTTCTGCACTATTCCGAGAATAGAACTTAAGTGGCTGCTAATTGGAGACTGTACAACTCGTCCTTAATAGTGTAGCAATCTGGCAAAAAATTTCTGTCAAAATTTCATTTTCTTGGATACACCGAGAAATAAATATGTAATCTTTCTTACCTGTTAATTGTTTATTTCCACTCTGGTAATCTGAACCTCTGGATTTCACTAATAATTATAACAACACTTATCATTCACACACTCAGTCAACCACAAACAGCTGTTGGTATTCAGTTGTTGAGTTTATTTGGCTCAACTCGTATAGCCCCATCTCCTTTGGTCTGTGGGAAAGTTTTTTGTTTCTTGATGTGATGGGGATTCCCCTAGCAGAGACATCATGTACACTTTGCCCACATTCAAAAATCAACTTACGATTCATTCAGAAACCAACTTAGAATGTGTTCAAAAACCAACAGGGACATGTTTCAAAATCTTATGAATAATCAATAGACAAATGTGTGCTGGATGTTAGGTGGTTTGTGAAACAAGTTTTTTTTTTTTTTTCCTCTCTTCAACAATATGAATTTGGCGCCTCCTGAAATTGTCACCCAGGGCAGATACCCTGGTTTGTAACAGTTCTTCTCTGTGTTCTTTAAGTATGTGGACTAATCTTGGTAAGAAGTTCCACCTAGTTGGGGCAGGTGATGGTAACCTCCTTTGAATAAAGTTCTTTTAGAAGATTTGGAAAAAAAAAAAAAAAAAAAAGAGACCGCTCACACTATGGAAAAACATTTTACATTTTTTCATATTGCAGATGCTTTGTTGCAAAACAAAATTTAATACATGGGCATAGTGGTGAATATAGACAGCCTTTGGATACTTTGACAAAACCATACTCTGTAGGCCATTACTATGATCAGTCATTACTAATAATCCATTGAGTGACAGAGTTCCAGACAATGCCCTGCTATGGCTGATTTAGTTGCCTGTCAGAGTCTGATGTGTCTTTGGTGTTCTTTCCACCTGATGTCCACAGTTCTGGTGTTCTGGCCAATGTATGACATCCCACACTGGCATGGTATGTTGTAAATACCTGGCTTGTGTAGCCCCAGGTCATCTTTTACATTCCCCAGCATAGCCTCAATATGCACATTTTGCCCACCCACCAAAATTGGGGCTATGATGGGGAATGCAAAAGATGACCTGCGGCTAAGGCAACTAAATCGGCCATAGCAGAGCATTGTCTGGAACTTGGTCACTCAATGGATTAGAATGACACCGTGATTGTGACACAGACCTCAAGATTTTGGGACACTGTCATTAAAGAAGCCATTGAGATTAAGGTCCCAGATAATCTAATCAACCGTGACTCGGGATACCAAATCAGCACTGCCTGGAATCCAGCACTTGAGCTTGTGAAAACTCAACGCAGGACACTCCAGGATTCTACAAGAAATAGAAGTGGAGACTGAGAGAACAGCCGTGAGACAAGGTGTCAGGCATTAGAGACCAGATTTGACACACCCCAGATCATGAACTCTACTTCAGAAGACGGCCAGGCCGGGCGCGGACGGCGGTCGGAACACTGGCGACCAGAGAGAGCCAATGTAGCTGTGTCTGGCTTGCGCGGACCGCAGACGGAACACACGACACAGCGTGGACCGATTACGGAGCGCCCAGCACGAAACAGAAGTGGAAATCATAGTGACAGGCATGAGACAGAGTACCCAACATCTCAGATCGGGTCTGACGCACCTCAGATGACGTCCACAACCATTGGGGACGGCCAAAACGGGCACGGACGGCAATCAGAACATCCGTGACTGGAGGGGTCCTTTGAAGCCGAGTCTGGCAGGTGCAGACCACAGAGGGTACACTCGGCTCTGCACGGACCGAAGACGGGATGCCAGCTCCTTCCAGGCATAAATACTGGACTCGATGGACCCAAGGATCAGTCTCAGGTAGCACCTGAAGAAGACAGTGAGGCACGCTGTTGAAATATCGTGCGAGAACAATGCGAATATCCAGCTGGACTCCCAAATATCCAAGATGTCAACAGATCGCCGGGAAAGCGTGAAGAATTACAAGACTTAACATTGTTTGCTTGCTTAAGAATTATTCCCATCTACCTGATTAGCAACAACTTTTGAAGTGTATTTGCATTCAGAAACATCTTCAGAATTTTTATCTGAGTTGTAGGTGTCCATATCATCCTGAAATTTGTATAAATCATCCCTGAAAAACATTTTTCTGGCACAAACTCTGCACAAGTTACTACTACTGGCAGCCATGTTTTTGGCACTTACCACTCTTTATATGCACATCCTGACAGGAGTGTGAATCTGAAATTACAGACAGGGCTACCATTTCTTAGTTTATCATGGAGCCATAAACTAATGTGAATAAAGCACACCCTGTACCATGTTTAGATGCAATTATTCTGTTTCTCATAGAGTGTCTATTTGATGCTGTTTACAGCTTAAGTATTCATTTTATTGCATATGCATAAATTGTTCTACAAATTAGTAGCAATTTTCAAGGAGGTATAATTTCTATGTGACACTTTCCTTCTCCAAGACAAGTTATCCTGGAATGTGATGCCATGAGACATTTGTGAATGGAGATAAGCAAAGTAAGTCAACGTCTTGATTTCACATGCTGCCACTGAAACTTTACACTATTGTACTTCAACATGGTTTAATTACCAGTAATGAGCAGAAACTCATTCTAAAGTAATATAGTCAAAGGTTTTCCATGAATAAAGTGTAAGTAAGTTATAAAGTGTGATACGTTTCTTAATCTTTATAAGTGGTAGGAATCTCTTTCTAATTGTCAGCAATTTCTTTTAATAACCTATTAGTAATAACATTACACTGTTAACTTGGTGATACAAAAGTGGTGTAATTTAGAGTATGGACTTGCTGAGGATTAGATTACTTTGAAGGCATGAGTTAATAAAAGGCACTGAGACTTCAGCAAAATGTTCATAAACTTTTATTCTGGTCACTAATTATAAATTTACCATGAAATAGCTTCAGAAGATTTATTTGTGCCATAAAGTATACTATTATTGACCCTAAAGCAATGTTACATTTAAACACAAAACAGTCTGTTTGCTGGCATAAAGCCTGGTTACAAACATCACTAATGAGCAAACATTACAATTTGTAACCATCATGAAAAGTCACTGAAAGATCCTCTATGTAAATTATGCCAGAAGCACATGTCATTCAGCATGTCTTGAAAATCCCATCCCATCTTTGGAGATGTGGAAGATGCTAAGTTATACTTTTTTTTTTTTATTTTGTCAGGACTTCATTTCTGAGATTTTGTATTGCACTTACAACAAAGCAGGTTGATTCCATCCAGCAAGCATTTTGCACTGCTGCACGTGAAATGTCTTAATATAATTCCATCGTGCACAGAAGAATTCCTCATTTTTCCGCATTTTACAGTTAACTATTCCTGAGGGCAAAGTCTACAGCTTCCCTTTTGGCCCATATTCTGGCCAGTGACCAAAACTGTCATGTCATATATTATTCCCTGGCACAGAAGCATCTGTTTAATATTTCTTCTGGTCTTGTTGTCCATCCTATACTAATGTCCAGGCTTCCTCTTTCCAGAAAAGGTAACATAGGTAAGATTTTGCTTACACATTTGCATACCAACTCACGTTCAATACTTCCTCTTTCCATTTACAAGCAGTTTTCATTGCACAATAACAGCAGCACCTCAAAATCAAAAGAAACTGCTCCACTGGTAATTGATGTTCACATAAATTTGCACAACTTCTGCTTACGGTGCACACTATTCAGAAACTTGTCACAGAGACAACAGAATATCATTGTATATGACAGCTTAAATGTTACTTTCAAGCACCATTACCCAGCATACGACAGAATTTGAAACATGTTGCAGAAAACAGTGTGCAATTTTGATGTTTCTTGACAGCAATACTACCAAAGAAAAGATTAAAGAGTTTGAACTGTAAACCTGCTGTGGACCACATCAATTAAAATAGCACACTTTAGACAGTCACATTTCCTCCAGATATAACAGAGGTGCAGCTACCAGAGGTGTATTAGCAGAGGTAAATACGGTTATGCTATACATCTTTGTGGAAACTCAAAGAAATCATCACAGTCCTGGTGAGGGTGCAGTGGTATATGTCAAGAAATGCACAGACACTGTGGCACTGGCTTCTTACGTATGAAAGCAACTTCTCTACAAGAATCTAAACAAAACTGGTACTGTACACACAGATAAAGATAAAGATAAAGTAAGTAGTGCTGTTGTTGAACAGGCTGGCTCGTACAGGGAAGTGTGGAGGCTCAAGGCTCTACCTGGCCATCCTGATTAACATTTTCTGTGACTTCCTCAAACTACTTCACAGAGGTTCCCACAATGAAGACACAACCAACTACCTGTCCCACCTTTGTCAAAGTAGAGCTGTAAGTATGTAAATGTCTATATATATGTGAATTATCATGACATGTCCACTATCCTCACAAAATTGACCTCCTTATGAACAAAAACAACAACAGCAGCAGTTACTACTACTACTACTACTACTACCACCACCACCAACACCACCACCCCTGCCGCCGCCGCCACTACATCTGTTTACCATAGGTTCCCCCCAGGAATTTTCAGCACTGTGTTCCATGTCACAGTTGAACCAGTAATTAAAGAAGTTCACAGAGCACTCACTTTTGAGAGGAAAAGTTAATTTTCCTCCAAACTTTTATTAAAAAACACATCAATACAACAATGGATAAATGCTTCCTCTTTCCAGTCTGTACAGAGTATGCATACGTCAGTCGCCCCAGACTCAGAGCAGCTTCTTGGCGAACGTGATGCTCTTCTGGTTCATCTTGCCGGCAAACATGGCTTTCCCTTTCTTGCCCTGCAATGTAAACACCGCATTTTGTATTCACAATGCTATTCAGTTTCCACGTGCTCTGTAAACGATATTTTTTAGTAACATCATCTTTAAACAACATACAAATTATTTACTATTTGACTTGCGTTTGGGAGTAGCTCTTGAACAGCAATCTGACAGAAGATACAGGAGGGATGTTCAATAAGTAAGTTTTCCCTATTTTATAAAAACTTCATACTAACTGGCAGCACACTGACAAGGTACTGTGGTATGCATTGTAAGCCAATGTGTATATTTTCAACGTATACTGGTCAAACTCACCAGCACTCACAAGACGTGTACAGTTCATTTTACAGAGAAATAAAACAAGGGAAACTAACTTATTGGGCAACACTTGTAATAAGCAAATTTGGATGCTTATATTCACATTATTCATATCAGACAGTAAAAGGAAATAATAAAAATAAGTATTCTTTACTGCGAGACTAATAGTAACTAAATAGCATTCATGAATACTGCCTAGCACCTGTCAGTATTCTTTTGTGAGGGGGAAACCAAAACAACATACACAGAAAATGAAAAATTAAAAAAGAAAAGAAAAATGTGATACTTAACCACCTAACACACACTAATAATACATAAATTAATATTCAAAAACATAACTGCAAAAACAGAGGTGCTTTACATGGTTATAATTTATTATTTGACAAGACAACTGTGACTGTAACAATGTAAGTTATTTCATTATATTTTCTATCACATTCCTGTCTACAAGCAAGTCCCAGACACCTGTTAAATAATAAATAATTAATACATAGGTTATATATGTTATTAAAACAAATAAAAATACAACAGGTGGTTTCACATCTAATACAGTATCATATGATTGGAAAGCATTATGAAATAAATATTGCAAACAGTATTATATGTACTGTAAGAAAAGCATACTTTATATCAGAGTATCACAAACAGAGTGACAAAGATCATAGTCCGCTACATTTATATTGAGGGCATTGGCAGCTACGAACATGGGAGAAGGAGAACAAAAGGGGGAAGTGACTAAAGACAAGTAATGAGATGGGGCTGTGACTGGGAGGATTTGCTTCACTGTCTGAAATGAGGGAACTGGCTTTCCATGTCAAGTGTTTAAGGGAAAAGTTATGAGGGAGTCATTGCATGTCATACCAACACAGTGATTTCACTCTCCATCTGAGATTTTGATAAAACTTGGCAGATATGTTGTCTACATACAGATTAAGAGAAGTACCCAATTTTATTAAAATATCTTGATCCATTATGAAAATATGGCAATGTGAAGTTGCAAAAAAAAAAAATCACCAAAAAATACCGCAATCCCATAATTTCAAACTGTTGTAGGAACTCTCCTAATTAATCTAAAATGAAAGGAAGAGATGTCAATTTGTAGCATTTTCCATAGGCTTTCATATGATACACAACATGGTTTTAAACTGAAAACTGTTCTTCAAATTTAAATTTTTAATTTATCAAAAAGCAAATCATCAACATGTTTCAAAAAATTATGTTAAGATACTTTACATTATTTGTTAAGATACTTTACATTATTTCTAACTGATTCTCTGAGCATGAAAATGGGACTGCCACGGGTTCATATCTTTATAAAATTTCAAAAATACGAAAAATGAGACTTCTCTAAAATTTATACATTTAAGTGGAAATAATCGTAATTTTATGCTTAATATATATGTATGCACACATTCAAATTTATCGTTGTCTATTATTTCCAACATCACTTGTGAAACATAGTACAAACAGTGTGTGTATTAAGACTTTACTTATTTTTAAAAACTTCATTTGTTTTTACAGTATTATCGATAGGATTTTGACATATTCTTCCTGCTTGTGTCATTGTATTTACTTTACAGATACCCATTGAGTATCAGGTTTTGTAGGATATGGAGGAGGAGGAGGAGGAGGAGATTAGTGTTTTAACGTCCTGTCGACAACGAGGTCATTAGAGATGGAGCACAAGCTCGGACTAGGGAAGGAGAGGGAAGGAAATGGCCAAGCCCTTTAAAAGTAACCATCCCGGCATTTGCCTGAAGTGATCTAGGGAATCACGGAAAACTTGAGTCAGGATGGCCAGACGTGGGATTGAACCATTGTCCTCCCGAACGCGAGTACAGTGTGCTAATCACTGCGCCACCATGCTCGGTGTGTAGGATACGCATAAGAGTGTGATGGGCTAGCTCGGCGAAGGTAAGTAGCTTTAATTTTATCAAGACTTTCCTCTTTTATTAAATTGTTACCTAGCCAACATTTCTTGTCATAGACGGCAGTAATGTATACACAAACATCTCTCAGAGACAGTTTTTCTGGAGATTTTGACTTCAAACAGTATATTATGTTGTATCTGAAGAATATTTTTGATGTACTCCATGCTACACATACAGAGGTGTGGAGTCTCTCTGTCCCTTTGAAGGTAACAGACAGACTTATATGAGCTCTTCTAAAAATCTTTCAGTTTCAATATACTCTTCTTGTGCTGAAACTGCCCAATCAAAAGTTGCTGTGGAATAAGAATTTGGTTCATACAAATTCTGCAGACTTCCTTTTGTTGCTAATCTCTTAACAGTGCAGCCAACATGGTCGCAAGGTCATTTTCCATTAGTAGAGGCAAAAAGGCCATTTTGTTTTGGTGCCAAAATCTTTTTTGTGGAAACATAAGCTTACAAAATTCTTTTTATTTGTGTACTGCACTGCACTGCCATCCCAAAGGTAGTATACCTTCTGTATATCAGTTTGAAATTTTGTTTTTAAAAATTGAATTAGCTTTTTTTTTAAAACAGTAAATTGCTATGGTGTTATGCTCTAGACAGTCAGACATTATGACATGGCTCATACACTTTGTTTCTTTCTCCCCTTTGTAATACACTACAAAGGGGAATACTGCTGCATCACCACTTAACTCTGGACCTCATCTAAAACGACAAAAGTGTAATTCTCACATAAGTAAGATGTAACAACATATTCATCCTTATTCAAGTTTTCTTTCACTTGATTTACAAAAGAGCTTTGCTGCCCAGGTAGAAAATCACAGAGCATCAATGTGGTAAATTTTTCCGAAAATAACTCAACAAACTCCAATGAGGTCCTCTGCATAGTTTTAAATTACATCTATCTACTGAAACCCACTGTCAAAAAGTGTTATTTTCAACCATATTATCATCAAATGCATTTTGAAGTGCACTTTATATTTGGTTGCTTCCTGGGTAAGAACTAGTTTCTCATCATATAGTGTATCGATTCTGGATTGCACAGCACTTTTGCCAAAGAGTGTTTGTAAAATCCCAAGTCTCCTTTGGGTAACATACCGAGCTTAGCAATATCTATCATGAATAGTTAGAATAAAAAAATCAGATTTTTCATCCCAATTAATACTTTTTATAAATACTCCTAAATTTTAATAATTATCTCTGTAAGATTATTAAAAAATATATATTTTTAGTAGTTCCAATAAAATGATGATCTATCATAGTCACTAGTTACATTTCAAACATTAAAAAAAATTTTATGAAAAGATGGGTATTTATTTATGGGTAAGTTGTGTATATTTCCACTTTAGTTTATAAATTTTACAAAAATCTCACTTTTTATATATTTTTGAAATTTTGTAAAGGCGTAAACCCTTGAGAGCCTTGGGAGAGCCAGCCGTGACAAAATTCTTTCATCTGGCAAGATGTACGAGAGAGGTGAAATACCCTCAAACTTCAAGCATAATGTAGTAAGTCGAAAACCAAAGTGACCAGGTGTTGACAGGAGTGAAAATTACAAAACTATCAGTTTAATAAGTCACGGTTGCAAAATATTAACACGAATTCTTTACAGAAGAATGTAAAAACTGGTAGAAGCCAACCTTGGGGAAGATCAGATTGGATTCTGGAGAAATGTAGGAACATGCGAGGCAATACTGACCCTACGACTTATCTTAGGAGACTGGTTGAGGAAGGGTAAAAACCTACATTTATACCATTTGTGGACTTACAAAAAGCTTTTGACAATGTTGACTGAAATAGTCTCTCTGAAGTTCTGAAGGTAGCAAGGGTAAAATACAAGGAGCGAAATGCTATTTACAACTTGTACAGAAACTGGACAGCAGTGATAAGAGTTGACAGGCATGAAAGGGAAGCAGTGGTTAAGGAGGGAATGAGCCAGGGCTGTAGCCTATCCCAGATGTTATTTAATTTGTACATTGAGCAAGCAATGAAGGAAACAAAAGAAAATTTTGGAGTAGGAATTAAAGTCCAGGGAGAAGAAATAAAAACTTGGAGGTTTGCCGATGCCATCGTAATTCTGTCAGAGGCAGCAAAGAACTTGGAAGAGCAGCTGAACGGAATGGACAGTGTTTTGAAAGCAGAATATAAGAGGAACGTCAACAAAAGCACAATGAGGATAATGGATTGTAGTCAAATTAAATCAGGTGATGCTGAGGGGATTAGATTAGGAGATGAGACACTTAAAACAGCCGATGAGTTCTACTATTTGCGCAGCAAAGTAACTGATGATGGTAAAAGTAAAGAGGATATAAAACGTAGATGGCAAGGCAAGGAAAGCATTTCTGAAGATTAGAGATTTGTTAACATCAAATATAGATTTAAATGTTAGGAAGTCTTTTCTGAAGATGTTTATTTAGAGTGTAGCCATGTTTGGAAGTTAAATATGGATGATAAACAGTTTCAACAAAAAGAGAATAGAAGCTTTCGAAATGTGGTGCTACAGAATAATAGTGAATAATAGATTGGTTGATCATGTAACTAATGAGGAGGTACTGAATAGAATTGGGGAGACAAGGAAATTATGGCAAAACTTGGACAAAAGAAGAGACACATTCTGAGACATCAAGGGCTCACCCACTTATTATTGGAGGGAAGTGTGGGGGGTAAAAATCGTAGAGGGAGACCGAGAGATGAATACACTAAGCAGATTCAGAAGGATGTAGGTTGCATCAGTTATTCAGACATGAAGAGGCTCACACAGGATAGGGTAGCAAGGAATGCCGCATCAAACCAGTCTTCAGACTGAGGACAACAACAACAATTTTACACTTAGGGAATTAGTTAGCAATAATGTGAAGGGTTGGATATAATTTTTTTTAAATAAATTTCTCCTCAATCCATATTGTATTGTACACCACAGGAAAGCTTATGGAAAATGCTGCAATATGGAACATCTCCCATTATTTTAGCTTATTAGGAGAGTCGCTAGAAGAATTTGAAATTAAGGCAGTGAAGCATTTTTGGTGATTTCTGAAAACTTTAGATTGACATATTTTCAAGATGGGTCATCATATTTTAAGAAAATTGAGTATTTTTCCTTATCTATTTGTAGGCTACATCTCTGCAGAGTTTCATCAAAACCTAATGTGACGACTTGAAATTCGTACTAAAACTGTGTTTTTTTGAGGTGGAACATCCTGATGATGACAGGAGGAAGTGCTTCAGCTTCACATTAAACAAAACAGGTAGGACACCAAATTGTGTGCAGAATGCAGGGCAGCTCATTCCAGAAGCAGGTGTCAGTGCCAGAGGATAATTCACGATCGTTTCTCTTTTACGGGTGGGTACACCTACATCTACATCTACATCCATACTCCGCAAGCCACCTGACGGTGTGTGGCAGAGGGTACCTTGAGTAACTCTATCGGTTCTCCCTTCTATTCCACTCTCGTATTGTTCGTGGAAAGAAGGATTGTCAGTATGCCTCTGTGTAGGCTCTAATTTCTCTGATTTTATCCTCATGGTCTCTTCGCGAGATATACGTAGGAGGGAGCAATATACTGCTTGACTCCTCGGTGAAGGTATGTTCTCGAAACTTCAACAAAAGCCTGTACCGAGCTACTGAGAGTCTTCCACTGGAGTTTATCTATCATCTCCGTAACGCTTTTGCGATTACTAAATGATCCTGTAATGAAGCGCGCTCCTCTCCGTTGGATCTTCTCTATCTCTTCTATGAACCCTATCTGGTACGGATCCCACACTGCTGAGCAGTATTCGAGCAATGGGCGAACAAGCGTACTGTGACCTACTTCCTTTGTTTTCGGATTGCATTTCCTTAGGATTCTTCCAATGAATCTCAGTCTGGCATCTGCTTTACCGACGATCAACTTTATATGTTCATTCCACTTTAAATCACTCCTAATGCAAACTCCCAGATAATTTATGGAATTAACTGCTTCCAGTTGCTGACCTGCTATTTTGTAGCTAAATGATAAGGGATCTTTCTTTCTGTGTATTCGCAGCACATTACACTTGTCTACATTGAGATTCAATTGCCATTCCCTGCACCATCCGTCAATTCATTGCAGATCCTCCTACTTTTCAGTACAACTTTCCATTGTTACAACCTCTCAATATACTACAGCATCATCCGCAAAAAGCCTCAGTGAACTTCCGATGTTATCCACAAGGTCATTTATGTATATTGTGAATAGCAAAGGTCCTACGACACTCCCCTGCGGCACACCTGAAATCACTCTTACTTCAGAAGACTTCTCTCCATTGAGAATGACATGCTGCATTCTCTTATCTAGGAACTCTTCAATCCAATCACACAATTGGACTGATAGTCCATATGCTCCTACTTTGTTCATAAAAGACTGTGGGGAACTGTATCAAATGCCTAGCGGAAGTCAAGAAACACGGCATCTACTTGGGAACCCGTGTTTATGGCCCTCTGAGTCTCGTGGACGAATAGTGCGAGCTGGGTTTCACACGATCGTCCTTTTCGAAACCCATGCATATTCCTGCAGAGTAGATTTCTAGCCTCCAGAAAAGTCATTATACTCGAACATAATACGTGTTCCAGAATTCTACAACTGATCGACTTTAGATATAGGTCTACAGTTCTGCACATCTGTTTGAGGTCCCTTCTTGAAAACGGGGATGACCTGTGCCCTTCTCCAGTCTTTTGGAGCGCTACGCTCTTCTAGAGACCTACGGTACACCGCTTCAAGAAGGGGGGCAAGTTCCTTCGCGTACTCTGTGAAAAATCAAACTGGTACCCCATCAGGTCCAGCGGCCTTTCCTCTTTTGAGTGATTTTAATTGTTTCTCTATTCCTCTGTCGTCTATTTTGATATCTGCCATTTTGTCATCTGTGTGACAATCTAGAGAAGGAACAACAGTGCAGTCTTCCTCTGTGAAACAGCTTTGGAAAAAGACATTTAGTATTTCGCCCTTTATTCTGTCATCCTCTGTTTCAGTACCATTTTGGTCACAGAGTGTCTGGACATTTCGTTTTGACCCACCTACTGCTTTGACATAAGCCCAAAATTTCTTTGGATTTTCTGCCAACTAGGATTCTAAACATGAGAGATCACACGTCAAAACTACAACACAGATGCGCTCTGAATAAGTGACGGGAGGTACTGCAGCACTTGCACAGCAGTGAGCCGACAAAGCAGCATTTGGTGGCCACGAGAGTTGTTTGATTGTGGTCAACCAGATGGAGTTTCTTCCGTAGCAACCGAACACGCCGATTGTGGCCTGCCTCCACAAGCCCTGTCACTTCTCAATGAGTTGCAGTTGTGCAAATTTTGATGCACACGTGCAAACAAACTACGGTGTGGTTGATGCCGGTCTGTGAAGCATCCTCAATAGGTGCATCCAGTAGCTCAAACATTGCACTCAGCTACTCCATACATCAGGTACACATCTGCAAGCTCTCCATTTGTATAACATATCACACTCCTCATATTCTGGCTAGCACTCAAATGAGGAAACCCTGGTGTTTTGCTCAGTACTCTCATTGCACAGCACTGCCCAGTGGCAGGTGGTGATGTTTGCGGCCACGAGTTCCTGCACAATTCTCGAGCTCTATGAAGTGCCCCACTCGCTCTAGAAGTATGTTGCAACATTTCCGGGACACCTCGTATCTAAGATTGTGTGTTTGGACTGATATAAAGTTGAATGACTACATAACAGTAATCGCAGTAAGACAGATGACAGACTGAGATTTATTTGAAGAAGCGTCAGGAGTAGTAGTCCACCCGTTAAGGAGTTAGCTAAGAAAATACCAGTTTGATCAACAATCGAACACTGCTAGTCAGTCAGGGATCTGTACCCGACAGGATCGAATGTGGAAATAAATATAAAGAAGAGGAGTACATTTTTTCACGGTTTCTTTTAGTAAGCAAGAAAGTGTGAGAGATCTGCTCATCCAACTTCTGTGGCAGAGAGACAATGTGCATCACAGTGTGGTTTACTGTTACAATGCTGAGAGCATACGTTCCTGGAAGAGTCAACCGATTGTCGCTTCCTCCTAACAAGGGAACCTCCCCATCGCACCCCCCTCAGATTTAGTTATAAGTTGGCACAGTGGATAGGCCTTGAAAAACTGAACACAGATCAATCGAGAAAACAGATAGAAGTTGTGTGGAACTATGAAAAAAATAAGCAAAATATATAAAGTGAGTAGTCCATGTGCAAGATAGGCAACATCAAGGATAGTGTAAGCTCAGGAGCGCCGTGGTCCCATGGTTAGCGTGAGCAGTTGCGGAACGAGAGGTCATTGGTTCAAGTCTTCCCTCGAGTGAAATGTTTAATTTTTTTTTTTATTTTCAGACAATTATCAAAGTTTAGACACTCACATATAATCAACTTCGCTCTCCACAATTCCAGGACATGTTCAGATTTGCTTGGACACATGCATCGATTTGACGGTCTACACCAGGAAAAAATTGAAAATGTTAAAAATATATGTTTTGACAGAGCACAGGGAAAACCGTGCGACTGTGAAACTGTTGCATTCATTTGTTGCAGTTTATGTGACAAACTCTTATGTTTTCATCACATTTTTGGGAGTGATTATCACATCCACATGAAAACCTAAATCGGGCAAGGTAGAAGAATCTTTTTGCCCATTCGCGAAGTGTACAAGTTAAGTGGGTCGACAACATATTCCTGTCATGTGATGCACATGCCGTCATCAGTGTCGTATAGAATATATCAGACATGTTTTCCTGTGGAGGAATCGGTTGACCTATGACCTTGCGATCAAATGTTTTCGGTTCCGATTGGAGAGGCACGTCCTTTCATCTACTAATCGCACGGTTTTGCGGTGCGGTCGCAAAACACAGACACTAAACTTATTACAGTGAACAGAGACATCAATGAACGAACGGACAGATCATAACTTTGCGAAAATAAAGAAAGTAAACTTTTCACTCGAGGGAAGACCTGAACCAAGGACCTCTCGTTGCGCAGCTGCTCACGCTAACCACGATGCTCCTGAGCTCGCACTATCCTTAATGTTGCCTATCTTGCGCATGGACTACTCAGTTTGTATATTTTCCTTTTTTTTTTTTTTTTTTACATATTTCCACACAACTTCTTCCCGTTTTCTCGATTGATCTGTGTTCAGTTTTTCAAGGCCTATCCACTATGCCAACTTATAACTAAATCTGAGGGGGGTGCGATGGGGAGGTTCCCTTGTAAGTACATATTGCAAAGATACCAGGGAGTTAAAATGAGCAAGATCTCAACTCATACAGGGGCTTACTGACAATTGTTTTTCCAGTGTACCATTCATAAATAGAAGTGCACCATTCGCAAATGGAAGAGGAAAGGGGGGAAGTGACAGTGGTGTAGAAACAGCCCTCCACCAAAATCCATAATGTGACTCGCACAGTGCAGATTTGGATTAGGAGCTGGCTACCCTAACTGGAGCAGCGGAGGCAGACAGTAAGAGTGTGACCCCGACCTCTGTACTTCGACATCCCCACTCAGCAGCCAGAAAGGATGGCACACTCACCTTGGCTCTCTTCGAGTTGGCCCCGTCCTTCGCGACGCCTGCACTCTTGCTGCCACCCTTGAAGCGGCTCTGGTAGTCCACCTGGCTGTAGTCGAAGGGTCGGAATGCCGCCCCACTCCTGACCTCGGAAGGGCCGGGAGCCCCCGAGCCGCGACCGCCTCCCCGCCCCCTGCCACTCCCGCGGCCTCGGTTCTGGCCACGGCCTCTGCTGCCGGCCGGACCCGCAGATTCTGACGTGTCGCCCCGCTGGCTGCGAATCGGCTGTGGCTGCTGCTGCTGATGCTGCAACTGTTGAGAACAGCAAGAGAATGGCGAGCTCTGAATGTGGTCTCTGAGAGCTGCCTCCTGTGACAAATCAGTGCAGATTAATATAAGCAGTGCAACATTATGCTTCATAAAATAAGTCACTGTAATAATAATAATAATAATAATAATAATAATAATAATAATGTGGCAAATTAGTATCTTTCTCGGGGCTGTGTACCTGAACCACGGATGTTTAGAGAAAACCAAGTGCAAAGCTGTGAAAGTAACACTGCTCTCTGGATAAATATACCATATTTACTCAAATCTAAGCCTCACTCGAATCTAAGCCGCAACTGAAAAATGAGACTCGAAATCAAGGAAAAAAAATTTCTCGAATCTAAGCCGCATCTGAAATTTGAGACTCGAAATTCAAGGGGAGATAAAAGTTTTAGGCCACATCTCCAAATCCAAACAAAGTTGGTCTATTGTAATACGAGACACAATTTAGGTCAAATTAATGACGATACAGCTACAGTAGTTTGGTTCGAGTCGTAAGCTTATCAGTTAAGATTTACCAAGTAGCCATTGCTATGCGTCAGGCGCTCCGTCCATATTTATACGGGTACCCTCCCTTTCTCACGTGCTTCGTCTGGTTTGAATTGAGTGCTTATTTTTCTTTTATCTGATAAGTGCTATTTTCTTTGTTATAGGTGTTTACGTCACTCTAAGTTGAAAATGCATTACTGTACTGTGTCATGCATTGTTTGTCACATTCTGATAGTACATGTTTACGGCCTGTCACCACTCGCGGCATGGCTTGCTTTTGTGCGCGCTACTGCCGCTTACAACTAAAAAAAGAGAGAGAGAGAGAGAGAGAGAGAGAGAGAGAGAGAGAGGAACTGTCTCATTAGCGAAACAATGGTGCGTAGGTTACAGTACGCTTGTTCGCCCACTGCTTGAATACTGCTCAGCAGTGTGGGATCCGTACCAGATAGGGTTGATAGAAGATATAGAGAAGATCCAACAGAGAGCAGCGCGCTTCGTTACAGGATCATTTAGTAATCGCGAAAGCATTACAGAGATGATAGATAAACTCCAGTGGAAGACTCTGCAGGAGAGATGCTCAGTAGCTCGGTACGGGCTTTTGTTAAAGTTTCGAGAACATACCTTCACCGAAGAGTCAAGCAGTATATTGCTCCCTCCTACGTATATCTCGCGAAGAGACCATGAGGATAAAATCAGAGAGATTAGAGCCCACACAGAGGCATACTGACAATCCTTCTTTCCACGAACAATACGAGACTGGAATAGAAGGGAGAACCGATAGAGGTACTCAAGGTACCCTCCGCCACACACCGTCAGGTGGCTTGCGGAGTATGGATGTAGATGTAGATGTAGAATGGCAAAAGACTGCTATTTGTTGTTACTTATACTGCTGCTTTCTTTGATAATGGTCAACAAGAACCAAATAATAGACTGAGTATGATATATGTTCTGAACAAGAGTTTAGCGAAAATTTATCTCTGTTTGAAAATCTTTGCAGATGCCCCTTTAGTACATTACATTCTGCACAGAAATTAAGAGTCATCTTAGATTTAAAAATCTAGTCAATTGCCGTGCTTCATTTCTGACTGTATCACTTTTAGGCATAAGAATAATACGAATATAAACATGACATGATATGTATATTCTTCCGTGTTTGCTGTTGTCTCACTCTAGTTTCGTAGTTTATTAGGCAGGCAGGATTTAAATGAGATAGCAGCAAACACGAAACAATACATGGCGAAATGTTTATATTCGTATTATTCTTATGGTGAAGAGAATACTGCATGTGATTCACAATTCATAAAAGTTCCTATTAGCAACCATCCCTTCTCACAGGTAGGAAAAAATTCAGAACGTAGAGTTGGCCATATTGACAAACATCCCAAACAGTCTTGCCAGTCGGATTTTCATAGTACATTGAAATGCTGCTACATTCGAAGATGAACAATACGGAATTTCTATTTACTTCGTTGGATAATATATGAAAATGCAGTGGTCGAAACTCGGGGCAGAGAGAAAAGCTCGTCTTCCACTTGCCTACAAAGCACGCCTGTGTAGTGCTACATATATTCGACGGCAGAAGTTAGTTGTGGCGGCACCTACCAACATTTTTCAGAACTTCCGCTTGCTTTGCACTTGATTCTAAGCCGCAGGCGGTTTTTTGGATTACAAAAACCAGAAAAAAATGCGGCTTAGATTCGAGTAAATACAGTAATCTGGCACGTGATAAAGTTGTTCCAATATCACCAAAGACTGGAACTCACAGTATGCGTAACACTCATTCCACATTTAGGGACTCCTGAATACGCTGTTGCACTTATCTCCCCCAGTTTCTGTATTCTATATCGGGGAAATGCGGCGTAAGTAAGTACACAATTCTTCTATACTATTATAAAAATCAGAGAACAAACACAAAACTTTACACCAGGGAATCAGCTAACCTTCTGACTCGTTTCGTTTCTAAAACCACACACGGTTGCCCATAACATCCCTGCTCGCTGGCACTACCGTCAGCTGTTGCGGCCGGTACAGCTCTCTTCTATGTGCTGCAGTTTTGTGTTAAATGGATGCAAGATTGGCAGGCTAAACACAGCAATACCTTAAGGTTCTTGCATCTGATGTGCTCTACCTTTCGCTTAATTTGATAGAAAAACTTGGCTGTGCTTCTCCACACACTGTAGACACTGACGTAGTTCTTCAAACTCAGTAATGTCTTCATCAAGTCATAATGCAACAAATTTATTAGTTCAGATTTCTTGAAAAAATTCACTGCACGCTCCATATTCATTTCACAGATTTAACTGCCTTTTCCATTCTTACAACTCACGGTATACCTAATTTGGGGTAAAGGTGAATACCTGCCCCCGCTCCTTAGTTCTCGTATTCTAAATATTGCTAACAGCCTCTTCTCAATGTGGATAAGTAAACTGAGGACAGGGCACTCTTTTGTCACCGGGGTGAGAAATTGCAGCTAAATATGAATGAAGTGATGTATCACAGTCAGCAGTATAGAATGGAAAAGGCAATGGAAAATCCCTCTGTTCAAGATCTTATGGATAATCCACGTAGAATGCAACCGTGGTAATTGAAATTAGCCCACTGACTTGCTAATATTTTTCCCCCCAGTCACGCCTATATTTACCATTTAAGACTATAGAAATCAGCACATTTTGTCTTACACACTTTTCTCAAAATTATACAATTTTTCTGATAGGAATTCTTTACAAATCATACTTACTATATATTGAAGTGATGACGAGTGAAAATAATACTGTTTTAGAAGTTTTTGTCGGTGTGGTATACCCAAAGAAACACAACCATGTGCTATGCCGCTAGACAATTCTCAATTCATACAGTGAATCACTTCTTTTTTGCTTTGCACACACTACACAATTTCTGGAGGGTGTTTTCAAGGTTGAAATGGGGCACCGGGGGAGGGGGTTAAAGCTAATAAAACCTGAAAATGTTGCTTATAATTCGCAAAATATCGGAAGAAATCAAGTATGTTCTACACCACTACACAGACTGATTTCTTAGCTTCCCAACTGTATACAGCACGTCATGCCATCTCTCAATAGAGATGAATAAAGACTAAGAAGATACAGCTGCTCAGCTCGTCTCAAAGCTGGCCATTTAATAACAGACTTGAAACTTGTGGCCGCCGTGAGCCAGCTATATAAGCCAAAGCGTTAATGATGAACGTCAGTAAAAAAGAAGAAGAGATAAGGGTTAGAAAAGTTTTTCTACAAGCACTTCCCCCATCTCTGTATTTATTTAATGTGTTCACTGAGGAAGCTGTGCTGACCATGAATGAGAAGGTAAAGGAAATAAAAGCCAATGGTCAAAGAATACATTGTATCAGATTTGCTGATGACATCGTAATAGTCGCAGGCATCAAAAAAGAAATGAAAACAATGTTGTAAGCCCTATAACACATTTATATACACACATCAAAAAAAGTTTTGCATCACCTAGGTCCCGAGAGTTCCGGAACATATACAGAAAATTGGAATAGCGATCAACATAAACATCATTTCCGATATTTTTATTGGTCACGAAAACCACACATTGCATGTTGTACCAACATACAGCGAGACCTTCAGAGATGGTTGTCAAGATTGCTGTACACACTGGTACTTCTAATATCCAGAAGCACGTTCTCTTGCATTGATGCATGCCTGTATTCGTCATGGTATACTATCAACAAATTCATCAAAGCACTGTTGGCCCAGATTGTGCCACTCCTCAACGGCGATTCAGCATAGATCCCTCAGAGTGTTTGGTGGTCACGCCGTCCATAAACAGCTCTTTTCAATTTATCCCAGGCATGTTCGATAGACCACTCTAGTTGAGCGATGTTTTTATCCTGAAGGGAGTCATTCACAAGATGTGCATGATGGGGGCGCGAATTGTCGTCCATCAAGACAAATGCCTCACCAATATGCTGCCGATATGGTTGCACTATCGGTCGGAGGACGGCATTCACGTATCGTACAGCTGTTACGGTGCCTTCCATGACCACCAGTGGTGTATGTCGGCCCCACATAATGCCACCCCAAAACAGCAGGGAACCCCCACCTTGCTGCACTCGCTGGACTGTGTGCCTAAGGTGTTCAGCCTGACCAGGCTGCCTCCAAATACGTACGGTCGAAGGCATATGCGACACTAATTGGTGAAGAGAAGATGATGCCAATTCTGAGCAGTCCATTTGGCATGTTGTTTTGTCCATCTGTACTGCGCTGCACAGTGTCGTGGTTGCAAAGATGGAACTCGCCATGGACATCGGGAGTGAAGTTGCGCATCATGCAGCCTATTGCGTAGAGTTTGAGATGAAACACGACGTCCTGTGGCTGCACGAAAAGCATTATTCAATGTAGTGGCACTGCTGTCAGAGTTTCTCCCAGCCATAATCCGTAGGTAGCAGTCATCCACTGCAGCAGTGGCCCTTGGGCGGCCTGAGGAAGGCATCTCATCGACTGTTCCTATCTCTCTGTATCTCCTCCATGTCCGAACATCACTACTTTGGTTCACTTAGAGATGCCTGTTGAGAGCCCTTCCTGGCACAAAGTAACAATGCGGATGCAATTGAACCACGGTACTGACCATCTAGGAATGGTTGAACTGCACACAACACAAGCTGTGTACCTCCTTCCTGGTGGGATGACTGTTAACTGACTGGCTGTCGGATCCACTCCGTCTAATAGGCACAACTCATGCATGGCTGTTTTCATCTTTGGGTGGGCTTAGTGACATCTCTGAACAGTCAAATAGACTGTGTCTGTCATACAATATCCACAGTGAACGTCTATCGTCAGGAGTTCTAGAAACTGGGATTAACAAAACTTTTTTTTTTATGTTTGTACATTCTGCGTTCCAGATATAATGCTCTGAAGTTTCTAGATGCAAACAATTTCCTTGAGTTAGGATAAACTAACTTGCATCCATTTGGTTGTGAATTTACCTGGTTTTCAAATGGCCCTATGTGTACATCAAAGACTTTGTTTAACTCAGCATGCATTAGTTTATATTTTTAATGTGTCTTAAGCAAAACTAAGTTCACAATTTTGAAATGTATTAACTTTATCCTAGAGGAACAGCTTTTTTCTTCTTGCTTAGCCACACTTTTTACACTTCCTAAAGTTCAAAAGTGGAACTACGTTTGAAGGAATAGAGTATAAGATTCGCTGATGACATTGCTATCCTCAGTGAAAGTGAAGAATAATTACAATAGTCTAATGAGTACAGAATATCGACTGAGAGTAAATCGAAGAAAGATGAAAGTAATGAGAAGTAGTGCAAATGAGAAAAATGAGAAACTTAACATCTGGATTGGTGATCACGAAATAGGTGAAGTTAAAGGAAGTGTGCTATCTAGGGAGCCACATAACCCATGACATGTAGAGCAAGGAGGGCATAGAAAGCAGACTAGCACTGGCAAAAAAAGGGAATTCCTGCCAAGAGAAGTCTCACAGAATCAAACATAGGTCTTATTTTGAGGAAGAAATTTCTGGGAATGTAGGTTTGGAGCACAGTATTGTAAGGCAGTGAGATGGACTGTGAGAAACCCGGAACAGAAGAGAATCTGAGCACTTGAGATGTGTTACAGAACGATGTTGAAAATCAGGTGGACTGATAAGGTAAGAAATGAGGAGCTGCTCCGTAGAGTCGGTGACGAAAAGAATATATGGAAAACACTGACAAATTATGTTGTTGTTGTGCTCTTCAGTCCTGAGACTGGTTTGATGCAGCTACCATGCTACTCTATACTGTGCAAGCTTCATCTCCCAGTACCTACTGCAACCTACATCCTTCTCAATCTGCTTAGTGTATTCATCTCTTGGTCTCCCTCTACAATTTTTACCCTCCACGCTGCCCTCCAATACTAAATTGGTGATCCTTTGATGCCTCAGAACATGTCGTACCAACCGATGCCTTCTTCTAGTCAAGTTGTGCCACAAGCTCCTCTTCTCCCCAATTCTATTCAATACCTCCTCATTAGTTATGTGATCTACCCATCTAATCTTCAGCATTCTTCTGTAGCACCACATTTCGAAAGCTTCTATTATCTTCTTGTCTAAACTATTTATTGTCCACTTTTCTCTTCCATACACGGCTACGCTCCATACAAATAATTTCAGAAACTACTTCCTGACACTTAAATCAATACTCAATGTTAACAAATTCCTCTTCTTCAGAAACGCTTTCCTTGCCATTGCCAGTCTACATTTTATATCCTCTCTACTTTGACCATCATCAGTTATTTTGCTCCCCAAATAGCAAAACTCCTTTACTACTTCAAGTGTCTCATTTCCTAATCTAATTACCTCAGCATCACCCGACTTAATTCGACTACATCCCACTATCCTCATGTTGCTTTTGTTGATGTTCATCTTATATCCTCCTTTCATGACACTGTCCATTCCGTTCAACTGCTCTTCCAAGTCCTTTGCTGTCTCTGACAGAATTACAATGTCATCGGCGAACCTCAAAGTTTTTATTTCTTCTCCATGGATTTTAATACCTACCCCGAATTTTTCTTTTGTTTCCTTCACTGCTTGCTCGATATACAGATTGAATAACATCGGGGAGAGGCTACAACCCTTTCTCACTCCCTTCCCAACCACTGCTTCCCTTTCCTGCCCCTCGACTCTTATAACTGCCATCTGGTTTCTGTACAAATTGTAAATAGCCTTTCGCTCGCTGTATTTTACCCCTGCCATCTTTAGAATTTGAAAGAGAGTATTTCAGTCAACATTCACAAAAGCTTTCTCTAAGTCTACAAATGCTAGAAACGTAGGTTTGCCTTTCCTTAATCTTTCTTCTAAGATAAGTCGTAATGTCAGTATTGCCTCATGTGTTCTGAGATCAATTAAGACATCAGGAAATAACTTCCACGGTATTCAGGGGAGCTGTAGAAGATAAAAACTGTAGAAGAAGACAGAGACTGAAATACATCCACCAAATTATTGAGGACGTAGGTTGCAAGTGCTTCTTTGAGGTGAAGAGTTTGGCACAGGAGAGGAATTCATGGCGGGATGCACCAAACCAGTCAGAAGACAGATGACTCAGTGCAGATATAGTTTTATATTCTGGGAGTTCACTGAGTAACATAATTTCATATGATGAAATTCCAGTGAAGGAGTGTTGCACATTGTTCACATTTCTTCAAAAGTGAAAATATGTTCAGTCCAAGTAGGATATTTACGGCTACAACAAGACTGAGAAAGCCGACCATGCATGCCCCCCCCTTTCCCCCCGTCACACACACACACACACACACACACACACACACACACACACACACACTCTCCCTCTCACCTTTCTCTGTTTCGGTGGCGTCGGCTGCAGCTCTTCCTCCAGTGGACCTCCGCCTCCACTTCGTCTGTCACCTCCACCATCCCTCGGGTGCTTCGGACCGGCACCGCTCCTCTGCCTCCGCCCCGTCAGCTCCGGGTCACCTCCACCGCCTCCGTCCGCAATGACCGTCTGCTTCTCTACTGAAACGATGTTATCTCCTGTGAGACAACTACATCTCTGTAACGGCAGGCCAACACAGCAGCAGACACGACTGGAGCAGCACTTTCTCTGGCGCGAACAGCAGGCGAGAGCTAACGGTACACGCCCGTGCTCGGCACGCATTTGTGGGTGCTTGTCCGCGTTCTGCAGCTGGTCAGTCTTTCTGCTGTCGGGGTACAGAACCTGACTGAATTCGGGTATTTTCCCATAAGCATTAGAGGTGCAAAATTTTCTGTACCATCATCATCTATAAATGAGTGACAGTGGCTACAACTAATGTATATAAACACAAATCAATGGCCACATGTATGAACTGCCACCACTTGAGAACGGCTCAACCAATTTGGCTGTTTTGTGTGTGTGTGTGTGTGTGTGTGTGTGTGTGTGTGTGTGTGTGTGTGTGTGTCTTCGTAATTGTCAGGACAAGATTAATGTGAAAGAAAATTTTTGGTAACTTCCTGGAAAAGTCAGAAATCTGGATGATATTTTTGTATGAAAATCTCAATAAAAGAAATGTGATGATGTGATCTACATGTGACGTTCAAAGAATGAAATTTTCACTCTACAGCAGAGTGTGCGCCGATATGAAACTTCCTGGCAGATTAAAACTGTGTGCTGGACCGAGACTCGAACTCGGGACCTTTGCCTTTTGCGGGCAAGTGCTCTACCAACTGAGCTACCTGAGCACGACTCACGCCCCACCTACAGAGCTTTAATTCCGCCAGTGCTTCGTCTCCTACCTTCTAAACTGACAGGAGAGCTTCTGTGAAGTTTAGAAGGTAGGAGACAAAGTAATGGCGGAATTAAAGCTGTAAAGGTAGGGCGTGAGTCGTGCTCGGGTAGCTCAGTTGGTAGAGCACTTGCCCGCGAAAGGCAAAGGTCCCAAGTTCGAGTCTCGGTTCGGCACACAGTTTTAATCTGCCAGGCAGTTTCATGTGACGTTCAGTTTGACCATTCTGCTGTCACACATTTTCATAACAAAAAAAAATTCTGCATTGAATATTGATATTTTGTGAAAAAGAATAACAATTTAAAACGATATTTCAGTGTGTTATTTGTGGTGATCATATCTTTGGTGTGTTATCAAGATTAAACTGCTGTCAGTATATAGCAATTTGGTACCTTGCAAACATTCAACTGATTTCAGTTCATGGTTTATTTCTTTCGAAAAAATGCCACGAGTGAGGTATTGAAATATTGGTTGGCTTACACATGATGCAAGCCAACTACACGATCGTCAAGTCAGTGTGACTGGTGAACAGTGTCGACAGCTTTTGGAGGCAAATCCAACAAGAACTATACAATAAAGCTTTCTGTTAAATCGGCTACGAGAAAGAACATGTTAAGCTGTGCTGTGAAAATGTGCTGTTTAGATTCCCTTTTCACAGTCATTATTAACAGGAAAGATGTGTTTATGGCTAACTTCATAATCCTACCATGTGAAATACTGTGATTAAAGCTACTATCCTCAAACGGACAAAGAAAAAAAATCCTGCATTTTTTCCAGATTTTCTGGTTAAAAATACACTTTTTCCTAGGTGAATATACACTTTTTCCAAGTTAAGTGATAATATTCTTTCCTGAAAACTGTCAAACTTATCAATCCTTTGAATGGTTAAGGCTTTATACACCTTTAGAAAATGAAATCCACACAAAAAATTCCGAAAAGATCTTTGATGTGCAGCAACATGTATACCGCACATTTACGTATTACAAAAGTATAAATTTGAATTCCACCACATACAGCACATTAGTTACCAAAGCATTGAAATCGAGATTGTGATGAGCTTTTGTAAGCCAGTGGCAGTTCATGTCACGTGATCTCGCCACCAATGGCAGTAGATATTCAGAGCATATGACACGTGATGTAGTCAGCCAATAGCAACATAACTGTTAAGTAGCGCGAACAAACAAACAGAAAAAAGTTAAGGTTTAAATTAACATATATAGTCTAGCTACAAGTAGAGCTAAACTTTAACACATAATATTGCTCTTTAAGATTATTAAGCTACAATAAAAGCTAAGCTTTCACATATAAATAAAATAAAAATAAATAAATAATATTGGTCCTTTTGTGTGTTACACTTTAAGATGCATCACACAAATGTTCCAGTAAAATTTTAACTAATGACATAAATGGGTCTTCTTCTGGGCACACAATTCTTCTAAGAGGCTGGTCCTCAAAGTGTTAAGTTTTAAATGAGAGTCAAATGCTCTGATTTAAGAAATTAACCGCCCATCTCACATGTAACATAATTCATCTTGCGTAAAAGGAAATTTACTTTGAAAGTAAAGTTTTTCAAACAACATTTGCAATATTTTCCTGCAACCTGTCAGAAACAGCAGTTGCCAGAGAGCGCCAGAAAACAGGCGTTACCGTGCGTGTGCAGCTACAATGATGTATGAAGCCCATATGTTTGTACATATATAGCATTAAAAGATCCTGACCTCGACATCACGCTCATCGCAAGCAGTTTGTTGTTATGAAGTATTCCATAGTTTTCATCCTAGAGCCTTTGGCACATTTTGGTGTTGGCAGACACTTGTGAGTGCAGTGTGTTTTGATGTTGTAAATGGCACATTTCCTTTGCAACTTAAGTTTATTTTGGTTTTTCCACCTCATTTATGATTTAATACTGCAGTATTACTCTGCAGTAGTGGGATGCAGTAAAATTCTTTGTTAGTGTATCAGTTCTTACCAGTCAAAAGCACAAAAATTTAACTGAAAACTAAAACAATGAAAAAGTTCAGGATTTTCCCCAGATTTCCCGGCTGTCATAGAGCGTGTACACTCTGCTCACAGATCCAGCAGGTGGAAAGGTCTCTCATGTTGCGCTTACTAATGATGCAAACAGATTTTGTCATTCCTTTTTACTTCTATTTCCAGTGAAGGTTCTGTTTGCAATAACAAATAAGTTCAGAGAGGGGGCGGGGGACAAGGAGATGAACAAAGAAGGTGGGAGAAAATCGATATAGACGGAGAGAGTGTAGGTAAGAGATTGTGGTGACTCCTTCCCTCACATCCATCTGTAGCAGCAGAACACAGGCTGCGTAGTGTAATATTTCTGGCTTATTCAGCCATCATATTAGGCTCCAGGAAGCTATCCCCAGGGCAGTGGAGATGTAAGAAGCATAGAGATGACGCAATGTGGGATGAGGTACCGGTGACAGATGTTAGATTCAGTACCATTCCCGTGAGAAAGACCGCCTGCATGATGCTGCTGCTCTGTGATTGGCTGCTGTGTTCGGCAGTAGGGTGCCAAAACGTTAAACTTTAGTTGCTATTATTAATTAAACCTGTCATCCAAATTACTTCATTTTTAAAATAAACATCTCTCAACAGCCAGCTATCAATCAGTCATTTCAAAATTATTAAAATCAAAGTATTACTAAAACAAATGACTGACGATATTACTGCCGATGCACTTCGGTGGCGGTCGGGTCGCGCCTTGCTGGCTTGGCGTGCGAAGTGTCTCGGGCAGTCTGGCTCTCCAGTTCTACCTGTTCCAGTAGACAGACATGTTGTCTGTTATAGCACTATTTGTTTCATGCAATTTTATTTACTACAGTTCCGACCGTCACTAGGTACAGACATGTTGTCTGTAATAGTAATATTGGTTCATGTACGAGGGCCGTTCAGAAAGTAACCACCGGTTGATTTAAAAAAATACACCAAGTTAAATAAAAATATTTTAATATATACATCTTACAACTACATCTTTGCACTATTTTTCTACATAGTCTCCATAGCGATTGAGGCACTTATCGTATCTCTTCACAAGCTTTGAAATTCCTTCTGCATAAAAATCACCCGCTTGTGCCTGGAGCCAGCCTGTGACCGCATCTTTGAGCTCTTCGTCATCATCAAACCGCTGTGACCCGAGCCATTTCTTCAAATGCATGAAGAGGTGATAATCACTTGGCGCCAGGTCTGGGTTGTAAGGTGGATGGTTGATAACGTCCCACTTGAAGGACTCAAGAAGGGCCGCTGTTCTGCGAGCAGAGTGAGGACGGGCGTTATCGTGCAAAAAAACGATACCGGAAATCAGCATACCACGGCGTTTGTTCTGTATAGCCCGTCGTAACTTTTTTATTGTTTCACAGTACACGTCTCGATTAATGGTCGTACCGCGTTCCATGAATTCAACCAACAACACCCCTTTGGCATCCCAAAACACCGTTGCCATCAGTTTTCTGGCAGAAAAATCTTGCGAGGCTTTTCTTGGTTTGGTAGGCGAATTTGAATGTGCCCACATCTTTGATTGTTCTTTTGTCTCAGGGTTCACGTACTTAATCCAGGTTTCGTCACCGGTCACGATTCTGTTTAACAATGGTTCTCCTTCGTCCTCATAACGTGACAGAAAGTCTAATGCAGAGGACATTCTTTGAGTTTTGTGGTGGTCGGTAAGAATTTTGGGCACCCGTCGTGCACAGAACTTACGGTAACCCAATCTTGCTGTCACTATCTCGTACCAGAGAGTCTTAGAAATCTGTGGAAAACCAGTAGACAACTCCGACATTGAGAAACGTCGATTTTCACGAACTTTTGCATCGACTGTCTGAACGAGTTCGTCAGTCACCAATGATGGTCTACCACTCCTCTCTTCATCATGAACGTTTTCTCGTCTACTTTTAAATAAACGTACCCATTCACGGACAACTCCTTCACTCGTAACTCTCGGTCCGTACACGGCACAAAGCTCACGATGAATAGCTGCTGCAGAATATCCTTTGGCTGTAAAAAACCTTATGACAGCACGCACTTCACATTTGGCGGGGTTTTCTATTGCAGCACACATATCAAACTGCCACAAAAACTAAACTAGCGCAGGTACGACGTTCACTCGACCACGGCTTGATGCCGACTGACCTGTTGAGTGCGTGAATGCACAGATGGCATCGCTACTCCCCCCACAACCCGCACTGTGACCGATCGGAGGTTACTTTCTGAACCGCCCTCGTAATTTTATTCTCCAGTTCTGATGGTTCCAGTAGACAGACATGTTGTCTGTGGCAGGATGTATTTCATGTTATTTTAGCCAGATATAATGACTGTGGAAAGATATGTTCAATACGTTGTGATCAAGAACAGTTTCTCGTGTCTATATCAATAAAAACGCGAGTGGCATCCCAAATGAGTTATAGTTTATTTGTAGCAGCAGTTCCTTGCGAAGTTAATTTCAGCCTCAAGAAAAAGAATCCACAACTTGCGTGCTGTTTTCTGCACTGGGGACATCATCGTCACGAAGACAGCAGGTAAGTGAAGTGTACAAGAACATGTATTCCACACAGGGCAGTGGAAACAACTAGGCACCTCATGTGTTCTGCATGCACAGTACAAATGTGCTCAGTGACACATCATCTACAGTAATGCAGAGGAGGTAAAGAAGGATGAAAGTATTAACACTATCTCACTTTTATTCCTTTTTTCTTGCTGAAGAGACCAGAAACCAGCCTCCCAGCACCCTCTGCTGGTCACTTCGACCAGAGGGAGAACTTAGATGGCCTCGCTTTCCGAGACTGGGCACCCCAAACCACCACTCGACCAGTCTATCATTCCACTCCGACAAGGCATCCCCCACCGTGCTCTCGGCATCTCGACCGTGCGACGCCACGTGACCCACGTCACCGTCTGCCGCATTTTGCCGGGATACACGTGAACCAAAAAATTCTTATCCCGTGCCCGCTGTCATCACCCTGTTGCGGTCCATTTAATAAGAGGAGTGCTACCACATTTTCTCCACGCCTCCTTCTCGAGCTGTGTCTTCTCGAGGCAATTCTACTGACTGTAGGAGTACAAATCCTCATGCCGAACGCCCAGTTCGTCCCCCTGGTATCGGCAATTGGACTACTGTGTGCACTGTAGTGCAAATAGTGCAGTGAAGTGCAGTGCATTCCAGGACTACCAGGCTGAGTTATTACTGTTCTATCCCCGGTCATTTTGGCACCCCTTTGCTGGCAAGCACACCACTGAAGCAGTTTTCCCACAACGCCGGATGACGTTGAACAAAGGATGTAAGCCACCCGTGGTCCGCCCGATCCAGAACCTTCTCTATTAAGAGGTATTAGCTCATTTCAAATGTTACGGTAGTCATTAGCTTTTGGGTTAATATGTCAGAAAGAGCCCGTGTGGCTCTTCCAGCATGAACTGTCATGTATTGCTGTTTTCTTCACTAGCACATCGTTTAGGCATGTGCACCCCTCAGCTGTATAGAAGAGAACATAAGTTGCTCCTTCAAGATGTAGAGGGAGCAGGGCAAACGCGATGGACAGAGATAAGGGGGGGGGGGGGGGAGGAGGAGATGGACGAAGGGAGGGGGGAGGAGAGGGACGAAGGGAGGGGGGAGGAGGAAAGGGGTAGAGAGGGGGGATAAGGAGATGAGGATGTAAAACAAATTTCCATATATACTGGGTGATCAAAAAGTCAGTATAAATTTGAAAACTGAATAAATCATGGAATAATGTAGATAGAGAGGTACAAATTGACACACATGCTTGGAATGACATGGGGTTTTATTAGAACCAAAAAAATACAAAAGTTCAAAAAATGTCCGACAGATGGCGCTTCATCTGATCAGAATAGCAATAATCAGTATAACAAAGTAAGACAAAGCAAAGATGATGATCTTTACAGGAAATGCTCAATATGTCCACCACTTCAGGTAACCCCAAAGCCAATAATCGCACGGGCTGAGGTCTGGGGACCAAGCATGACGAAAGTGGCGGCTGAGCACACGATCACCACCAAAGGACGCGCGCAAGAGATCTTTCACGTGTCTAGCAATTTATTTTCCTTTTTTTCCCCCAATAAAACCCCATGTCATTCCAAGCATGTGTGTCAATTTTGACCTCTATATCTACATTATTCTGTGGTTTATTAAGTTTTCAAATTTATACTGACTTTTTGATCACGCGGTATTTTGCAATTGTGAGGCCTTGCCGGGTTCCCCAGTTTTATCATCATTTCTATGTACACTGCTCTGTAAAACTCAAAGATGAGTTAGATAACATATTAACTACTCAGTGGAAATGAATGAAAGTTTTGAAACATGTCAGATGTCTCCCAGTCACGCTCTGAATGCCGGACATAATGCGGCGTTAAGGTCAGCGCGACTACAGTGCCAGTTGGGGCCGGCACTGCAACACGAGGCGTGCAAAAGGACTGTCTGTGTCAATCTCTGTGCAGTAACGGTGCATTAGGGTGGTGGTCTTCATCAAAGCATCGACAGGAGACAACACGTAGATGATGTCGCATGGTGAAGAATCGTCAGGAAAGTGGAAGGAGGACAAACTGTGACGAGTGTAACCCAGGAGTTTGGCACTGGTCACAGCACTGCTTCACGTGCACAGGGAACGTCCCGAACCACAGGCACGGCTGTTCGAAGGAGTGGAGATTGTCGACCACAGCCAAATACGGTAGCAGGTGACCACTACATCGTGCAACAGGCAAGATGTGGCCCGCGTCGCACAGCAGGTGCAAATGCAACCACATTTAACAGAACTGCAAGGTGGGCAATCTCAAGCCCCTCAGTGGACAGCGACTGCACGGGGGTTGTCTTTTTGCCCGATGACCGCACCACTGTGTCCCGTTCACACCCGCACATTGAGGGCACCCAGTAACTTTGTCGAAGATAATCGTTTTTGTGGTCCAGTTGTTACGGTGTAGGGAGGTATAATGTTGCACGGGCATACTGACCTCCAAATCTTTGAACACAGTACAATATTGCTATGACATTATACTCCTTCCCCACGTGCATCTTTTCTGAGATGCAATCGGCCTGCACTTTTGTTTTATGGATGACAATGCACAACTGCAGCGAACACTGCAGGCAGAGCAGCTCTCAGAATGAGAGGATATTTGGCTAATGGACTGACCTGCCCATTCTACCGAGCACAGGTGGGATGCATTACAGAGACGTATCACAGCGCGTCCACACGCACTGACGGCTATCGAGTAGCTGGTCAACTGCACTGCTGGAAGAATGGAAAGCCCAACCACAAGGACTCCTTACCAAACTTGCGGCCAGCGTGGCAGCACATTTGAGAGTGTGCACACTGTTTGCAGTGATCGCACGCCTTAAGAACTGCATCCCCTGCTTTGTAATGTCCAGGGGACTCATAAATCACAGTGACTTCAGTGTAAATATTGTCTTTGCAAAGAAAAAAGTATCATTTCATTTTTTCTCACTGCATATTTCTTTCTGGTATCACCTGAACTAGTCTGTAGCAGTTCTTTCTATGAACGGTTCAAGTTTCATCATCAAGCTATGTTATTTGGCACTGACACATCGTGTTAATTTTACTTTCACCCTGTTTTTCACACCTGTACTATACTACTTTGTATTTTACTTTTTGTTTGAGAGAGCCGTAAGGCAGATATGCTAGATGAAACTTGTTTGAGGACCTCCTTATGTCAATAGCAGGTGCTCCATGGAGTTACTGTGGTGTTACGTTATCACTCTCTACGAGTGACATGAAGTACTACATATATTTTTCCACAAATGATGATTGTGAGCTACAAAATGACATAATGATGTAATATCTACAGTGTAGGGGAAGACAGACTGCTACTTGCAGTAAGGGTGACATGTTTAGTTGGAGATAGGCACAATTAAAAGATACTTACACAAGGCTTTTGCCCACAGCCTTTATCAGAAAGAGAGAACCAGACACCATTCATACAAAGAAGCAAGCACATCTCACACACACACGACTGCAAATTATGGCAGCTTGGGTCAGAATTAAGGTTTGCTTGCTTCTACTAATGAATGTTGCGCATTTCTCTTTTTCTGCCGTTGGCTGTGGCTGAAAGCTTTGTACAAGTGTCTTTTAATAGTGTCTGTCTGTAACTTAATGTGTCATCTTGATAGAAATCTATATTTTACTGCATTGTTGATATTCCCACATGGAGTTTCCACTGTTTCAAATAATGTAATATGCACGTTTCGTGCGATTTTGTTATGTATTTTTCACGTGTAAATCATCTCGATGGACGACATTTGTCTTTGAGATGGGACAACGATCGCACTAACTTAGTACCTGCGAAGGCGTTTGCCACGTTCCGAGAATTGCTGGTCCAGGTCGGAGCAGTGCATCGGCCCTGGAAGGAGAGCCACAGTCTAACAATACTGAAAAGTGACTCCAGAAACAAATGAACACTTTTACACGCATTAATTCTCTTGGAAATTTCAAACTGTCAAGCTGAGATTTATACTATTACTAGCAAAGCCAGCAATGCTTTGCAATTCCTAAATACTTGCTGTGCAGTGGAGCGATTTGTATGGTTGAAAATGAACATACTTCGTAAACACAATCATAGTGTAGACACAAAAGTGTTTATTTGTTTCTGGAGTCACTTTCCAGTACGGTTCGACTGTGGTTCTTGCTCCAGGGCTGATGCACTACTCCGACCTCGACCAGCAATCCTTCGAACATGCACGAACACCTTTGCAGGTACTCAGTTAGTCCGACTGCCGTCCCACCTCAAAGACAAACGTCGTCCCTCGAGATGATTTACCACGTGGAAAATACAGTTTGTACGTGAAGTCTGGGAACACTTTCAATTACTTATTGCACAAGAACTAAATACACAGAAGTAACAATATTACGAGAAAGAAAGTTGCTACTCACCATATAGTGGAGATGCTGACAAAAAGAGTTTCACACTTTAAGCTTTCGGCCAATGGCCTTTGTCAACAATAGACACACATAGGCGCACACATACTCACGCAAATGCAACTCACACACACAGCTGCATTCTCAGGCAACTGAAACCGCACTGCGAGCAGCCGCACCAGTGTATGGTAGCAGAAAAGGAGAGAAATATAGAGAGAATAAGGCTTCAATGAGACCTCGGTATATTTTGAGAGTGATTGCTCATCACTGCAGATGAGACCACCACCAGTGGCCAGGCTATACGGAAGGGACTTCTTGGTATGGAGCGGGTGGCAGCTGTCGAAATGGAGGTATTACCGGTGGTTAGTAGGTTTGATATGGACGAAGGTACTGATGTAGCCATCTTCGAGGTAGAGGTCAACATCTAGGAAGAAGGCGTGTTGGGTTGAGTAGGAGCAGGTGAAGCAAATGTGGGAGAAGTTGTTGAGGGTTTGGAGGAATGTGGATAGGGTGTCCTCACCTTCGATCCAGATAGCAAAGATGCCATCAATGAATCTGAAGCAGGTGAGGGGTTTAGGATTTTGGGTGTTTAGGAAGGATTCCTCTAGATGGCCCATGAATACGTTGGCATAGGATGGTTCCATGCAGGTACCCCTGAAGGCTGACCTGAAGATTTGTAATAGTAAGCATAAACATCAATTTAGTATTTACAGAAGATTACAGAAGACCTACCACCATAGGTGTTAGTACTGACAACTTATCTTGCCACCCCCACCAACAAAAAAGGCATATTTCAGACCCATGGTACATCGAATTAAAAAAGTACCAATGAGTGACACAGACCAACAAAATGAAATCAATATAATTAAAACAGTTGCTCATAATAATGGATATAAACCTATAATAATAGAAAAACTCCACAACAAAATGCAAACAAAAACCACATATCCACTTAACAGCAATCCACAAAACATGCACTCCAAACACCAAATCAGTGTGCCACAGAAGCCAAACCTAAATATGCTGCTCTCCCACATATAAGTCCACTATTATATCAAATAGCAAAATTATTTAAAAAGAAAAATATCTCAATCAGCTTTTCCACAAATAATAAATTACAACAAAAAGTAATCCATGATGTAAACATGTCCAAGAGCCCCTACAGTAAATTAGGAATATACAAGCTCAAATGTGATACATGCCCAAAATTTACATTGGACAGACAGGCAGAAGTTTTGAAGTTAGATACAAAGAACACATTGATGCTATAAGGCTTGGCAACTTGAACAAATCTGCAATTGCAGCCCATATTGCTGAAGAAAACCATTCAGTGAGAAAAACTGAGGACAATGCAGAAATTTTACATCTACACCTATCTGCAGATCCAGTAGCAAATTTATATGTTACTACAATTCTCACAATCCTAAATGTAAATAAATAATGTACTGTCTTACCCATATCTATATATTTAAAAAATCTTTGACATGGAATATCTTTATAATTAGTGTAGCAGTATTTGCTCTAATATTCACAAAATCAATGTCTCTCTATACTGGTCTAAAATGCGTTTCATTGCATAAGTGAATATACGATCTTTTTCCAAACATGGGGCATCTTTATACTGTAACAATATATCATAGCATCTTTGACGCTTATATGTTTGTAAACCTTCTGTTATCTATCAAAACGTGCGGTGCATGTCAGAAGTCTGTTCTGTGACAAACCTGAAGTTCTCAGTGATACAAATTTACGTGTGGGGGCGATACGAATGAGTTGGAAATGTATTCAGTAACAAATCTGAAGCACTTAATTATACAAGTTTATGGATGCAATGATGGGAATCTGGCGAAAACTATGAACTTTGTCTGCTGGATGAAAACTATGAAAACAAGTACTCCAAACCGACATTTTGCGCGAGTCATTATTTATATTTTAAGACAACTTATCAATAAAAAAACCCACCACATGTTCTAATAAAAGCACGAAAGCCGCCTGACGATGAATTGTAATGATTCGAAACTGGTAATGGTACCTTTTGAATAAAGTAACTTAAAATAAATTTGTGGCTGGTTGCTGCTCAACACCATCAACATTTGTCTTCAAATAACATCATATGACAAAATTGCATGGAAGAATGGAGAGAACCTAATAAACTTCTGGTGGAATTTCGACCTCAAAAGTCGTGTCAAGGCAATTCCAGATATGACATAAGAAACTATGAACCTGCTTCCCCAGCAACGCCCCTGGAGAATTTCAGATGGGCCACACAGTGATATCCACAAAAAACACGGGAGAAACATTGAATGAAAGAGCAAGGAACACATGTTTTAACTATGCTGTCTATGCGCAGAATGGGGAAGGTTCACAATCTATCTGAGTTTGACTGAGGGCTGATTGTGACGGCCCAGAGGCTCAGCACGTGCATTTCCAGAACTGCACTACTTTCCAGTGTTGTAGGAGTGCTGTGCTGAGTGTCTTCAGCACGTGGTGAAACCGTGTCCAAACACTGTGGGGTTGGGCGGCTACCCCTCATTACAGATGTCAGAAGTTGTAGGCTGGGCGGACTGGTAAAACAGGACAGGTGGCAAACTGTGGAGGAACTAACATCAGAATTTAATGCCGGACAGAGTACAAGTGTGTCCGAACACACAGTGCACTGAATACTCGTAACGATGGGCCCCCACAGGCGACAACCTGTCCAAGTGCCGATGTTAGCACCACGACATCGGCAACTGTGACCGAAATGGGCACGTGACCGTTGGCACTGGATGTTGGCGATGTAGCAGAGCATTGAACGGTCTGGCAGATCCTGACACTTTCTTCACTGTGCCAATGGGAGGGCGTGAGTCCGCCATCTTCCAGAGGAACAGCTCCTCGACACCTGTACTGGTATCGTAGACGGGTTGCAGGTCACGTAAATCCTTTCATGCCGATCATGTTTCCTCGCGATGGTGTCATTTTTTAACAAGATAATGTGCTGTGTCACAAGGCCATGAGTGTGGTGGAGTGGTTTAAGGAACACAGTGGCAAGTTCCAGTTGATGTGCTGGCCCCCACAACTCCCCAGATCTAACCCGATCGAACACATTTAGGATGCGGTCGAATGTGGCGTCACAGCAGGTAACAGGTAACAGTACCCTAAGAGTTAATGTGTGTGCCAAGTACTACAGCACATTCTTACTTTCAATGTGGCCCTAAAACATACAATGTACGACGTGTATATTTCTATTGTTTATTGTCAAACCACAATTTATGAAAGATGTTTATATTTTATTAATAGGATTAAGTAGGAATAATTAATATTTGTCATGTTGGAAATAATTGTGGTAGCAGGGAATGTCTGCACCAAAGTATTGTTGGCAAGAGAGACCGCAAATTGATATAATTTTAAAAAGGGCGATAGAGACTGCGTATGGATACATTTTAAGAAAAGAGCAGGAAAGACCGCGCATTGATACTTGTAATGGTAGCAGGGATTTACAAATCTTTAACATATTGCAGCATGTCAGCAACTGTGAAATGTACAGCAAATAAACAATTTTTTCAGCCTTCAGTTACCTTGCAACTGAAGGCTGAAAAAATTGTTTATTTGCTGTAGCAGGGATTGTCTGCACCAGAAAGCATTGTTGGCAGGAGAGACCGCACTTTAGCATCCGTAGGAAGTCAGTAGTAAGCGAGATGTGAAGCGAGTCGGTAGCAGGTCTGAAGCGAGAGGTTGAGAGGAGCAGTGTGCCTGCCAGCCACCAGCTATGATTTACAAGAGATTATAAACGGATGTACAGAGACATCAGCTAACTATTATCATAAGAGGAACTAATATTATTGAATTACTTTCTTTGCAAAACTCAAGACTACTGAAGGTATGTTTGCGCAATGCTAGTTGTAAGATTATTGTAGAAAGTAAGTCCTATTTGAACATTTGTAAAATCATTTCATTACCAGCAGTAAATATTTGAACAAACATTTTCAGAATATAATTAATTTTTGTCAGCAATGTTCAATTACTAATTATAATCCATCCCAAAAACCATCAATGTAAAACTTTGCAAAACTTTTATTGTTGTCAAGAAAAAGTGTAACTATGAATTACATAACTTCAGCCAAATTGATTAAAGAATAACATCAGCTTTGCTACTAAAGAATAACGTCAGCTTTGCTATTAAAGAATAATGTCAGCTTTGCTATTAAAGAATAACGTCAGCTTTGGTAATAAATACAGCGACTTATTATGACAGCCCACCAGCAGCTAATGGAGTATAGTAAAACAGAGTAAGTATATTCGTGTCGCAGTTCGATGTAGCAGTCAGATGGCGATCCAGTAACAGTAAAAAAGGTAAGGAACAGTTTTGGGTTATTGCAGGTAACGACTGAGGGCCACACGACAACACATTCTATGTTTTGTCGAAATAATCAGAAAATCACTTTTCATAAGCAGCAATTAAATTCGTATGCAAAGTTTGAGAAAGAGAATAAATTTCAAAGGGATTCATTTGTTATTGTAGAAGGGAAAGTTGCGTTAAAAGAGAGAGAGAGAGAGAGAGAGAGGAGACGTGAAGGTTTCAACGGAAAAAAAGAAGCAAGGCACTCACAGCAAGGAGATTTGGACCTCCAAATGGCCGAGGCAGCCCCGGGCAGAGAGCAGCTCAGAACCGCGGAGGACTCGGGTTCAGCTCCCGGTACTGTCCGAAATCTTGCTTCAACTAGAGGACCAGAATGGTATGCACTCGGGCTCACACGCCGAAGTGCAGAGCTGTTTGGGAGAAAAGTAGAGGCTCTGAGGCACGGGAAGCTGCCGCCAACTGGCTGGTCGTCAAGTTTCCGTATCCGTGCGAGGGGAAACACAGAAGAAAACTGGTGCTTCAGGTGCTCCGACAACCCCTACTCCTTCCAAATACGTAGACCCCATTCAGAGGGTGCCACAGCAACACAATTTGTAGCATGTATCACTGGAAGTCTGAGGACTCGTCAGTTGATTAACAGAAGAAGGCCTGTGATACAAGTAGACCTGTGATTTTTATTAAGTCTTTTTAATCACATAATATTGTATGACGTCCGCAGCTCGTGGTCTTGCGGTAGCGTTCTCACTTCCCGCACACGGGGTCCCGGCGGGGCCAGGGATTTTCTTTGCCTCGTGATGACTGGGTGTTGTGTGTTCTTCATCATCATTTCATCATCATCGCAAGTCGCCGAAGTGGCGTCAACTAAAAAGGACTTGCAATACGGCGGCCGCATTTAATTTTTACTGTATGACGTGCCACTAAAAAACTGATTATGAGAAAAGCAACTTTCCTACAAATATGTACGTGGTGCATGCTGCAGAGTGTGATTCTAACATTAAACCGAGTGTGCGACAACAGTCAGCTAAAGTTCACACGAGACAGCTCTCTCAAAAGTCACGCCGGCACGCAGCAGTAGTCGCCACACATTTATTCCTGCAATGCCAACATGGTAAGTTACTTTCTACATTGCCCGTACAAATGAAAATGCTCACCTGTGATATGTCACAGAGATAAGGCTACCCATATCTAAGATCAGGAGTGAATTAAGAGTCACACTAGACGGCTCTACAGGTGGCCAGAATGCGAGAGCAGGACAGCGGATGATGCACACCAAATATATTGAAGGAGAGACCGACACTGTACACACTACACGGAACTGATAGCACAGGCGCAGCATAGTGAAGATATGAAATCAATGAGCCAATCCCCAAATTGAAGAGAAGATCACAAGAGCCACAGCTGCAACTCCGGTAATATTTCTGGCTTTACAGCCATCATATTCAGCTACAAGAAGTTCTTCTTAAAGGAATTGAGGAGGCAGCAGTGGGAAGATGATATTACGTAATGTGAGGCAGCAATGAAAGATGTTTTGAGGGTGTATACGTGGACGAGGAAAAAAAATTTCCGGATTTCCCGGTTAAAAATACACTTTCTCCCAGATGAAAATACACTTTTGCCATCTTAAGTAACAGTATACTTTTCCTTGAAACTGTAAAACTTATCAATTCTTTCAATGGTTATGGTTTTATACACCGCCATAGAATTTCCCGGCACTTCAGAAAACGAGAATCAGGGGAAAAAACACGTTTTGGAAAGATGTCCGATGTGCAGCAACGTGTACACTGCGTATTTTCGTATTACGAAAGTATAAATTCAAATTCTACCAAACATCGCATGTTACTTTCCGAAAGATTGAAATCGAGACTGCGATGCGCTTTTGTGAGCCAGTCGTAGCTCATGTCAAGCAATCTCACCAGACGATGACAGCAGATATTGAGAGCATACGACACGTGATGTAGTCAGCCAATAGCAACATCACTGTTAAGTAGGACGAACACACAAATAGGAAAAGGTAATGGTTTAAATTAATATACATAGTGTTGCTACAAGAAAAGAAAAGCTTTTACGTACAACATTGGTCTCTAATATTAATAAGCTGCAAGAGAATCTAAGCTTTAATGTTGATCTATTTTGTGCGTGTTACACTTTAAGATACATCACAGTCTTCCTAAAGCCTCTGACACATTTTGCTGTTGGCAGATGCTTGTATGAGCACTATATTTTGTTGTTGTATATGGTGCATTTAATTTTGCAACTTAAGTTTTATTTTCATTTTTTTTCCTCTTGTTCATTTTTTATTGCTGCAGTATTATTCTGCAGTAGCAAGATACGGTAATATTCTTTGTTAGAGTATTAGTTCATACCAGTCAAAGTTACAAAAATTTAACTGAAAACTAAAACAATGAAAATTTCCCGCCGGCCACTGTAGCCGAGCGGTTCTAGGCGCTTCAGTCCGGAGCCGCGCGACTGCTACGGTTGCAGGTTCGAATCCTGTCTCGGGCATGGATGTGTGTGATGTCCTTAGGTTAGTTAGGTATAAGTAGTTCTAGGTTCTAGGGGACTGATGACTTCAGATGTTAAGTCCCATAGTGCTCAGAGCCATTTGAACCATTTTTGAAAAATTCCCAGAATTCCAAAAATTCCCGGGTTTTTCCTGCTTTTCTCCCGGATGAAAAATTCCCAGGTTTATCCCGGATCTCCCAGTTGTCCCAGGTCGTATACACCCTTGTTTTATTGTACACGTGCTGTGAGAAAGACCACTTAAATTAATGGTCCTTCTCCGTGATTGGCTGCTGTGTTCGGAAATAGCACACCGAAATGATGAACTTTTGTTATTAATATTAGGGAAACTAAAGAATGGATTTACTTGCATTGCAAGTAAATGCATCAAAAGCAGCAGGATAGCATTCCATTACTTCAGAAGTGGTGGTAACCAGCAGAATAATAAACAATTGCTAAACGACAAGGACTTCGAAAATCTTCAAATTGTGTATAACTTGAATGGCGGGCGAGTTGATTTGGCTGTAAGGTCACAGCTCTATTGGGAGTCTCAGATGACAGACAACTCGTCTGCTGCAGTCAGCATCAGTTAAAACTTAATTAGGAAGCTCTGGTTTGTAAACATGAGACCTCTATCTGTAGTCCCGGAGGACAGACATGTTGTCTGCCACGGTTGGTATTGGTTAAGAACTTAATTAGCAATCTCTGGTTTTTTGGATGTGTAACTGACAACTAGTTACATAATAATTACGCAAACAAGACGTTCATTACTTTGTTTATTCTCTGTGAAAGTATAAAGAATGAAAATTATTTGTGAGTCATAAAGTGGACTATAATTGTGCAGTCTCTCATATTCTGCTTATAAAAAGCGAGTGGCATTCTGTTTAATCAAACCGATTCAAAATTTATCTAAAAACAAAGATGCTGTAACTTACCAAACGAAAGTGTTGGTATGTTGATAGGAGACAATAAAAAACACAAGCACACACACAAATATCAAGCTTTTGCAACCCACGGTTGCTTCGTCAGGAAAGAGGGAAGGAGAGGGAAAGACGAAAGGATGTGGGGTTTAAGGGAGAGGGTAAGGAGTCATTCCAATCCCGGGAGCGGGAAGACTTACCTTAGGGGGAAAAAAGGGCAGGTATACACTCGCACACACACACATATCCATCTGCACATATACACTGTGTGTGTGTGTGTGTGTGTGTGTGCGCGCGCATGCGTGCGTGTGTGTGTGCTTTTTATTGTCTCCTATCAACATACCAACACTTTCGTTTGGTAAGTTACAGCATCTTTGTTTTTAGATATATTTTTCCCACGTGGAATGTTTCCCTCTATTATATTCGATTCAAAATTTAGTTATTTTTACAATACCACTTCCCAGCTAATAGTTAATTACAGCTCCAAGATGACAGTTTCACAACCTACATGCTGTTTTCTGCACAAGGGAACAACAACTACAGAATACTGCCAATTGGTGAACATTACTCAGAACTTTGCCACTCAGGGTAGTGGAAGCAACTAAGTACCTCACGTGTACTGCAACCTTAGTACAAATGAGATCAGTGACGTGTCATCTGTGGTGACACAGAGGTTTGAAGGAGGGAAATTTTAAAAGGGAAGGAATTTACCATACACACATAAATCTCCCTGCCCCCCCCCCCCCCCCTCTCTCTTTGACTTGCTGAATCCCCACCTCATTATCCACCACTGCACTCACCGTTTCCTGCACCCACTGCATCAGCTGCAGCCGGTGTGGCCGCCGCATTTGCCTTCCCTTTCTTCTTCTTCCTCCTCTTCTTATTCTTGCCGCTAGGCAGCACGCTGTCATCGTCGGCACTCTCGATCGTTATCTGATCTGGCAGCGGCTGGTGCTTCCGTCTCCTCTGACCAGAGTCCTGACAAACGAGGCGACAAAGTTTTTATTCACTTCGTGTATTCACTTCATGTATTCTCTATGGGAGAGGCAGACAAAATGAGACACACTATTTGTGACAAAAAAATTTCAAAAATAATGCAAATTAAAACATTATGAAACAGGAAAGTAACACGAATCTCAGTGAAAAACTCAAGTTTCTGACCAGGTGGCAGTGTTAAAATACTGCAATGTTTCGACGAGTCTTGTAATACTCATCTTGACCAGACGTATGACACTCTCCAAAATGTCACAGTATGCTAACACTGCCACCAGGCTGGAAGCCCAAGAGCTTCCTACCAATAGTATATACTGGGAGAGCCTGTTTCCAAAAAGGAAGATTGACCCTAGAGCCACTATTACATCTCACAACAGACGTCACAAATGCTACAAAAGCAGGTCACTGCCTTCTGACCATCTTTCTTGACACTGAAAGAGCCTTTGATGAGACCCGGCATGATGGACTATTATATAAACTGACAGACCTTGCTATCCCGACTTAAGACAGTGCGAAGTCCGTCTCCATGAAGCCACATTCTTAAAATTCACTCTACAAGCAGGCATTGCACTAGGGGGCATATTATCCACATTACTATACACCTTACACACCACAGATGTCCCCAAGACACAACACTTCAATGAAAGGGTAAAAATGTATGCAGGCGACACTGCCTACAGTGCTACAAACTCCATCTGACATCAGACGAGTCAATACTTATCCCTGCTACTAAATTGGGTGATATGCTGGAGAATTAAACCCAATCCGAACATGACATCGTCCGTACTGCTCAGACACAGAAATATTTCCCGTAAGTCAAATGTGGATAAAGGCACCTTCAACTCCAGCTCTGAGACATACAATTACCTCTAACCGACAACACAAAATACCTCAAAATATGTGTTTATAAATATCTAATCTAGAACCACCACACCGTGTACACCCTCGACAACGTAACAAAAAGACAAAGATTATTAAGACTCCTATAAGGACTCTTCCACAGCACCACACTTAACACATACAAAACATATATAAGAGCTGCCATGGAATACAGAGCTGCTCTATTAGCCGGAATAACAAAATTCAAAGTACAACGTCTCTTTGCCTCCGAAAGAAGACTACTCAGAAGCACCCTCAGGCGCCCTCCTCTAAAAACATCCAAAGGCATTTACACAACTGCTGGCACCACTCCACTACAGACCAGGCTCACATAACTGCGCTCCCAATACGGATACCACATAGTGAAAAACAAACACGACATGCAAAACTTCCTAACCACAACGCCAAGACACACAACAAAACACATATGTAAATACGAGGGTGGTACTGTAAGTGCCCGACCCAACAAAGAAAACACAAAAATTTTGGAAGGAAGTATATTTATTTTTCAACATGATCTCCTTTCAGCTCCATACACTTTTCCCAGAAATATTGAATAAGTTTGATACCCTTTTTATAATGACAATTGTAACTCCCCAAAATAGCCGTTAACTGTTAACATTACATTTTCATCTGTTGAAAATCTTCGACCACCAAGCCATTTTTTCAATTTTGGGAACAGAAAATAATCCGTGGGGGGCTAAATCTGGCTAGTAGTGTGCATGTGGTGGTAATTCAAACTTTAATTCATTAATTTTGGCCATTGCAATAAGGGGCTTGTGAGCTGGTGCATTGTCCTGAAGAAACAACACTTTCTTCTTGGCCAAATGTGGCCATTTTTGGTTGATTTCTTCGCCCAAATGTTGCAATAAATTCGCATAATACTCTCTGTTGATAATTTTTGTTTATTCAAGATAGTCAATGAAATTTATCCTACGCGCATCCCAAAAAACCGATACCATGACCTTGCCTGCAGATGGAACGGTCTTTACCTTATCTGGAGTCGGTTCTCCAATTTGTGTCCATTGTTTTGATTGTTCTTTCGTCTCAGGAGTGAAGTGGTGGACCAATTGTTCTTTCGTCTCAGGAGTGAAGTGGTGGACCAATATTTCATCCATGTTTATGAAACACTGCAAAAAATCTGCTTCGTTGCTGCGAAACTTTGCTAAACACGCAATCAAAATATCTTCACGACATTGTTTTTACTCGAGTGCAAGCAAACACGGCACAAACCTTGCACACAGTTTTCTCATGCCCAAAGTTTCAGACAATATGCATGTACCGCACTTTTTGAAATGCCTACTATGTCTGCTAGCTCGTGCACTTTCAGTTGACAATCATTCAGTACTGCTTTGTGGATTTTCTTCACCATTTCTGGAGTCATCACCTCATTTGGTCGACCACTGCGATGCTCGTCTTGGCGGCTCGTATGGCCTCGTTTAAACTCAGCTACCGAATATTTTACTGTTGTCAACAAAAGAGCAGACTCTCCCAAGGTATAATCTAGCTCAGCTTTCATATTGGTTGCGCTGAGGCCTCAAAAAAAAAAAAAATTGTATCAGATAATGATGACCAATTTTCTCCATTTTCACAAGCTTACTCACAACGTTCAGTTCTGATGGCTGCCACACAAATACTAAACAATGTGGCACCATCAAACTTGAAACACATGCTTCATAGATCGTATACTTTCTAATCCAGAGATATTTTTCAACAACAACTGACAGCTCTCAATCAGGTCGGGTACTTATAGGACCACCCTCGTACACTTACCCCCCCTCCCGACAGTAGTCACACACAACATCTACGTACAAAGGCGTTACGGAGGAACTCACTACTTTAACACAGACATTCCACCTCACGTGAAGAAAAGGATTTTCGAGAAAGATAACTGACAGCTTCTCACCACTTGCAAACACTAGTCACCATAGTGAACTATATATTGTACCAACTGAACGTTCTCCTTTTCTGTAATTTGTATCTACTCTGCAGCCTATTTATTCCGTACTCTGTACTACCTTGTATTACATATTTTTTGTTTCCTACAGTATTTTTCCTGCTGTATTATTTTGTATTCTGTATTAATTGTATCCATTGAACCTACAATATTTCATTTTTGTTGAACAATAACCCAACACAAAGTGTAAAGTACTCCAAACCTTAACCGTTTTCATCAGTTTGTTCTGTTCCCTTTTCTTTTTCCCCACATAAGGAGAATTGACCCTATATATGAATCATTATGAAAATTAAGTACTTGCTAAAAATTAGTTCTATGGCCGAAAAGAACTCGTGAGCTCTCATCCAGCCCATCTTCTCCCTTCAGGAGGAGGAAATGACAAGTATATAACATTCAGAAATGTGGATCTTTTGTATAGTGGCAGCAGGCTGTTTCAAAAACTTCACATTAATGCATAGCAGTGTTAAAGACAAGCAGTTTTGGTCAATCCATACAAGTTTCTTAAGGTTACCCACATCAATGAAAGAAGAGATACCAGAAGAAATGCCTACTACTATGGGAAAATTATAAAATCAGACCAATGTTTACTCAGTCCGACTGTAAGGGAACACCGTGCTGGCAGGTCACCACAGCGACAGCAAATACCACTCACCGCTTCCGTGTTGGGAGAACGCTCCCTCTCCCTCTTGAGCGACGGAGGACCCTCTGGGGACGAATCTGGCGCCCCGGAGGCACCGCTCACAGTCGGCGAATCAAGGGTCGGCGGGCCCGTGGAGGTGTCTACCTCGTCTTTGATGACCTCCCTCTTTGTGGGAGTGGAGGTGACCTGGGAGGAAGAAAACTGACTGAAGCTTGTAGCAAAAATACTGTGGCAATAGACATTATGAACAGAACCCAACAATAACTAGACAAGACTCTCAGGTGCTTGATAGGTATACAGGATGTTACAAAAAGGTGCGGCCAAACTTTCAGGAAACATTCCTCACACACAAAGAAAGAAAATATGTTATGTGGACATGTGTCCGGAAACGCTTACTTTCCATGTTAGAGCTCATTTTATTACTTCTCTTCAAATCGCATTAATCACGGAATGGAAGCACACAGCAACAGAACGTACCAGTGTGACTTCAAACACTTTGTTAGAGGAAATGTTCAAAATGTCCTCCGTTAGCGAGGATACGTGCATCCACCCTCCGTCGCACGGAATCCCTGATGCGCTGATGCAGCCCTGGAGAATGGCGTATTGTATCACAGACGTCCACAATATGAGCACGACGAGTCTCTACATCTGGTACTGGGGTTGCATAGACAAGAGCTTTCAAATGCCCCCATAAATGAAAGTCGAGAGGGTTGAGGTCAGTGGAGGCCACGGAATTGGTCCACCTCTACCAATCCATCAGTCACCGAGTCTGTTGTTGAGGAGCGTACAAACACTTCGACTGAAATGTGCAGGAGCTCCATTGTGCATGAACCACATGTTGTGTCGTACTTGTAAAGGCACATGTTCTAGCAGCACAGGTAGAGTATCCCGTATGAAATCGTGATAACGTGATCCATTGAGCGTAGGTAGAAGAACATGGGGCCCAATCGAGACATCACCAACAATGCCTGCCCAAACGTTCACAGAAAATCTGTGTCGATGACGTGATTGCACAATTGCGTGCGGATTCTCGTCAGCCCACACATGTTGATTGTGAAAATTTACAATTTGATCACTTCGGAATGAAGCCTCATCCGTAAAGAGAACATTTGCACTGAAATGAGGATTGACACACTGTTGGATGAACCATTCGCAGAAGTGTACCCATGGAGGTCAATCAGCTGCTGATAGTGCCTGCACACACTGTACACGGTACGGAAACAACTGGTTCTCCCGTAGCACTCTCCATACAGCGACGTGGTCAACGTTACCTTGTACAGCAGCAACTTCTCTGACGCTGACATTAGGGTTATCATCACCTGCACGAAGAATTGCCTCGTCCTTTGCAGGTGTCCTCGTCATTCTAGGTTTTCCCCAGTCACGAGTCACAGGCTGGAATGTTCCGTGCTCCCTAAGACGCCGATCAATTGCTTCGAACGTCTTCCTGTCAGGACACCTTCGTTCTGGAAATCTGTCTTGCTACAAACGTACCACGCCACGGCTATTGCCCCGTGCTAATCCGTACATCAAATGGGCATCTGCCAAATCCGCATTTGTAACCATTGCACTGACTGCAAAACCACGTTCGTGGTGAACACTAACCTGTCGATGCTACGTACTGATGTGCTTGATGCTAGTACTGTAGAGCAATGAGTCGCATGTCAACACAAGCACCGAAGTCAACACTACCTTCCTTCAATTGGGCCAACTGGCGGTGAATCGAGGAAGTACAGTACATACTGACGAAACTAAAATGAGCTCTAACATGGAAATTAAGTGTTTCCGGACACATGTCCACATAACATCTTTTCTTTATTTGTGTGTGAGGAATGTTTCCTGAAAGTTTGGCTGTACCTTTTTGTAACACCCTGTATTTAAAGATCAGAATTGATGTTAAGTTTTTGACTCTTGTTGTTGTCATCCCCGCGTGCGCACACACACACACACACACACACACACACACTCACACACACACACACAAAATACACTCCAGAGGTGCCATAACAGTCATGAACAGTCATTTGAGCATTTGTGTATGTTGCGAGGATATAGAATTTTTGTTGAATTAAATTCGAAATTTTTCTCATAAACATCAGAGGTGCAAAGTGTTCTTTATACACACCCATAGATATTATGAAAAGTGTGTGCGTGTGTGTGTGTGTGTGTGTGTGTGTGTGTGTGTGTGTGTGTGTGTGTGTGTGTTCGTCATACGTCGTCCTGAACCATTGGATTTATTTCAACCAAACTTACTACCCATGTCCCTCACTGTTGGGCAACAATCACTGCGGGGGTAACAACCACCTACATATCACAGTTCAAGAGAGAATGAAATCACAAACAAATGAGAAGCACAAAAAGCAGCCACATTATGTTTCATGTTTAAATCTATTACTTCTGTGCTACTAACTGTATTCGCAATAAATTTCACAGGCAGTATTCACATATTTTGCTAAATGCACTTGCAACAGTCTCTCAAAGTATCACACACAGTTCAGGAAATATGATGCCATACACCACAGATGCAGGAAAGACAGCGGCATTGTGCGCGATGTTTAAATTTATTACTTCTTGGCTTTTCCCAACATATTTCACTGACAGTACTTACATATATCACTGAATGTATCTACGCAAATATATTATTGTACGACACATAGTTCAAAAGATATGACATGATGAATACCGAGATGTGTCAAAATATGTCGCATCATGCATGAATATTTAATAAATTTATTCTTTACTGTTACGACACTCCTACAGTCAAGTCAAATTAAAGAAATCCCTGATGCCTGGCAGTGGTTTTGACAGCTTTCAACAGTGAAGCACAAACGGCTGTAGGCAAAAACAATTCAAATTATAAAGCTATGAAGAGGTGTCACCACAGAGACGTTTACAAAATCTTGTTGTAGACAAACAAAGCAGCTGTGCCCAGAATACAGAGGCTGTGCTAGATTGTGTTTCTTAATTCAGATGCTGTACTTACACAATTGTATGTTATACATATTTCTTTGTATGACTGTTTCATAACTTCAAAGGTTTTTTCACGAATATATGGAAATGAAATTTTTTCAGTACTTCACTGCAACTACAGTTCATCTTTTGTTTTTGTTTCTAATACAAAACTGCAAAATGTATTCCTGGTCAATGCCTGGTTTGTCAGTTGTCTATGAATGAGAAAGTGTGTTGACAATTAAATTCATGGTAAATGTTATATCATTTAAGCATATGGACCATTTCTGTATAGTGACTGTGTTTGTGCAATGACACACACCCGGGATACACTTCCAGATAAAAAATTGGATGAAAATGTTGAAAAGTAGGTAATCTTATTTGGCAAGAGTATCAGCTGAGTATTCAATCAATTGCTGCAACTGTAGGAATCGACAAAAAATGTTTAAGGCATGCTTTGCGTAACCAATTTCACATGACAAAAGTCTGGGCAAAACTGGTGTCGTAAATTCTCGTGATCGAACAAAAAGAAGCTTGTGAAAATGTTTGCACAGACACTTCACTTCAAATACCTCAGGAAAGATCTTAATTTTTTGGAAAGAGAGGTAACATGTAGTGACTCTTGGTTTTTCACTTATGATCCAGAAACTAAGTGCCAGTCCATGGGTCGAAAGGGGCCACTTTCATTGAGAGTAGGAAAAGCTTGAATCAGCAGATCAAGATTCAAAGCAATGGTCCCCCTTACCTTATTTCAATATTCACAGAATTGTGTATCTTCACTGGCTTCTACAAAAAAGAGCCGAATTGAGAAAGAACATGTCATGGGTTCTGCATCAAGGCAATGGATTTCTCACTTGACTCCAATAGCTGAGCAGCAGTTAATGCACTGCCTTCACAGTGGATCTGTAGTCGAGAAGAAATTCAAACCAACTGTGTTTGTGCGGAAAGTGATGTGCACGGTATTGTGAGACAGGAAGGGCATTCTGTTTATTGATGTCCTGCCCTGAGGTGAAACAGCATTTTGACAACAACGATGAGCTACGGACAGCTGTCACAGACTGGTTCCATTCACATGTGACAGTCTTCTACGACACAGGAACACAAAAGTTGGTGCCACAATATGACAAGTGTTTCAATTGTTTTGGTGACTATGCCAAAAAAATAGCTTGAAGACTGTTGTTCCTGTTGCCAATAAAGCTTTTCGTGTACTATGTTGCCTTCATTTTGTAAAAATAGGGAAACTTACTTTCTGGATACACCCTGAAGATAACTGTATCATCTGCAAAAAGCCTAACTTTACTATTAGCATTGCCCACAAGGTCATTAATATACAACATGAACAGGAAGGGTCACACACTTCCCTGTAGCACACTCGAAGTTACTTCTACATTTGACAGTGACTCTCCATCCTAGATAACATGCTGTGTCCTCTCTACCAAAAAGATCTCAATTCAGTCACAAATTTCACTTGGTATCCTGTATGACCTTACTTTTGACAATAAGCATAAGTGTAATACTGAGTTAAATGCTTTTCGGAAATTAAGAAATACTGTATCTACCTGGCTGCCTTAATCCGAAGCTTTCAGTATGTCATATGAGAAAAGTGCGAGCTGGGTTTCACATGATCGATGTTTCAGGAATCGGTGCTGGTTTGAGGAGGTCATTTTATTCCAGATACGTAGTTATGTTTGAACTCAGAACATGTTCTACAACAAATTGATGTCAAGGATATTGAATCACTTCTACTGCCCTTCTTGTAGACGGCTGCGACCTCTGCTTTTTTCCAAGAAGTAGGCACGGTTTATTGTTCGAGGGATTTATGATAGATTATAGTTAAAAGAAACCACGGATCTCGGTGTAAAGGTCAGCGACGCATTTGGATCCATCACAGAGGGAACAGGAGGCAGCACGTTAGTACTATAGACATCAGTATGGCCAACCTCTTACAAAGCATACAGACACACCGTACGAGGTGCATTCAAGTTCTAAGGCCTCCAATTTTTTTTCTCCGGACTGGAAAGAGATAGAAACAAGCGCATTGTTTTAAAATGAGGCCGCGTTCATTGTCAATACGTCCCAGAGATGGCAGCACCGTACGGAAGATAGAATTTTACCGCCAGCGGCGAGAATGAGAACTGTTTTAAATACTTAAAATTGCGACGTTTTCCTTGCTTGAACAGCGTGCAATCATTCGTTTTCTGAATTTGCGTGGTGTGAAACCAATTGAAATTCATCGACAGTTGAAGGAGACATGTGGTGATGGAGTTATGGATGTGTCGAAAGTGCGTTCGTGGGTGCGACAGTTTAATGAAGGCAGAACATCGTGTGACAACAAACCGAAACAACCTCGGGCTCGCACAAGCCGGTCTGACAACACGATCGAGAAAGTGGAGAGAATTGTTTTGGGGGATCGCCGAATGACTGTTGAACAGATCGCCTCCAGAGTTGGCATTTCTGTGGGTTCTGTGCACACAATCCTGCATGACGACCTGAAAATGCGGAAAGTGTCATCCAGATGGGAGCCACGAATGCTGACGGACGACCACACGGCTGCCCGTGTGGCACGTTGCCGAACAATGTTGACGCGCAACGACAGCACGAATGGGACTTTCTTTTCGTCGGTTGTGACAATGGATGAGACGTGGATGCCATTTTTCAATCCAGAAACAAAGCGCCAGTCAGCTCAATAGAAGCACACAGATTCACCGCCACCAAAAAAATAGCGGGTAACTGCCAGTGCTGAAAAAATGATGGTGTCCATGTTCTGGGACAGCGAGGGCGTAATCCTTACCCATTGCGTTGCAAAGGGCACTACGGTAACAGGTGCATCCTACGAAAATGTTTTGAAGAACAAATTCCTTCCTGCACTGCAACAAAAACGTCCGGGAAGGGCTGCGCGTGTGCTGTTTCACCGAGATAACGCACCCGCACATTGAGCTAACGTTACGCAACAGTTTCTTCGTGATAACAATTCTGAAGTGATTCCTCATGCTCCCTACTCACCTGACCTGGCTCTTAGTGACTTTTGGCTTTTTCCAACAATGAAAGACACTCTCCGTGGCCGCACATTCACCAGCCGTGCTGCTATTGCCTCAGCGATTTTCCAGTGGTCAAAACAAGACTCCTAAAGAAGCCTTCGCCGCTGCCACAGAATCATGGCGTCAGCATTGTGAAAAATGTGTACGTCTGCAGGGCAATTACGTCGAGAAGTAACGCCAGTTTCATCGATTTCGGGTGAGTAGTTAATTAGAAAAAAAATCGGAGGCCTTAGAACTTGAATGCACCTCGTATAATCCAGTAATAATAAAATGAATGTGTCTTTCTGAAACTACAATGAAGAAAAAATAAGTGTTATGATACGAGATAATTTATCACTCTTTTGCTTTCCGAGCTGCCGACAGAGATTTGCACTGAATGCACGGCTGCAGCTGACATGTGAAATAGGGACTTGTACGAGCTTCCTCCGCACCTAACTATGCCACCATACATCGTAATCTCAATGCCATAGGACCTCCCCAGGTGGACATGTGGAGCAGCAGCTGACTTCACACACCAGCCTGGCCGGTGAGAATGTCAGGCGTTCTGTGACCAATAGGAAGAAAGAAGGCCAGCACTCCACCCACTTTCCTACTGTTGCGACACGGGGAACAGTCTCCTGAACGAGACGGGACGAGTCTCCCAATAAGAATCCTTGCAGCCATTGGCAGGACCTGAAAACTGGGCTGTTCAAACAAGTGTGACGTAATAGTCGTGCAGCAGTACTGTGTCTGCACACGATTCGTAGCACAACACTCCCGACAACTGTCAGAAACGGAGCGCTCGGCACGAGCTAGCACAGTTAATACGTAAGTGTACCAACAGGAACTTTACTCGCAGCCGTCAGACTGGTGGCACGTGAGAGACTCTCTCAGTTCCGCTTACAGCTTTTGGGTCTGCCATATCTGGACTGGAGACGCACTGTATTAAAAGTCAGTCAGTCTCCACACTTAACTCGGCAGTACCTTGCACAACACAGTGAAGGTTATATGGTGCGAGCTCAAACTTCATGAGATTGTTAGTGAATTACGCATCAGATTTGCTGCACCGATGTCATTTTGCCACATGAACATGGCAGTACACACATATTAGCTTGAGAGCCATCAACCAGAGGCTGGGCTTCCTCCTCTAATTTATTTATTTAATTCTATTTTGAGCTCTGATCATTTTTATTAACAGGAGTGACTGTGATTGTGACTGGATGGTGGATTTTTTTGTAGGGAGTATGAAGTAGGTTAGTTTGGATCGACAGTTATCGACAGATGTACTAGTAACTTCAGGATTGTCCCAGGGAAGTGTGTTGAGAACATTGCTGTTCATGTCTTATGTAATGACCTTGCAGACAATACAAACAGTAACCAACAGATTTTTTGCATGTGATTCATTTGTTTATAATGAAGTATTGTCTGAAAGAAGCTGCATAAATATTCAGTCAGATCTTGATAAGATTGCAAAGGGCTGCACAGATTGGAAACTTGCTTTCAGTGTTCAAAAATGTAAAGTTTGCACTTCACAAAACAAAACCAAATTAATATTCTATGACTATAATAAGAGTGAATCACAGCTGGAATCAACCAATTCATACAGATCCCGGGTGTCACTTTGTATGGATACGAAACGGAATGATCGCGCAGGCTCAGTTGTGGCTAAAGTAGGTGGTAGACTTCAATCTACTGGTAGAATACTGGTTTTGCTTGCAATTCAATAGTGTAGCCCATTCTTGGATATTGCTCCAGTGTGTGGGACCTGAACCAAATAGGACTGGTTGGTTGATTTGGGGGAGGGGACCAAACAGCTTAGTCATTGGTCCCATTGGTTTCAGAAAGGGTGGGAAAGGAAGTCAGCCGTGCCCTTTCAAAGGAATCATCCCAGCATTTGCCTGAAGTGATTTAGGAATATCACAGGAAAACTAAATCAGGATGGCCAGACACGGCTTTGAACAGTTGTCCTTCCGAATGCAAGTTCAGTGCGTTAACAACTGTGCCACCTCACTTGGTACCAAACAGGAATATTGAACTTACACAGAGAAGGGCAGCACAAATGGTCACAGGTTTGTTTCACTGGTGGGAGAGAGCCACAGAGATGCTGAATGGTGAAGAAACTGAACTGGAAGACTCTTGAAGATAGGCATAAACTGTCCTGAGAAAGTCTACTCACCAAGTTTCAGCCAGTTTTGATTGATGACTCTAGGAATAAACAACAATTTCCTACCTGTCACTCACATACAGATTGTGAAGGAAAGACTAGAATAATTACAGCACTCGCAGATGGATTTCACAATCATTCTTTCTGCACTTCATGCACTAATGGAATGGGAAGAAACTGTAATAACTGATACAATGTAGATTAAAACTGAAGAAACTGCAAAAAGGTGGGAATTTAAGGAGATGGGACCTGGATAAACTGAGAGAACCAGACGTTGTAGAGTTTCAGGAAGAGCATAAGGGAACAATTGACAGGAATGGGGGAAAGAAATACAGTAGAAGCAGAATGGGTAGCTTTGAGGGATGCAATAGTGAAGGCAGCAGAGGATCAAATAGGTAAAAAGAAGAGGGCTAGTAGAAACCCTTGGGTAACAGAAGAAATATTGAATTTAATTGATGAAAGGAGAAAATATAAAAATGCAGTAAATGAAGTAGGCAAAAAGGAATACAAACGTCTCAAAAATGAGATCGACAGGAAGTGCAAAATGGCTAAGCAGGGATGGCTAGAGGACAAATGTAAGGATGTAGAGGCTTATCTCACCAGGGGTAAGATAGATACTGCCTACAGGAAAATTAGAGAGACCTTTGGAGAAAGGAGAACCACTTGTATGAATATCAAGAGCTCAGATGGAAACCCAGTTCTAAGCAAAGAAGGGGAAGCAGAAAGATGGAAGGAGTATATAGAGGGTCTATACAGGGGCGATGTTCTTGAGGACAATATTATGGAAATGGAAGAGGATGTGTATGAAAATGAAATGGGAGATAAGATACTGCGTGAAGAGTTTGACAGAGCACTGAAAGACCTGAGTCGAAACAAGGCCCCGGGAGTAGACAACATTCCATTAGAACTACTGTCAGCCTTGGGAGAGCCAGTCCTGAGAAAACTCTACCATCTGGTGAGCAAGATGTATGAGACAGGTGAAATACCCCCAGACTTCAAGAAGAATATAATAATTCCAATCCCAAAGAAAGCAAGTGCTGACAGATGTGAAAATTACCTAACAATTAGTTTAATAAGTCACGGATGCAAAATACTAATGCGTATTCTCTACAGACGAATGCAAAAACTGGTAGAAGCTGACCTCGGGGAAGATCAGTTTGGATTCCGTAGAAATGTTGGAACACGTGAGGCAATACTGACCCTACGACATATCTTAGAAGAAAGATTAAGGAAAGGCAAACCTACGTTTCTAGCATTTGTAGACTTAGAGAAAGCTTTTGACAATGTTCACTGGAATACTCTCTTTCAAATTCTGAAGGTGGCAGGGGTAAAATACAGGGAGCGAAAGGCTATTTACAATTTGTACAGAAACCAGATGGCAGTCATACGAGTCAATGGGTATGAAAGGGAAGCAGTGGTTGGTAAGGGAGTGAGGCAGGGTTGTAGCCTATCCCCAATGTTATTCAATCTGTATATTGAGCAAGTAGTGAAGGAAACAAAAGAAAAATTTGGAGCAGGTATTAAAATCCATGGAGAAGAAATAAAAACTTTGAGGTTTGCCGATGACATTGTACTTCTGTCAGAAACAGCAAAGGACTTGGAAGAACAGTTGAACAGAATGGATAATGTCTTGAAAGGAGGGTATAAGATGAACATCAACAAAAGCAAAACGAGGATAATGGAATGTAGTCGAATTAAGTCGGGTGATGCTGAGGGAATTAGATTAGGAAATGAGACACTTCAAGTACTAAAGGAGTTTTGCTATTTGTGGAGCAAAATAAATGATGATGGTCGAAGCAGAGAGGATATAAAATGTAGACTGGCAATGGCAAGGAAAACGTTTCTGAAGAAGAGAAATTTGTTAACATTGAGTATAGATTTAAATGTCAGGAAGTCGTTTCTGAAAGTATTTGTATGGAGTGTAGCCATGTATGGAAGTGAAACGTGGACGTTAAATAGTTTAGACAAGAAGAGAATAGAAGCTTTCGAAATGTGGTGCTACAGAAGAATGCTGAAGATTAGACGGGTAGATCACATAACTAATGAGGAGGTATTGAATAGAATTGGGGAGAAGAGGAGCTTGTGCCACAACTTGACTAGAAGAAGGGATAGGCTGGTAGGACATGTTCTGAGACATCGAGGGATGACCAATTTAGTATTGGAGGGCGGCGTGGAGGGTAAAAATAGTAGAGGGAGACGAAGAGATGAATACACTAACCAGATTCAGAAGGATGTAGGCTGCAGTAGCTACTGGGAGATGAAGAAGCTTGCACAGGATAGAGTAGCATGGAGAGCTGCATCAAACCAGTCTCAGGACTGAAGACCGCAACAGCATGGGACATACCCTCTGCCATGCACTTCACAGTAGTTTGCAGAGTGTAGACATAGATGTTTGATTTCATGGGGGTAGCAAGTGACTGCAAGACAGTTGGTTCTATAGTTTATTTTCTCTACTTACTTTGCTTTGCCTGTGTGTGGCTTCGGCAATAAAGGATGCACATTTTCTGGGAAGCTGCTTATGGGTACCAGTGTTCATGAAGCGAGGAGGTATTTGGGCCATAGCCTACCTGGCATGACAGCCGGCTCCAGAGGATGCCAGGGGAAGGGCACAGCCAAAGAGTCAGGCCCAAACTCTGAAGTGACTGAGACCCGGACATCAGAGTCAGCAGTGATTCTGCTAGCAAAATAAGATAGTTGCAGACTACAGGATGGAGATTTGCTCCAGAAATATGATTGTAGACAATGCGAGGGACTCGGCTAGTCTGTATAATGTCTTTTCAGAGGACTCTTTGGCGAGGGGGAACACAAACAGCACTCTGTTGCTAAAGAAAGGTGACTCTGGAATGTGACTGCAGGACTGTTTTGAACAGGTAACATCTTTCCACTGTTTCCTGAAAGCAAAGAGCACTCAAGGCTACACATTTTTGCTCTGCTCGTGGGAGCAGAAAGCTTACCTAGGCGGACAGCCTGGGAAAAGATTTTGGGTGCTCTTTCGCTATTCGCAGGAATGTTTCCGATTGGCTTTTCCTTAAATATTCAGTAGGTAGGACCCGAAATGTTGTTATAAAATCTTTCCATCGGTAATAACTTACGAGCTGGCACTTCGATAGGCTCTGGGTGTTGTCGGGAAGTGCTGCACAGAACTCGGGAGGAGAGAAATGAGTGAGACTAAGGCTATTCGGTAAACAACAGAGTCACATAGATATCAGTCTATTTGGTAACAAGCAGTGTCTGACTTGGCTTGTGCACCGATCTCGGTACTTTTCACTCCAATGATACGCAAAGGCAGCCGACAAACATCTGACTATCTCGTGACTGATGCTGGCTCGTCTTCAGCAACAGGGTCATTTCCTTCGCTGGCGTAGTCACCAGCTGAGCGACAATAAGATAAATCTGCGGCACTATGCACTGAGTCTGTTATGAAGCTCAATTGTGGGTATCTACAGTTTAGTTAATGTGGGGTTGTTAGATGGTGGGTATGTGTGTTTGTGAGACACAGCTTACTACCAAAGAATCTTGGGCTTTAGGCTGTGTTTGTTACTTCGCTTGTGATTTTGTAATTGCTTAGGATGACAATCAGTGGAACTTTTAACTTACTTTTGTGCACTGTATGAAAAAATTCTTTTCCTTATCCTTGTCAGTTTAGTCTTACTTTCCAGGGTTTCAATCGAATATTAACATTAATTTTGCTCTTCATTATATATATATAACTTACATTTGCTTGAAATTAAGTTGAAAAGATTCTCTAAATGTTAAAACTGTAATATCTTGGATACTGAATTTAATTTCAAAGTTAGATTCCACATTTTCCCCTCATTGTATATACAGACTCCTCGCCATATCTTTGTTGCTAGATCCTGGAGCTTCATTACACTAATTTCTTAGTGTTCACATTGTGTCAACTTCTACGGCAAAAGGGTGTATGAGAGCAGTTCGTTTCATGAGGAGCCAGGTGTGGCAAAGCATCCTAATCAAACTCTGCTCCAAAGCTCATACGTCATCTCTTTCAATGTGAGATGAAGACCCAGTTTCGGTCACACAGTAGCACTGTGGTCATTTTTATGTACGCCCCTGCCAGCAATGAAGGTGACATATTAAAGTTTCAGTGCCCTACTCACAAGGCCAGCTTCGTCTGCCAATCACACACCTATCGAAACATTGATGTTACTTGTATTTTAGAAGTACAGCATCATTTTTGTCGATTTTTCTTGTAACTCTGATAACATAGGCTAATCACCCTCAGAGCTTGATAATACGAGGTTTTGGTTAGTGCTGGCGACACGTGTGCTGCACCCTGACTGCAATACACAGGACAGCTCCAGTTCCACGCCCCTCCCTACAGCCCTTTCGGCCTACATCCAATTTCCTCTGAACATTCCATCAACCCCAAATTGCACACCCACTCTGCGTCTTCCACACTTCACGGAGGGGACGACCGGGAAGACCTCGGTGTAGTAGGATGGCACTCAGTCGGCTAAAATTCGGCTCCAACAGCGGCGCAGTGAGATAAGTGCCCGCAGAGGTGAATATATGGGTTCAAAGCCCACAGTTTAATCCCACTGTCAAGTTCTGAGATCTTACGAAATCTGGTGCCAGATTCTGAGCCTAATTCAAATTGAAACGTTCATTCTCCAGTTAAGCAGCTTCCCAATATTCTTATTTTAGTTGAACCCGTAGACCGCAATGCTGGTCCTGTCGTGTGTTGTTCCACAATTGTATCCCACACAGTGCTCTGTGATCGCTGATTTCCTCCGTTCTCTCTGCCAGTTTTCTCACTGCTGTTTCTCAACCCCTTCTTCGACTATTTTTCCAGTACGTCTCACGCACGGTGTGCCACAATGGTGAGGGAGTGATATACACGTCCGATGTAACACCCTCCAGCTACCGACACACTAGCTTCTGACAACACAGAACTGCTAAAATGCCACAACTTTCTGACTAAGTAGTCGCAGCCATTCTCGATTGGCAACTACCACTGTCAGGTAGCCTTGTGCACCGCATTTCTTAAATTAAAATAGGTTTCAGATTTTTTGGCTCATTCCACATTCCTTGAGAACTATTTCTCGTAGGATCCACGGTAGGAACATCGGCATATCCGTTTTCCTTCCCTGTAAAAATTACCCAATGGGATTACCATTGAATTTTCATAGCTAAAAACAGAGTGGGAAATAGACAAAGAGAGTATCATACTGTCCAGTGTGACGTTTTCAAAAAAGTAGTCAGGGTAATGAATAAAAAATTAATTACCAATTTGAGGGAAAATTTTTGTGCAAATTCTCATGGCCAAATGAAGATTGGGAATTGACTAATGATATGTCGGATTGGCCAGCACGAGGTAAAGTCTTACAAAAAAAACCACCTAGGATTAGAATGGTGAATTAAGTTCATAGCATTTTCCATTAGTTTAATAAACAGTGACATAACAGAAACTTTAGTAATAATACATGGGTTGGAACTTTAATAGTGGCAACTATTTATTTATAGCTCGTTCAAAGCAGATATGTGTTTCAAAGTTTTACGGACCTTCAAAGTAGTAACCAGCATTGTGTATAACCCGTTGCCTGTGATGTGGAAGTGGTAGGATACTCTTAGCAGTGCCAGTTGTGTTGACAGTTCGAGTGGCGCAGTCTATTGCCCAATGAATTTGTAACAGTTCTGAAGCGAATACCGTGAAGTGTTTCCTTCAGTTTAGAAATCGAGTTGAACTCACGACAGCTAAAGTCACGGGAGTGCAGTAGGTGGTATAGCACTTAGCAGCCTCTTATGTCAAACAAATCAGTAACAGCTTGCACTGTACGTGCTTGAGCATTGTCCTCCAACATGATGGTCAGGTCCTGCAGAAAGTGTCATCACTTCTGTCTCTATGCTGTTCATTTTTGGAACACAACCTACGACCAGCTTAGAGACAGAAGTGATGACACTTTCTGCAGGACCTGACCATCATTTTGCAGGACATGCTCAAGCACATACAGTGCAAGCTGTTACTGATTTGTTTTCATTGATGGGGCTGCTAAGTGCTATACCACCTACTGCACTCCCCTGACGTAGGCCCCCATGAGTTCAACTCAATTTCTGAACTGAACGATACGCTTCATGGCATTCGCTTACTGCTACAAATTCGTCGGGCAATAGACTGTGCCGCTTGAACTGCCAACACAACTGGCACTGCTAAGAGTATCCTACGGCTTCCACGTTGCTGGCAACGGGTTATGCACAATGCTAGTGACTACTTTGAAGGTCAGTAAAACTTTGAAACACGTATCTATTTTGTACAAGCTGTAAATAAATAGTTGCCACTATTAAAGTCCCAAACATCACATATTCCCCTTTGCTATTTACAACAGTCAGCCAACACTGGGTTAACTTTTCAATTCCGAACATGCAGAAATCATTTGTTTTGAAGCGAAGAACTCGTCGAGCCATGTTTGGAAGGCATTTTCATCTGGAAAGGAAGTTCCTTGAAAGTTGTCTGATAGAGAGCGGAAAAAGTAAAAAGCAGATCAGGTGAATAAGGATGGTGCATAATGACTTCCCAACTCTACTCCTGTACAGTGCCTTTTGTCAGTCTAGCAGAATTCGGGCAGGCATTATCATGGAGTAGCATCACTTCACACAGTCTTCCTGGTTCCTGTTCTTGGACTGTGTCTCGAAGACATTTCAGTTGCTGACAATAAGTATCTGCCATGACGGTTACACATCGGGAAGCAATTCACAGTACACCACACTACCACTGTTACACCAGATGCACAACATTCGCTTTTGTGATGCACACTGTTCTTTGTACAGGAAATTGTTGCTTTGTTTGGTCTTAACCGTTCATTTCTTTTTCTTATGTTAGCATAAAGACACTATTTCTCATCACCAGTAACGATAAAGGATAGGAACAGTCAGTGTTGTTCATGAGCCAGTTGATGACAAGCAAGCAGAAATGCACATGTGGCCACCCTGAAGGTCTTCCTGAACGTGGAGATTGGATTGGATTGGATTGTTTGGGGGAAGAGACCAAACAGCGAGGTCATTGGTCTCATCGGATTAGGGGAGGATGAGGAGGGAAGTCAGCCGTGTCCTTTCAAAGGAACCATCCCGGCATTTGCCTGGAGCGATGTAGGGAAATCATGGAAAACCTAAATCAGGATGGCCGGACGCGGGCTTGAACCGTCGTCCTCCCGAATGCGAGTCCAGTGTGAACGTGGAGAGTCACTAATGTGAGAAAACCATTTTCTTGCTCTGCTCTCATTATCCCCAGACACGGTGCAAATGTTCCTGGCTGTCTCTGTTGCTGTCACCTCTCTACTGAACCAAACAGAGGAATATGTCAGAAATATTTTGATGTCTCCACATGCCACTCCATTTTCTAGCATCCACAGCTCTGCTCACTATCTCCAAATGACAAAATGGCACTATGTAAACTCAAATAGCAACAGTAAACGGCAAATAAAGAATGAAATTTGATAAATACACCCGTAGCAAATGGAATACCAACATGCAAAACAGGAACACTACGAACTTAGGTGCCAACCTAATAATTGGGGTAATTAAGAAAAACTTGCACATATAAAAGTTACACTGGTGTGACATTAAACAGTCAAAAAGCTTCCTTTGCGTCAACTTCTAAATTTATGCATTTCAAGAACAAGGCATTAGGAAGACAAGTGAGGTGTCAGTAAGATTTTCTGAACAAAACTTAAAATTATAAAATAAAAAGAACATTAAAGAAAGGTTATATGTTTTGTGAAATGATTTTTTAAAAATAAGAAATTAAATAGATTACACAAAGACTTGATGTGCCTCTGAATGATGCTCAAATTCTAGTGTCTTCTATTCTCAAAGTGTCCTGAATTTAGTACTCGATTGACGGAAACCATTTGACAGTTAAGTATAACACCAAAGTAACTTTTTATGCACAAAATAGCTATGCCTCGGAAAGAAAACTTTTTGACCACTCATTTTTGTAAATATCTTATTATCTTGATAGTTTCTTCAATTAAACTTTCCCAAAAGCCATCAGTGCGAGCTACGACAGAGGATCCAGTGCCTGTTTTTGAATACGTGCTCAGATACAGCAGGTTCTTCAGAGTAGTGTAGGCGACACTGCATCTGACTCACTGCCTCGCACTGTGTGTCTGATGTAGGACTGCCCACATCCACAGGGTATTTTCCAATATCTCCATATCTTTCACCAGTCTCAGTAGCTGGAGGATTTTAGACGAGGCCCACGTGTCTTCAGAATGTGGCTAAACTTATTGCGCGTCATGCTTACACGAAAGCAGACGCAAGGCTTCGAAGTAAAACTCGCTTTGAATGTTGTTTGTAAACGAAACTGAAATCGTCATGTACATTAAAATCTATATATATAAAAATGAATGTATGTATGTTTGTCTACTATGTGCTCACAAACCATTCGTCCGATTGCAATGAAACTTTGGTGAGTTGTTCTCCGAATGCCAAGTAAAGAGTAATACACAATGTTTCAACAGTTAAAGCACTGTAGCATGCGTAGCACAAATGATAAGGAAAAGGCTTGTCATGCAGCAGACCTGGGTTCGATTCCCACTGCTCGCATTTTCTCTTTTTTTTTTTTTTTCATTCCCCACAATGTTAAACTATTAATTATAAAATTTAAATATACTCAAACAGGTCATATAATATAACGTAACTGTCAATCTCTATATATAAAAATGGATGTATGTATGTCTGCCCTCTGTGCGTTCCCAAACCATTCGTCCAATACTGAATTCAGTGTTCCGAAACTGTTTCACTGCGGAAAATCGTAACACGGTCCCTGACTTCAGCTGTCGCACGGACGCCAAAATGGAAAATATTGAAATAAACGATATTGGAATTGAAAAACAACTGCTATCACTTAGTAGCGGAAAAGCATCCGGACCAGACGAGATACCCTTAAGATTCTACAGTGATTATGCTAAAGAACTTGCCCCCTTTCTATCAGCAATTTATCGTAGATCGCTGGAAGAACGTAAAGTACCTAGCGACTGGAAGAAAGCGCAGGTCGTTCCCATTTTCAAGAAGGGTCATAAATCAGATGCGAATAATTATAGGCCTATTTCGCTTACGTCAATCTGTTGTAGAATAATGGAACATGTTTTGTGTTCTCGTATTATGACGTTCTTAGATAATACAAATCTCCTTCATCATAACCAACATGGATTCCGCAAACAGAGATCATGTGAAACTCAGCTCGCCCTATTTGCCCAAGAAATTCACAGTGCCGTAGACACTGGCGAGCAGATTGATGCCGTATTCCTGGACTTCAGGAAGGCATTTGATACGGTTCCGCACTTACGTTTAGTGAAAAAAATACGAGCTTACGGAATATCGGACCAGGTTTGTGATTGGATTCAGGATTTCCTAGAAGAAAGAACACAACATGTCATTCTTAACGGTTCAAAATCTGCAGATGTAGAGGTAATTTCGGGAGTACCGCAAGGAAGCGTGATAGGACCTTTATTGTTTACAATATACATAAATGACTTAGTTGACAACATCGGTAGCTCCGTGAGGCTATTTGCAGATGACACGGTTGTCTACAAGAAAGTAGCAACATCAGAAGACTCGTACGTACTCCAGGAAGACCTGCAGAGGATTAATGCATGGTGCGACAGCTGGCAGCTTTCCCTAAACGTAGATAAATGTAATATAATGCGCATAATTAGGGGCAGAAATCCATTCCAGTACGATTATGCCATAGGTGGTAAATCATTGGAAGCGGTAACGACCGTAAAATACTTAGGAGTTACTATCCGGAGCGATCTGAAGTGGAATGATCACATAAAACAAATAGTGGGAAAAGCAGGCGCCAGGTTGAGATTCATAGGAAGAATTCTAAGAAAATGTGACTCATCGACGAAAGAAGTAGCTTACAAAATGCTTGTTCGTCCGATTCTTGAGTATTGCTCATCAGTATGGGACCCTTACCAGGTTGGATTAATAGAAGAGATAGACATGATCCAGCGAAAAGCAGCGCGATTCGTCATGGGGACATTTAGTCAGCGCGAGAGCGTTACGGAGATGCTGAACAAGCTCCAGTGGCGGACACTTCAAGAAAGGCGTTACGCAATACGGAGAGGTTTATTATCGAAATTACGAGAGAGCACATTCCGGGAAGAGATGGGCAACATATTACTACCGCCCACATATATCTCGTGTAATGATCACAACGAAAAGATCCGAGAAATTAGAGCAAATACGGAGACTTACAAGCAAGTCGTTCTTCCCACGCACAATTCGTGAATGGAACAGGGAAGGGGGGATCAGATAGTGGTACAATAAGTACCCTCCGCCACACACCGTAAGGTGGCTCACGGAGTATAGATGTAGATGTAGATGTAGAAATTTTGGTGATTTGTTCTCCGTACGCCCACGAAGGTTCCTAGCCGGAAAAAAAAAAAAAAAAGAAAGAAATAAGACACATTCTTGAGGAGATATGACATCATAAACAATGACATGCCACTGCGGGAAAATACCCAGATTTATGCATCCACTATTTGAGAAAGAGAGCATGTGTTTCGAAATAATACAGTAACCAGTGGTGTTTCCGTACAAAGCAATATGGTAGCAAGGAAAAATGAAATATAAGGTAATTCGGACGAAATAGGGGGCTCCTTCAAAGTGATCGCAAACAAAATATCTGAAATGGAAACTCACCTTTTCTTGCCAGGCGTTTGTAGTGATACGCCAGGATGATTCTTGGAAAACTGTCTGAATCTTCCAATGCTACGCATGCTTTGTCCTGTGTATGTAGCAGCTCTCACTGAAGATTTGTAAATGGGATGAAGCAATTTTTTCTGCTCCCTTTCCCTTTTGCACCATCCCATCACACACAATATAATTTTGCGAGCATCACTACGTAATACTGGTTTCCTTCTAACCGTAGGCCTACTGGTAGGGGTTGTTGGCGACTCCCGAGATGGGCCAGCAACTGCCTCTTCACTCATTTTGATAATGTTTAGCACAACTGCACAAAAAAACACGCAGAACAGTGCAGTGCAAAACAATAATGAAGCAAACGACAATGGCTACCTTGTACAACACAGTCAGCTACGTAATGTCAGCAGCAGTCGAAACTGCGTGCCTACCGAAGCCTCCCGACGTTTACCGACTTCTACCGATTCAGGACTAGGGAGAGGCCTGCCATCTAAAAGTTTACACACTGTACTTCACAGGTTATTTCTGTATGCATTCATTTTTAAAATTATCAGTGAAGCTGGGTGGATGACACCCAAGGTTTTGCTGAAGTGGGTGGCCTTAGAGAGACCCTTTGCCGTTTTATTCACACGTGTCAATGTCACACCCTCCACTGATCGTGCCACAGGAGACCACAAGACAGAAAGGCTGAAAATCTGCAAGCACCCATTGCTGCTTTAATCGTGTTAAAATTTTGCTGAATGGTTGCGAATAGTCCCTAGTGGTTCCAACCTGTACAGTAACGCAAACATTGCAGTCCTGCTGCCCTCAAAATAGGTGTGATCACATTCAATTGGGATGCATCGCCGCCTCGATTTCAGTAAGGCATTTGACACTGTCCCGCATGCTGTTTAATTAAAAAAATACGAGCTTACAGAGTATCGGAGCAGACCTGCAATTGGATTCGAGACTTTCTTGCAGATAGAAATCAACACATCGCTCTTAACAGAAGAAAACTGACAGATGTAAAGGTAATATCCAGAGTGCCACAGGGAAGTGTGATAGGACTTTTGCTGTTTATAATGTACAGGGTGTTACAAAAAGGTACGGCCAAACTTTCAGGAAACATTCCTCACACACAAAGAAAGAAAATATGTTATGTGGACATGTGTCCTGAAATGCTTACTTTCCATGTTAAGAGTTCATTTTATTACTTCTCTTCAAATCACATTAATCATGGAATGGAAACACACAGCAACAGAACGTACCAGCGTGACTTCAAACACTTTGTTACAGGAAATGTTCAAAATGTCCTCCATCAGCAAGGATACATGCATCCACCCTCCGTCGCACGGAATCCCTGATGCACTGATGCAGCCCTGGAGAATGACGTATTGTATCACAGCCGTGCACAATACGAGCACGAAGAGTCTCTACATTTGGTACCGGGGTTGCGTAGACGAGAGCTTTCAAATGCCCCCATAAATGAAAGTCGAGAGGGTTGAGGTCAGGAGAGCGTGGAGGCCACGGAATTGGTCCGCCTCTACCAATCTGTCGGTCACCGAATCTGTTGTCGAGAAGCGTGCGAACACTTCGACTCAAATGTGCAGGAGCTCCATCGTGCATGAACCACATGTTGTGTTGTACTTGTAAAGGCACATGTTCTAGCAGCACAGGTAGAGTATCCCGTATGAAATCATGATAACATGCTGCACTGAGCGTAGGTGGAAGAAACTAAAATGAGCTCTAACATGGAAAGTAAGCGTTTACGGAGGCATGTCCACATAACATATTTTCTTTATTTGTGTTTCAGGAATGTTTCCTGAAAGTTTGGCCGTACCTTTTTGTAACACCCTGTATATAAATGATCTAGTAGAAAGCATCAGACACTCTTTAAGGCTATTTGCAGATGATGCAGTTGTCTATACCAAAGCAGCAATGCCAGAAGATAGTAAGAATTTGGAGAACGAACTGCAGAGTACTGATGAATGGTGCACACTCTGGCAGTTGACCCTGAACGTAAATAAATATTGCACATACATAGGAAAAGAAACCCACTATTGTACAGCTACACTATCGATGACAAACAGCCGGAGACAGTGTCTGCCGTAAAATATCTAGGTGTGACTATCGAGAGCAACCTTAAGTGGAATTACCACACAAAACAGACAGTGGGAAAAGTAGACTCATCGGAAGAATCTTATGGAAGTGTAACTCATCCCAATAGAAGTGGCTTATAAGGAGCTTGTTCGCCCGATTCTTGAGTGTTGTTCATTTGTCCGAGATCTGTATCAGGTAGGACCGATAAAAGAAAGAGAAGATCCAATGAAGAGTGGTGCGTTTCTTCGCGGGATCGTTCAGCTGGCAAGAGAGCATTATGGAGATGCTAAACAAACTCTACAGACAGACATTACAAGACAGGCGTTGTGCATCACAGAGATATTTACTATTCAAATTTCGGGACAGCACTTTTCAGGAGGAGTAGGATGACGTATTACTTCTCCCCACATACATCTTGTGTATTGACAACAAGGAGAAAATTCGAGACATTAGAGCCAAAATATAGGCTTACCGACAATCATTCTTCCCACGCACTATTCGCGAGTGGAACAGGATTGGAGGGATCAGATAGTGGTACCGAAAATACCCTCGGCCACACACCATTAGATGGCTTGCGGAGTACGATATAGATGTAGATGAAATTTTGAATTTCTGTGTCACAATGGGACACCGTTACAGGTTTTCAAAAAAATGGTCCTTTAATTGTGTTGTGCAGTGTATTTTGGAAGATGAGGTTTGCTGATCGAATGCTTAAATGTTAAGCAGTCTTTTTCATTGGGTCTTAATGCCTCCTACATGTGGTGAGTATCAATACACCCTTTTTATATTACTGCTTACCTTGTAATGGGACACCCTCCTCTAGCATTACTTTTTTTTTTATAGAAGTAGCTGATACCAGGATTAATATCAAATCTCGTATACATGAACATTATCTCGGCTGTTTCACTGAAAGAATTTCATTTGATTTTGTATACAATGTATTATATTTCAGGATAAAATATATAAAAAGAAATTAAATTGTTAGTACTCTGTACATACAGCTAAAATTACTCTTCTTTTAAAAATATTTGAAATTACAATATATCCGGCGTATTTAAAATTCCTATTACTAATTTGCAGAATATGACAATAATTATAAAATTTATTTCTGGACTCATTTATAAAATAATGTTATAACTTGGTATTGATTCTTCTTTTGTCAAGAAAGTATGTAAACTCTTTTGCTTTGTAAACTCTTTGGAATACTGTGAGTACCACAGAATGTGAGTAGTAGTAGTAGGCATGCCTCTCAGGGAAAGACACGTATTCTTCAATTTTGTACTGATAATGTAATTGATGGTTTTATGAAAATGGAGATTGTGGAGTCAGTGTGATATAGAAGAATGGGACAAAATAAAAGAAAATCATAGCAACAGAAAGAATTTCGTCAATTATTCCATTAACAGGAACCCACAATGTTATAAAAATTACAGCCTCAAGAATGTACCCTAGATGCAAGAAACTGAAGCCAGCAACAACAAGAGAAAATAAAGATAAGTTTTTTTTTATTTTTTTTTTTATATCTTACGCCTCTCAAAGCTAATTAAACTAAATGGAGACACTAAGGAACATTTAATGGTGATGTGTGGGAGGCTAAGATTACAACCTCTGAGGAAGAGTTTCATCAATCACCCATCAGTCATGAGAATTTAAAATGACTGACTTCACTGACGCACCACCTCACTACAGAAAAGTTTTGGTTTTATGAGAGATCCGTGAGAAGCTATACGGACTGCCTCTGGTTGCTGTAAAGCACAGTCAATCATGTCATGCAAAACTGTATGCGTGCATGATACACTGCACACGTCTGTGCCCAAGTCTTGGCCTGTCTCGGCACTACTTGAAACGTCTCAGCTTTTGTCAATACTCCTCGGTAGTACTCGATACATAGCGACATTTCATTTAGTGCTGCAGTGGGGGATTTTTTGGCTGGCACAGCTTTCTTCAGTTTGGCAGACTCATGGCGTCTGCAGTTTTTATCCTTCGCTATTTGTTTGTAGTACAAAGGAAATTCCAAGAGGAGAGGCTGTCCAGTAATCTGTTGCCAGAAGCCTTTAAAAATGAATGGGAATCGCATAAGAGAAATATGAGAATTGTCAATGTCTATTATACAGTCACATAATTGGTGGGTACTGCAAATTTGCTATGGAACACAATTTCAACACTGTGCAGAAAGAATTTAAAGCTTTAGCTGTCATGAAATAGCAAAAAATTACCATGATCAACAGACAATTCATAAGGAATCACTGTTCTGTAAACAAAGAACCACTGTGTGCTAAATTTGCGGGCACGTGTACACGATGAAACTGCTGGTGGGAATCGTAAAGTACCTGAAGTGTCACTGTCAGGTGCAATAGTGTTTGATTGAACTGGATTAAGTGTATGGACAATTTATATATTAAGTGTATGGACAATTTATATATTACTGCAAAGAAAACTGGAAGTCAAGAGGCATGGTTTGAATGATTTTTCAGTTTGAAATTTACATTTGTTGAACTTCTGAAGGAAAAAAGAAAGCTGGGACAAAAATTCAAACACTCAGAATGAATAGCAGATATGTTTTAAATGGAACTGAATGCAAACTGTCCACAGTAAGATACTGAACGGTGAGAAACAATATATTTCTGATTTTATGTGGATACATTTAGAAAAGAAAATCACATTGTGGAAGGGGGGAATAAAAAAACACTGTTCATTTCCCTTAGCACAGTGGTGTAAAAGAAAACACAAATTTCAAAGAATTCATTCAGTTGCTGAAAGACTTACAAGGATAGTTTTCTAAACTTTTGAGGACACTGCCAATCTTATATCTATTTTTGAGCTGTTTTCAAGGTCATTTCTTGTTTCAGTTGAAAGTGCTCCTGTGCATGGGCCGATAGAAAAGATCGATTTGCAATGTATTCCCTGTTTAAAAGACAATTTCTTTTAAGTTAAAACTGTCGTTTTACTCATGAAGAATTTCCATAATGACATGGCAAATGTGATACAATATTTTAATCAGCATATGTGCATGAAAGGCTTTCTTAGATTATGAAACTGAATAGGTCACGAACACATGGCAACACAAGTGACGAAACTGTTGACAAGTACCAGATAAAAATTTTATTACGCCTACATCTTACCAAAAATAGTAATACACATAATTGTTTTGTTTGTGATCTATGTTGTTCTCCTTCATAATAACGATCCGAGCTTAATCCAGTCACAACCATTATCAGTCACAGATCGTCTCAAAAATATTTCTTCTCTGTGAATGCATGTCGTTTGGATGGCAATTCAGTTGTCCAAGGAATCCTAAACCTCCTGCAACAGCTAAGTGTGATATTTCTCAACAACAGAGAATATAAGTCTTGCTGCCAGGATGGAGATTTGAACCGTTTTCCTCCCGAATGTGAGTCCATTGTGCTAATCACTGCATCGTCTCACTTGTTTGGCTACTGAAGAACACATTTGAACATAATGTGGTCTGACAACCCAAAAAGATTTTACCTTCAAATATTTCCAGTTTGTGTAACATTATGGGAAATAGAAGCAATCAGTAAACTCCATCCCAATTTCTTAAAGAATCGAACTCCTGTGTATAAAATGTCATATCTTCCAAACTGTGCTGTACATATAATTTTCCAAGTACATTCAGTGGTATATATGAATACTGTCTGCATGACTGATGGTGATGATTGTGGTGTCATCAGTCCCTCCTCATCATGAGAGAAACATGTCAATTAAGGTAAAAAGCGAAAACAATGAGGACTAGGATGCTCAAACAATGTAAGCAAGTCAAAGATTTTAAAAGGACGTGACAGTAGTTGTACAACAACAGGTAAAGGATAAGAGATAAACAAGGCAGCACCTTGCACAAGGGGGGCTAAAAGCACAAGAAGGTGAGAAGGGAAGAAATGAATCTGCGGTTGCTTGGTGGGTACCTGCCACACGGGGAGGTTCTCGGCAGCAAAACCACCCCTAACACTGGAAGTGGACGAGTATTACAGGTTAGAGTAAAATCGGCTCTCCCTCAGGAAATGTAAGACTTCGGCAGTGGCTGTCACGACATCCGCAAGCAACTGAGGTAGTGAAGTAGGCAAGCCGAGAATATGCCGCAGATCGGCCAGAACGGAGCACTCGACAAGAACAGCTCCAGTGCGGAGGACCCTCCCAATGCAGAAGGAGCTCGTGGGCGAGTCTTTGTGGCCAATGCACAGTCGACGTAACACAATGGCATCTTTCTGGGAGGCCCGGAAAGATGTACGTCACACCCCAGTGGGCCCGTTAATCGCTCTCAACTTGTTTTGAGTCATAGCAGTCTGCCGTTCCAATTCCCACAACTTCAAAATATTGCATCGAGAGTACTAATCTTAAGTTTAAGCGTAGTATCCCCATTAAGTTGATCTCGTGCAGTTGCGTCTTTAGCTAGACCGTCGGTGAGTTCATTTCCTGAAATGCCTATGTGGCTCGGTGTCCAGATGAAGCTCACGGCTTTTCCATACCTGTAGAGGTCAGCCAGTGGGTCCTGGGTGTTTGTAACCAAAAGATTTTACAGATAGCATAGGGTTATGCCTTTTAAAGCAATTCACGGAATCATTGTAGATCAGGAAGTTTGTCGCGGGCTGGGATTGGCCATACCGCAAAGCCTGAGGAATCACAACCGACGCTGCAGTGTATACACTTGCAGGCATTAGGCAGAGAGTGCTTCTCATGTTCCCAGGAAAATGCAAAAGCGCAACCGACCCTGTCGACTTTCGATCCATCTGTGTAGATGCATACCAAACTAGAATAATCTACATCTACATCCATACTCCGCAAGCCACCAGACGGTGTGTGGCGGAGGGTACCTTTAGTACCTCTATCATTTCTCCCTTCTATTCCAGTCTCGTATTGTTCGTGGAAAGAAGGATTGTCGGTATGCCTCTGTGTGGGCTCTAATCTCTCTGATTTTATCCTCATGGTCTCTTCGCGAGATATACGTAGGAGGGAGCAATATACTGCTTGACTCTTCGGTGAAGGTATTTTCTCGAAACTTTGACAAAAGCCCGTACCGAGCTACTGAGCGTCTCTCCTGCAGAGTCTTCCACTGGAGTTTATCTATCATCTCCGTAACGCTTTCGCAATTACTAAATGATCCTGTAACGAAGCGCGCTGCTCTCCGTTGGATCTTCTCTATATCTTCTATCAACCCTATCTGGTACGGATCCCACACTGATGAGCAGTATTCAAGCAGTGGGCGAACAAGCGTACTGTAACCTACTTCCTTTGTTTTCGGATTGCATTTCCTTAGGATTCTTCCAATGAATCTCAGTCTGGCATCTGCTTTACCGACGATCAACATTATATGATCATTTCATTTTAAATCACTCCTAATGCCTACTCCCAGATAATTTATGGTATTAACTGCTTCCAGTTGCTGACCTGCTATTTTGTAGCTAAATGATAAAGGATCTATCTTTCTGTGTATTTGCAGCACATTACACTTGTGTACATTGAGATTCAATTGCCATTCCCTGCGCCATGCGTCAATTCGCTGCAGATCCTCCTGCATTTCAGTACAATTTTCCATTGTTACAACCTCTCGATACACCACAGCATCATCTCCAAAAAGCCTCAGTGAACTTCCGATGTCATCCACCAAGTCATTTATATATATTGTGAATAGCAACGGTCCTACGACACTCCCCTGCGGCACACCTGAAATCACTCTTACTTCGGAAGACTTCTCTCCATTGAGAATGACATGCTGCGTCCTGTTATCTAGGAACTCCTCAATCCAATCACACAATTGGTCTGATAGTCCATATGCTCTTAATTTGTTCATTAAACGACTGTGGGGAACTGTATCGAACGCCTTGCGGAAGTCAAGAAACATGGCATCTACCTGTGAACCCGTGTCTATGGCCCTCTGAGTCTCGTGGACGAATAGCGCGAGCTGGGTTTCACATGACCGTCTTTTTCGAAACCCATGCTGATTCCTACAGAGTAGATTTCTAGTCTCCAGATAAGTCATTATACTCGAACACAATATGTGTTCCAAAATTCTACAACTGATCGACGTTAGAGATATAGGTCTATAGTTCTGCACATCTGTTCGACGTCCCTTCTTGAAAACGGGGATGACCTGTGCCCTTTTAGAATCCTTTGGAACGCTACGCTCTTCTAGAGACCTACGGTACACCGCTGCAAGAAGGGGGGCAAGTTCCTTCGCGTACTCTGTGTAAAATCGAACTGGTATCCCATCAGGTCCAGAGGCCTTTTCTCTTTTGAGCGATTTTAATTGTTTCTCTATCCCTCTGTCATCTAGTTCGATATCTACCATTTTGTCATCTGTGCGACAATCTAGAGAAGGAACTACAGTGCAATCTTCCTCTGTGAAACAACTTTGGAAAAAGACATTTAGTATTTCGGCCTTCAGTCTGTCATCCTCTGTTTCAGTACGATTTTGGTCACAGAGTGTCTAGACATTTTGTTTTGATCCACCTACCGCTTTGACATAAGACCAAAATTTCTTAGGATTGAAAAAAGCAGGTGTCTGAGAAGGGTAGGATCAGCATCCTTCTTAGGGCTACAAAAAGAGGTCCATCCGTATCATGGGACACGGTACAGATCACGGAGGATGTCTACAGGGAGCTCTAAAAACACAGACTGAGAAAGGCTGTTGGAGGTTTTTCAGTAGAATATCGAGTCGGATACCAGCTGGTCTTCCCAGTTTTGGGCGATGTGCAAACAGTTTGAACTGCTGGTTGTGGAACAGAGTTGAGTGACACAAGTGAGTAGGCATCTAACAGTCTGTGACTACGTAAATTAACAGAAGCTGGTGCCATCTAACCCACAGTGGTGGCACACCGGCTTCCACCAGGAAGCTATCAACAGGGCTCGCACGGAAGGCGATGACAACTACACACCAGTGTGGTGAATAGGGTCCTGCAGGCTCAGTACGGTCGGTGGTACCAACCCGTAGGCACTATAGTCCAAGTGTGATAGAATCAGCATTTTGTAAAATCTCAGAACTATGCGGTCCGCACGGCACGAAGAGTGACAAAGAAAATGGAGGGTCAAATAAAATACTTAAGAATTGGAAAGTGTCAACAACTTCAAGGAACTGGTCACCACGATAAATTGCTGGGTGTGGGTGCACAGTACAGAGTCAACAATACTTGTGATTTTGCAGGGGAAAATTGATAGCCTCGGTTCGGGGCCCAGCCGTGGACTCTCCACAGAGCTCCCTGAAGCTGGCACTCAGCACTGCGCAGTGATGCAGGGGCAAAGAGCATCCACGTACAGTGACGCACAGACTTTGGGGCCCACTGCATTTACAATGACATTGGTGGCAGTAGCAAAACAACGTTACACTCTTAACTGATTCCTGAGGGACTCCAGTTTCCTGTACCTGTGCCAGATTAGTATGCAGCTCTTCATCAGTTTTAAGTGTTCGGTCTACATCTACATCTACATTTATACTCCGCAAGCCACCCAACGGTGTGTGGCGGAGGGCACTTCACGTGCCACTGTCATTACCCCCCTTTCCTGTTCCAGTCGCGTATGGTTTGCGGGAAGAACGACTGTCTGAAAGCATCCGTGCGCGCTCTAATCTCTCTAATTTTACATTCGTGATCTCCTCGGGAGGTATAAGTAGGGGGAAGCAATATATTCGATACCTCATCCAGAAACGCACCCTCTCGAAACCTGGACAGCAAGCTACACCGCGATGCAGAGCGCCTCTCTTGCAGAGTCTGCCACTTGAGTTTGTTAAACATCTCCGTAATGCTATCACAGTTACCAAATAACCCTGTGACGCAACGCGCCGCTCTTCTTTGGATCTTCTCTATCTCCTCCGTCAACCCGATCTGGTACGGATCCCACACTGATGAGCAATACTCGAGTATAGGTCGAACGAGTGTTTTGTAAGCCACCTCCTCTGTTGATGGACTACATTTCCTGAGGACTCTCCCAATGAATCTCAACCTGGCACCCGTCTTACCAACAATTAATTTTATATGATCATTCCACTTCAAATCGTTCCGCACGCATACTCCCAGATATTTTACAGAAGTAACTGCTACCAGTGTTTGTTCTGCTATCATATAATCATACAATAAAGGATCCTTCTTTCTATGTATTCACAATATGTTACATTTGTCTATGTTAAGGGTCAGTTGCCACTCCCTGCACCAAGTGCCTATCCGCTGCAGATCTTCCTGCATTTCGCTACAATTTTCTAATGCTGCAACTTCTCTGTATACTACAGCATCATCCGCGAAAAGCCGCATGGAACTTCCGACACTATCTACTAGGTCATTTATATATATTGTGAAAAGCAATGGTCCCATAACACTCCCCTGTGGCACGCCAGAGGTTACTTTAACGTCTGTAGACGTCTCTCCATTGATAACAACATGCTGTGTTCCGTTTGCTAAAAACTCTTCAATCCAGCCACACAGCTGGTCTGATATTCCGTAGGCTCTTACTTTGTTTATGAGGCAACAGTGCAGAACTGTATCGAACGCCTTCCGGAAGTCAAGGAAAATAGCATCTACCTGGGAGCCTGTATCTAATATTTTCTGGGTCTCATGAACAAATAAAGCGAGTTGGGTCTCACACGATCACTGTTTCCGGAATCCATGTTGATTCCTACATAGTAGATTCTGGGTTTCCAAAAACGACATGATACTCGAGCAAAAAACATGTACTAAAATTCTACAACAGATCGACGTCAGAGATATAGGTCTATAGTTTTGCACATCTGCTCGACGACCCTTCTTGAAGACTGGGACTACCTGTGCTCTTTTCCAATCATTTGGAACCTTCCGTTCCTCTAGAGACTTGCGGTACACAGCTGTTAGAAGGGGGGCAAGTTCTTTCCCGATGGAAGATAACACCTTGAATTCTACTGGGCTTGTTATGAGGAGAAATGGTGACTGGTATGTCAGCTTACTTGACACAAGTCTGAAGTGCCCATGATTGGTTGGCGTGTAACGTTTTCATCAGCAAAGAGCCGCACGAAAAACACTGGCTTCATTGAAGCGAAAGAGCCGCCATCGGTGCGGGAACAAACAAAGAACTTGGCAAACTGTCCACTTCCATTTCTTCTTGTGTGGCTCTTGTCTTGGGGCACAGTCTACATTAAAATCACTGTTCCTGAATGATCAGTTTCACTGCAATGCCACTCACTCTGATTGGAGGCTTTCCCACTGGGCACAACACCACCAAGGCAAAGGCCACCTGGCACAGTAGCCGTTGCCCAGAGTCCCAGTACCCCGAAATGCCAGGTACCTACTCCTTGGCTGACACGGGGAGGTCACAGCTCAGGTATGGGCAGTATGATCCCTGCATTGTCAGGGTGCTACCACTGAGAGGGTACATGACAACCCGGCCATGACTGACTGGCTACCACACTGGATTTTGGGTGCAGAGGCAGATCCACTCGACTGCTGGGCACAAAAGGTAGCAGCGCACTGAGGAGAGGTAGCGCACCACAGTATTGAGTCCTTCCCCAAACGGCCCTCACTTTCGTAAAATTTGGAAAGTGGTGGGCAAACGTAAAATGGGGACCAGAATTTAAATAGCCACAAAATGTTACGGAAAACGCATTAAAAATAATAATAATAAATAAATAAAAAGAAAAAAGCAAAAACATTTGAATGTCGGAAAACGGTCACAAGACCAAGGTAAAAAACCTGACCCAATAAGAAGATAAACCTATTTGTCACCTCTTATGACATGCAAGGAAGGGCCGCAGGGCAATCCTCGCCCCCGACACCGTAGGGGGTAAATACTGTCTGCAAAATGTGCTGTGAATATAGTAGCAAAGGAGTAATAAATTAAACTTTTATGCCTGATGCTGCAGTTCAACTGCACAAACAGAAAAAGTGTTGTGAGAGGTGAACCATTTTCCTTTCACTGTCTTGTAGACAGTGTCAGCGAGAAAAACGTTCGAGGTGGTTTGAAATTATCTGTAAATTTTGTTGGAAGTCACCAAGTGCTTGAATTCTCAAACACTGGATGAATGGAGTCCGTGTATTTGTGCACCGTTAGTTATGTCGCCTCATGACAAACACACCGGTCCTAACTGTAATACTTGTCTCATTGTCTCAAAGTTTTATAAGATTATACCTCTTAATGAGCAGCTAGTGACAGTAGTTTAAATTTTTAAACACAGTCAACAAATCTGCGAACTACTGAAAATCAAATTTTCATTGCCCCTAGAAGCTGGCAGATTGACAACCTGCAACTACAAGCATGCACCACCACCTGCGAGCCAGTTTCGGTGTTCAGTAATACAGATTTCAGTCACGGTATGTGAAGCACTCATTTTTTCCTTACTCACTTTCTCAAAATCAACAACCACTTCGCATGCCACAACACACTTCTCAGCATGAGAATGTGCCACAGCGCAAGAGTGAACTGTGTCACATGGAATGTTCTCATTATTTCTTGTGATGTAAACGATGAATTTCCTGCTTAATTTCTGATCTTGCTCACCAATCCACAACAGCATACTCTTTGCAAAGATTCCACAAAAACCAGCGACTTTCATACTTCCATCTTCACACAGTCCTTCAAATACAGGGTTATAGAAAAAATGGTGCAAAGGCAACACCGATTTATCCTTTATGAAATGGCATATGTGACACATAATGGTATACTCCCAACAGATGACTTTCATATACAGTAAATACATGGGAACAAGTGGCTAGTATTCTGCCAATCCCTGAGGCTCGAGTTTCAGTCTGATACGCAACTTTTATCTCATAATAAAAATTTTGTCCCAAATACAATTGATTTCTGAAAGTAACATAGCTGCACGTTTTGTGCCTACAGGTGCTGTTTACATTCTTACCACCAGAAGCAACACTGGCAGCCACTTACAAAATGTAGATCTTCCAACACAAGCTATTATTTGTTCAAAGTTATCCGCAGAGTCAGATGTCCCCATAATTGCGTGCGTGAAGAGACACTGTCGACTGCAGTTTAGCAAGTATCTGTGAGTAGGCAACGAGTCACTCCGAATCACAGCCACCAGACACCTGGAAAGAGGTGGACGGTATTCGAGCTGAGCAATGGCAGTCAAAAGTAGGTCAAAAGTGTGGGTCCAGCACATGTAAAATGTCTCTGAACTGATACTGTGCCACATCTTCTGAAACCGTACATCCCACGAGAAAAAGTGGCAGCAAGGGGAAATCGAACTGTCGCCTACTCTGAGGTGCGGATCCCTTTGTGACGGCAGAATTCCTACCGATTCAGTGCTCGGAAATTTGGTGTCATCTGTGCGGAGCACGAGTGTCCAAAAAACAGACATCCAACGTACCTGGCTGCGCAACACGAGACAAGTTGCTCAAAACTGACTGCACTCTGCACAACGAGGAGGGATGCAAACCACAAGGACTTTTGTTAATGCAATGAAGTGTACACTGCTTCGAAATTTCTCCATTTTGTGAATTATATGTTGCCGTATGTTTGCTCTGGAGTGTTCTGCCAGAAAAGTGGCTTTATGTGAAATGCAGCTTCGACTTTAGTTCACTTCTAATGCTGTCGAACACTCTGTGAATTGCTGGTTTCTTCAGTGACTGGCTGTTATGAAGTACTCTGAGTCTGACACGAGCTTGTGCACGGAGTAATTACTTCACAATTTCTCGTCTCCTGTTGACAGCAGGTTTATCCGGGAAAGAGTTTAAGTGTCAATAAATAAAATGGCACCAATTGAGAAAGTCTGCACAGATCTCGTACAGTGAATATCGTGTGCAGCAAAGAATAAATGAGGTCTACCGATTTGGCACCCTGTTTCTATAACCCTGTAAATGCCAGAACGGCACAAAAGTGAAACACAGAGTGGAGCAGAGAGCAGGCACTTTATTCGGGGACAGTGTGGACGGGGTGGGCGTAGGCAGCCCTCACGCCAACAGCCGCAGCAGCCTGGCGAGCGACGTGCCCGGCCGCCGCCTCCTTACCGTCCCGTCTGCCACCGCCGCCTCCGGCGCCGTCACCTCTGCCGCGGTTGCCGCTGCCGCCGCCTCCGCCTCCAGCTCCTGCGTATATGGCCGCACGCGCAGGTAACGCGCGTATGGGCTGACGAAGCGCACCTGCTTTACGCGCGCCGGCAGTTCCTCCTCCGCTTCCTACCGCACGGACAGAAGACGATCGGTCGCAGTCAGTCCGGCACTCGGCAAATCGGCAGACAGATTATATTAAATACAGTGTGCACAGATACATTTTAAAAAATCATTTATCCCGTACTCCGCAGGATGAGAAATAGTACTGTGTGATGCACCCTCTACCGTGCAGTTCACAGTGGTTCACAGGGTGTAGATTTAGTTGAAGAAGAGGCACAACTGTGACATATGGCCACTGTGGGAGCTTTATCAAAGCACCTATAACTGGCTTTTCAGGAGCAGAGACATAGTGTTGTATTTTAATGTGTTGACTGGAAGAAGTTTGACATACTGGGGCGTAACTGCGAGATTATACACTTACTCAAACTTCAAAAAATATGCAGTTAAAATAGTAATGTATTAGCATTGTATATTCACTGATTATTATATAATTTAATAAATGCTAAATTACATCTTAGGAAAGAGGGAATTATTCTCAGAGAAAATTTATTTAATAAGTAATACACAAATGTGGACGAATGTTAAAGTGCAATATAAATAGAAGTCTCTCTAAAGTAAATGTACTACAAAACTGATGAAAAAACTACACATCTGTATCCCAAGAAAATGAAATTCATAAATATAATGTTATTGTTGTTTCTGAATAGAAATACTCAATGACTGTAAGAAAACTTCCAAAAATTACTCCTATGTGATAGTGCTAATTGTGATTGATTTTTAAAACAAAATGATTAGAAATTTGTAAAACAATAGGCAGTGTAGACAGTTAGGTCTCGGTGTGTCCTGCCTGCAGTCAGTTTCTGTCCGCCACTCACTCTGTTATCATTTGGTTGTGCCCTTTCCACAGAACCATCCTTGCATTTGCCTTAAGCGACTAAGGAAAATTACAGAACCCCCCCCCCCCCCCCCCCCCGCCGCCGCTTGCAGGTATGCAGAGTACACAGATACCAAAGGAATTATTGTTTCAGAGTAAAGTTCAGTCATCAGTTGCAAATTTATTTTTATTATGCTTCACCGGTTTTGACAAATTAATTTGTTGGGATGGTATAGTGTCATATATATTTGCAAATGATTGAAAGTTTTTCTGAAAATTACAGCCATGAATAAAATATGGTAACCAAAAAATTACTAATTAATGTTACATAATTGCAAACTCTGGACTTCTCATATCTATCAATAATGGTAACTATAGATGTTGACTAGGAAACTGAATTATTTATCTTCCCTTTTTCTTCTGTAGAGTGCTGTGATGAGCAGTTAATTCAAAGTAATGCATCGGCACTTTGATTTGGTGCGAGATTTTGATTTTTTTGTTATTTTGATGGAAAGGGAATGTCAAAGTGAAATAGAAAAAGAATTAAAAAACTTCAGCTGGCATGCACTACTCCAGTGAACACAGCCAGCATCTATTGAGAACATGATCGAGAAACTTAGAAGGAGCTCTCTACGTGACCATCCGGTAGGGATCACGCACATAACATTGGGCAAATCACAGAGGTGTAAGAGCAGAGATGAAATATGCTCTGTCACAGGACCTAATGTTTCATAGCCTAGAGAAGAAGGCGAGGACATACCATGTCTGACAGGACAATGCCAGTAAAGCACAGTGGTCTTTAAACTGACTTCAGCACGGATGACAGCATTATCTCAGATGCTGGTGTCTGAAATGTCACTCAGTTAAGAGTGTCGTGACCAAACTACTCTACGCTGGTAGAAAAGTAAGACTCACGAGGCATGTCCAGGAAGTAAATACTGTTTCATTCTTCTGCCACTGCAGCACCAGTGACATAGTTCTGCACATTCACACTCATCTCTCTGGTCTGTTGTGTTTCCACTGACACCACCACAGCCGGATTGTGTCATGTTTACATTTGTCAGTGATCATTCAAAATGTTTTAAGATAATCTCCGAGACCACAGAATGTGAAGTGCATTTTGTAATACAGTTTTTGAAAGCAAAGTATGTTAAGCCAGTTGAAATTCATCATCAATTTTTTAACAGCACATGTATGGCTATCGTTATCGTTTCATCAAAATCATTTTTCGTAAAAGTGAGTTGGTAACACATGTAGTTAGTACAGACAATCTGTCTGAATGTAATGCCGGGAGTTGTGTACGCCTACGACATCTTCTCAGCACAATTTTAAAAAAAGAGTCAAGTTGCGTGAGATTACATGCTTAGAGCCTTAACGCAGGGTGCTGTCACCAAGCACCAGAATGAAAGCTCTGAAATGTGTTCTTTATTGTGTTACATATAAAATGTGTTAACTACTGAAATGGTTGATAATGACATTTTGGAATATGTAAAACAAAGAACTATATCATACTGTAAAAATCATTACACATTTAATGAGAAAGCAATGGCTATAAATAATTAGTTGTGACTTCACCTTGGGGCAAATGATGCCATGTGGTCCTGCATTTTCCCTATTCATTCTTCAGAAACCTTTCTTAGGCTTTCTTACGAAGTGGTTTGAAGCCTTTGAGATTTGTAGGAATTAGCATATTTTATTGTGTCCTGAAAACTGTGTTAACAACGCTAATTGTGAAGATGATGTCTGTAGAAAAGCTGTACGTCAATGGAGTGGACTAATTTTGCTTCAGTTTTTGCATATAATAAGAAGCTAGGATTGCAATCAAGGCAAGGATATGGGAAGGCTCCTAGTTGACACTGGCTGGTATTTTGTACAAAGGATTCAGCATCTCATATGTATTTCTAGCTCCTTTCTGGAGCCAAATGTTTCACTGATACAGCTGTGTGGAAATACGTACCATTTACGATGAAGACAAACTTAAAGTTCACTGCAGTAATTGAACATTTAAGTATTTTTACAATGAATGTTGTTAAAATGAGTGAAGAAGTTTTGAGGCAACCATTACTCAAAGTTCAGTTGTGAGACACTCTCTCTCACGTGTAGTGTTTAATTCTTAAATAATTATTTCTTCAGTAACTGACTTTTGTATTATGTGTTTTATTGCTCACATACTGTATGATTGCCAAGTCCATATTTCCTGTTACTAAAATCTGTTGCAATATCTCTGATTCCATTTAAAAGCAATTTCTAACATAAAAAATGCTAATGAATCATTTTTATAATTATGCACCTCTTTATATAACAAATATCATCTAGTGGTGAATTATACCGAGGAGTTGACTTCAAAAGGTAATGCGCCAATTTCACAATTAAACAACATAGGTGCTGTGGGGAGTAAAGACATTGAAAACATTACTTTTTTTTGCATGTGACAGTTCAAAGGTTTTTCCAGTACAGATGCAGGTTTTTGAACTCCCATTCAGTAGTTAATACATTCCATTTCATTACAAGAAAGTGAATTTTTACAAACTTTCGCATACTGTAGTAAATAAGAAGCTAGTGAGTATTAAATCTCTGATTAAAATGACAGCCACCACAGTGTGCAGTGAGCCTTCAGCTTGATGCAGATTAATGAGCTACTTACCTCTTGAATATTAATTACATACACATACAGCGTATTTTAAAGTGTTTTACGTGTTTTTATCGTCTGCAGTCATAGTTGCAGACAGATTCAAGAGTTAATGTTGAGTCGTGATATGGGTATACTCATGTCACATCATTAGTCACCCCAACAGTTAACAGCCTAGTTCACAATGTATGGAAAAAGATAGAATGCTACTCACTGTAAAGGTAACACATTGAGTTGCAGACTGGCACAACAAAAAGACAGTTACACATTTAGCTGTCGCCCAATGCCTTCTTTGGAAAAGGAAACACACACACACATTTATTCACACAAGCAAGCACACTCCATGCACACATGAGCAACATCTCCGGCACTCTGGTTTGAGCTAATGAAGATGGTGGTCACATGTGTGTGAGGTGTCCTTGCTTGTGTGAATGAATGTGTGTGTGTGCTTCCTTTTCTGAAGAAGGCTTTGGCCCTTTCCTGAAGAAGGCTTTGGGCGAAAGCTAAATGTGGTAACTGTCGTTTCGTTATGCCTGTCTACAGCTCTCCATGTCATCTTTCCAGTGATTGGCAATCTATATTTTTCCTTACGTTGTTGATAATCCAACCTGGAGTTTCCATTGTTTAACAGACCAACAAACAAATCTTCCTACACACAACTAAATTACTAATTATTTATATTTTTGTTGTAGTAGCTTGCATACACAGTTGTGTAACAAAATGCACTTAAGTAAAATTTATTAATGGGCAGCTACTGCACGCAACTGTTATCATTTTGCAGTCCAATGCCTCAAGATAAGATGAAAGTGATTCCAGTTTAAGAAAAGATTAACTAACAGAAACAGAATGGTAGTATCACAACTTGTGTAGCGATTTATGGTGAAAATGTACTGGCTGATGGAATGGTGAGAGAGTTGTCCATCATTGTATTACTTATGGACAAACCAATGTTCATGATTAAGCTCGGAGAGAGTGGCCTTGTCAATGATGGTTTGTTTGAGAAAATTCGTGAAAACAGACAGTTCAAATGAATATCCGTTATGAGTTGCCATAAATATCAAAATCTGGTTTTCACACGATTGTCATAAATTGCTTCAATTTTTGCAAATTATGTTGCAGTAGGGTTACGAAAATGCTTATCGGTGTACACGGAACCATGTGACTTGGCAGTGCTTTGACATTTCTTATCCGATACAATAACGAGAAAGATGAATTCTTGTGGCTCGTGGTGAAACTTGGGTTTGTCATGTCGCTTCTGAAACAAAACAATAGTTGACAGAGTGAAGGCACTCACAATACCCCAAATAAACAAAAATTCAAAACAATAATATCATTAAAAAAAAATCGTGCAAAGTGTCCAGAGCAGATAGAGCATTCTGCATAATGAAACCACCTATGTGGTACAATATTGTGAAACACTGAGAAAACTTTGGCATGTAATTCAAAACAAAATTCGTGAAATGCTCAGTTGAGGCCCTACGTTGCTTCATTATAATGCACGTCCCCATTTTGCTGGTGTCACTCAAAACGTTATTTATCACTTCGGTTGGGTGCAGTTCGATCACCCATCATACAGCCCCAATCTTGCACCTTCCGACTACCACTTCTTCTTGAACTTGGAATTTAAGTGTGATTTTAGAGGAAGGCACTTTGACAGTGATGACAACACAAACGACAGCATTCAGCACTGACTTTCTTCACTGGTGAGAGCAAAGAAAAATTGGTTTCACACTATGACAAATGTCTGAACAATGGCACCAACTGCGTAGAAAAATAGTTTAAGAAACCCTCTTTTGTGTAAAATTACATTTTGATTTAAAAAATGTTTTTAAGAGTTTTTCTCCAAAACGGCAATTCCTTTCCAGACATGCCTCGTATTTTCACTTTATTTACTGACCTGCTTTTACTGGAATTTACACTCAGCCATTGAACGGAATGAAAAAGTTTCAAATTGCGCATTGGATGACTCCCACTCTGGTCACCAGAGGTCAGCACCAGCCAGTTGATGAAACCAATTAGCCAAGAAATATCAAGAGACTCATAGGATTGAGAAAGAAGAAGAAGAAATTAAGAGAGAGTGATGGAAGCAACAAGACAGCACTTGATATAAAATACGGTTTTTAGTTTGTGTAACCTGAGAGAAGGGAATCGTCACTCAGTTAAAATTTTATAACATAGATGTTTTAAATAAATTTGCAGATGGAGAGTAATAAGTAATTTGACAAAATTTAATTGAAGAGTTGCACAGTGAGAGCCAGCTACTCCAGTTTTTATGCTCCAATCGCACAAATGTTTGAATGCAATGTAATTGTCTAAATACAAGAAACATTTTACACTGAATTAATTTTTTCAGACAACTATTTTTGAATAGCTTGCTAAGTCCCAGTTTCATTGATGTGGAACAGTCAATAACAATAGAATGACTGACAATAACTGACAGTTACGGTAAGCAAAATTACACTTATCATCTTCTCGGCCCCGAGAAGAGTCAGCTGTAATTTTGGTAATACTTTGATATACTAATCATCTTTTTAAGTGTTAAAAGATAACTTTTTAATTCTCGATCTGTGTTAATGGTACTATGCATGATGGATCTAATTTTCAGTTTTGAAGTGGATTGTTTTCTGAAAGTTTTGTTTCATATTAAGGACAATTACTGTCAGTACTACCCAACCACAATATTACTGCATTCGGCCTTCACTACAGGAAACATGTAGTGATGTTACTGTCACTGTGTAACTCTAGTTGTATCGTCCTTCCTTCCCTCCACAACAATTATGTTCCGAGTGCCAATAAGGCTCTGAGCACTATGGGACTTAACATCTGAGGTCATCAGTCCCCTAGAACTTAGAACTACTTAAACCTAACTAACCTAAGGACATCACACACATCCATGCCCGAGGCAGGATTCGAACCTGCGACTGTAGCGGTCGCGCACTTCTAGACTGAAGCGCCTAGAACTGCTCGGCCGGCCATCACTCCCAGGTGCAATAATATTATGGTGGACTAATAGGTTATAGAAATACTGAATAACTTTTGAGTGCGAAAGTTGGTATTTAGGTGGGTGTATCGTTTAGTTCTATTGGATTCTTTTACGACCAAATATTAAGTGTGAAGAAACAGATAGTCTCGGTTGCAGTGTTGTAATTATTATTTATTTACCAGTGACATGTTTCGTCTAATTCAGGCATCTTCAGATTGGCTAACATTAGATGGCGTTAGACACATGATATACTAACAAGGGAACCTCCCCATCGCACCCCCCTCAGATTTAGTTATAAGTTGGCACAGTGGATAGGCCTTGAAACACTGAACACAGATAAATCGAGAAAACAGGAAGAAGTTGTGTGGAACTATGAAAAAGTAAGCAAAATATACAAACTGAGAAGGCTATGCACAAGATAGGCAACATCAAGGATAGTCTGAGCTCAGGAGCGCCATGGTCCCGTGCTTAGCGTGAGCAGCTGCGGAACGAGAGGTCATTGGTTCAAGTCTTCCCTCGAGTGAAAAGTATAATTTTTTATTTTCAGACAATTATCAAAGTTCAGGCACTCACACATAATCAACTTGGCTCTCCAAAATTCCAGGACATGTTCAGATTTGCTTCGACATATGCAGGATTTGACGGTGTACACACGGAAAAATTTGAACGTTAAAAAACATATGTTTTGACAGAGCACAGGGAAAACTGTGCGACTGTTAAACTGTTCCATTCATTTGTTGCAGTTTATGTGACAAACTCTTATGTTTTCATCACCTTTTTGGGAGTGATTATCACAACCACAAGAAAACCTAAATCGGGCAAGGTAGAAGAATATTTTACCCATTCGCCAAGTGTACAAGTTAGGCGGGTCAACAACATATTCGTGTAATGTGACGCACATGCCGTTACCAGTGTCGTATAGAATATATCAGACGTGTTTTCCTGTGGAGGAATCGGTTGACCTATGACCTTGCGATCAAATGTTTTCGGTTCTCATTGGAGAGGCACGTCCTTTCGTCTACTGATCGCACGGTTTTGCGGCGTGGTCGCAAAACACAGACACTAAACTTATTACAATGAACAGAGACGTCAATGAACGAACGGACAGAACTTTAAGAAAATAAAGAAAGTAAAGTTTTCACTCGAGGGGAGACTTGAACCAAGGACCTCTCGTTCCGCAGCTGCTCACGCTAACCACGGGACCACGGCGCTCCTGAGCTCACACTATCCTTGATGTTGCCTACCTTGCACATGGACTACTCAGTTTGTATATTTTGCTTATTTTTTTTTATAGTTCCACACAACTTCTTCCTGTTTTCTTGATTGATCTGTGTTCAGTTTTTCAAGGACTATCCACAATGCTAACTTATAACTAAATCTGAGGGGGGTGCGATGGGGAGGTTCCCTTGTAAGCATGCGTAAGCATGCAAAAGTCCAAGCAGAAAACAGCCCTAGTCAACTATTTACAAACAGTGTACAGTGTCCTTGTTGAGGCACACGATGTAGTCCGATGAATGCAAACAGGATCAGGCCTACATACATCAGTCACTGTGTAAACATGTTAGAGGTGCACTCGCTCGTGTTTGGACTAGATACATCATTGCTCGGTATCCCACGTGCCTAACACCATCTAATATCAGCCAATCTGAAAATGCCTAAATCAAGCAAAGTGCATCGTGGGTAAATAAATAATAATTACAACCCTGCAACGGAGATTATCTGTTTCGTGGAATATTACTGGTTGCTGTACCATATCTGCTACAATTTGGAAAAATATCAAATATTCTGTGACACAGCTTCCGGCAGCTCACAGACGACACAAAAAAGTAAACTCACGTCGGCCCACGTGTCAGCATCGTCAAACACGGTGACGGCGGGTGCGGCGGCCGAGAGGGGCTGGTCCTGCTGCGGCCCCTCGGCCTCGGCCCCCAGTAGGCAGGGCAGGTCGTCGCGGAAATCGGGCGCGTGGCTCAGGTCGTGCGGGCACAGCAGTGGGCCCTCCAGGTTCGCCTTGAGGAACTGCGTCTGGGCGGCGGGCCGTGCCAGTCGCTCTTCCTCCAGCACCGGCTGAGCACACGGACCGTGATAGAAGAGAATAGAGCAACGCAGAGCAAAGAACAACAGACATTGACTGGGAGCCGGCTAGGGGTAGGCAGGGGTACAGATGGTGGCGGAGGTGAGTGAGAAGTGAGTGGGAGGACATAAGGAGATATGAATAAGATGAGCTGTTGAGCTGAAGTCGATCAATTTTGCTGTGGTGACAGACTGACCAGTAGTGTAGCCTGAGGTCTAAGCTATGTTGAAATATGATAATTAATAATATTTGTGGTGACAGACTGATCTGTGACGAGCATGTTTACCAACACATCATATTTAGTCAGTAGATCTTCCAAAATGCCAGTTGTAGGATGAGATGGAGATGGATCTTAGAGGACTGGGTAGGAGAAGAGTGTGGGTGAGGGTGAAGCGGGGTTGAGAGGTAAGCGGGGTGGGGGTGGGGGTAAGCGGGGTGGGGGGGGGTTGGGTAATGGAGTGGGGGTAAGCGGGGGTGAGGGGTAAGTAGGGCGTGAGGGGTAAGTGGAGGGTGAGGGTAAGTGGAGGGTGAGGGTAAGTGGAGGGTGAGGGGGAAGCGGGGGTGAGGGGGAAGCGGGGGTGACTGGGAAGTACAACCTAAAATGAAAGACACAAAGACACTAAGATATTTCAGCTCAACACTCAACCACCCCTAAAATTCATGAGACACAATTGATGCAGAATTGACGGGATCAGCATCAAACTGAAAACTGAGCATTTTTATCATCATATTATAAGGGTCTACAAGTGCCTATTTTACTAGAAATTGAGGAAAAAACTTTTTTGGTTGATGCTCGTGCACCTGCAAGGCACACATTATGGAAAAGAAGTGCCACTGGTGCAGTGTCCGAGGCATCAGGTTGGGGTGCAGATGACTTGTTTTCGATTCTCAAGTGCATTCCCAGTTTCAAAATTGGTAGGGATATGATAAGTAAATCAATAAGGCATAACAACAACTTAGATAAATAGTTTCTAACACTATTTTGAATAGTCAAGTACTAAAAATGTAGACCTGGTCGCTTTATGATGACTCTTTCACTCAACTCTGTTACATGCCTTCCATTTGTTTACAGCACCTACACGTATGGTATTTGCCATATAAATATTTGAAGCGAATACACTCATATCACCAAGAACATCTAACAAACTCAATCTTCGCAAGGAACGTTACTTTGTTCCTTCCACACATTCAGCTGAAAACAACTGTTTCTATTTTAAAATATTTCTTTTTTGAGAATTAATTTTGATGCATCCTATGCACCTGATAACATTTCCTGAAAAATCGGTGTTGAAAATTAATTGGGAATTATGCTGTGAATTGTTATTGCATTCACATGTGTGCATTTCCCACTAGGGCTCCACAATCAGATTAAAATTTTGTAGCCTCGAAATAAAGTTTTTAGCTCATTAGTATTACCTCTACCATGGAAGTCGCTTGACTCTTTTGTCATCTGTAAACGTTCTGTCATACATGACAGCATTCGTTTGTTTACACCACGGATCCAATATCATTCAAACCTCATTTTGTCAGTTTACTAAATTTGAAGCAAGTGACGTAAATATTCCCTAGTGAGTCGGTTAAATGACTGACCTCTTCTATGCCCTGAGGAGCAAATTAATCATTAGTCTGTAACAAATGTAATAAAATTTTAGGCTTACAGTTGTTTTAATGGAACACAGCATCACATATGAATGTGTTATTTTACATATATTAACAACTGGGGCAAGAGTTCATTCCTCTCCCTTATGCGTAACATGCGTCAAATGCTTATCTTCACAGCACTACACTTAGAAGTGTTTTCATGCAACAAGGATCAAAATTTTAATTATCTATTTATCCAAGTTGTTTGAGAAATTTATCTGCATAGCTTCTTGTTATTCAGTTTTGATTTACTTCCATTTTTAACCCTCATATTCCAATTTTTTTAGGGGAGGGGGATCGAAGGAAAAGAGAAAGAGAGACGGTTGCTATATCAGGGTTGCTTCCATTGCACAGCACTTACCTTATGGGTACATAAGCAGCAAAAAGTTCTTTCCACAATTTCTAGGAAATTATGCATTTAAAAACCCCTTGCATGATGAGAAGTGCTTAGTTTTCTGTTCTCTATTGGCCCAGACAATTTGGAGTCGACTGCATGTCATGTCAGGAACTCAGGGGGCAGTTTTCTCAAAAGCAGTGCGGGGAAGGGACGGCGTGTTTGAACCAAAATATTGTAAGTGTCTTTCAGTGTAGGTTGTACACAAGCGACCTGCCAAATATGAGTCATATCGTTTGGCCATGTCTGAAGCATTCTCCGTGAAAGTGTCTGAGTTAAATGCTACCATTAACAAAAGACAAACTTAGTAATTACACATAACACAAACAGAAGCAATGTGATGCACAAACATAGTTACACACCATCTGCCACATGATTGAGCAGTAACCATGCATATACAAAAACAACTAAAACATGGTAACACACTAGCTTTTCTTCAGAACAAGCGAGGTTTTATACCTTTTGCTCTAAAAAATTCCTGTCAAGGTTTATTTTTCTCCAAAAGTGTATATGAGGATAACATACATTTAAATTTTAGAAGGAGAGAGAGTTGTTATTTAAAAGAGGGAGATGAAGAAAAAATAAAAGAAAAATATCCTATTCTTAGCAGTTCATATGTTGTAACAGATTTACGGAGTCCTACATTTTAGTGCAGGTTAGATCATCTTGTTAACCGTATTCTACCAAAACAGTTTAGTGATATACAGAGGCTATACTGAACTGAAACAATACTAACAGTTGCTGCACTAGACAAAACACATGTGAACATTAGTAACACATGTAATTTTGCCAATATGGTAAGGAAAGTACTCACAGAATGTAAATAGTTTAGCAGTGAAGGAGAGTACTCACACAAAAATTGAAACACTGATTCACTGACAGGACATGGCATATTGTGTCCAGCTGGCATGGTGTGTGTGTGTGTGTGTGTGTGTGTGTGTGTGTGTGTGTGTGTGTGTAAGCGTGCGCGCGTTCGCTAGGATTCATCTGAAAGCTAGAAAAGTTTTAATTTCATAACAATAGTGGAAATTTCTGGGTGGAAAAATAAGTAATAATGGGAAAGGCAACCACTCACATACAGGAGACTGTAGCACATAAAAACATGCAACAGAGAACAATATTTACACTAGCTATTGAGCTCGTTTTCCTCTCCTACACACACACACACACACACATACACACACACACACACACACACAGGGAGTGAGAAAGAGAGAGAGAGAGAGAGAGAGAGAGAGAGAGAGTGTGTACACACACCTGCGATAGTGGCAACCCTCTAACCACTATTGTGGGAGCGTACATTTGGATGTGTGGGTGGTCATGTGTGTACCTGCATCAGGAGAAAGGCAAGGGCTCAAAAGCTAGTATAAATACTGTTTCTTGTAGTATTTTTCTGTTGTCGCACTTAGATTCTCTAGAGGTGAGTCATTGCCTTTTTCCTTATTTTACTTTTTTTTTAGTTTAAATTCTTTTTTGTGTTCCTGCCAACAACTCACATCTTTCAACTATTCAGTGAGTGATCTCCATTACACTGAAACTTTGTCAGTGTTACATCTACATCTACATCCATATTCCGCAAGCCACCTGACGGTGTGTGGCGGAGGGCTTCCGGATTTCTGACCATCTGGCTCGATGTCAGCCTTTTCTGCTACAAGTGCGTATCACAGCCGGACTGATGGCTCAGAGGGGGAGCGATGTCAGCCAAGTGCACTATGGAGAAAAGCGTAAATTCCTCAAAAGTGGCATTCTTAACATGACTGGTTGGACCAACTACATTACTTAAAAAGGTATCTTCAAGAAAGTGCACCAAAGAACATTGCTCACGCAGCAGGTGGCATTAAAGTGTCAGGATGCAGACTAACTAAGTAAGGGATGGTGAACAATCAGAAGGATTAATCATTGATAATTTTTCTGTCTTAAGCTTACTGCAAATAAAAGTGTATTCTTCACCATAAGCATATTTTTTGTTTTGTTTACAAAGCACCTTCTGTGCTTGTTCTGCAAAATATAGATACATAATATACAAAAATATATGGCTAGGCTGTGAGAAATGTGTGCTTGAACATAAACGCAGATGCCAGCCAAGTCTGCTAGTTGCCCCGTTGTATTTGACCACGAACGACACCTGCACTATGTCTTCAATAAGTTGCAAGTGTCAGTCATCCTAAGAACTGCGTTCTACATAGTTGTGAGTGCATTATGTGTGTGTTAAGTGAATTCAAATGTGGGCAAATTGTCAATGCTCGTATGATGGGTGCCTCCGTAATCAAGGTAGCGGAAGTATCTGATGTTTCAAGAGGCACCGCTCCAAAGATTTAGAGTGTACTAAGGAAAAGCAAATAAGCATCAAATCTAACTCACAGAGTTGACAAAAGAGCGTGTGCTTCGAGTGACTGTGACAGACGGTCACTGAAGAGGATTTTGACAAAAGGTATGAGGACAACAAATAGCAAAGTTACTGTATAACTGGATGCCGCATTTGCAAACTCTGCCAGCAACAAAGCGACATGAAGAAACCACTTTCTCAGAAAACATGGTGCTGAAGCCACAATACCTGAACTACGGAGCAATGGACGAAAGTCGTTTGGATGGATCAGTCTTGTTCCACACTGCTTCCAATTTCTGGCGAGTTTACATCTGGCATTCACTGCCCCATGCCTATGATGCAGACTGACTGTTGCAAAGGGTGAAACATGGCGGGAGGGGGGTTTACTCTGCAAAGGTCGCATAACTGTCAAGTATCATGTGACCATTTTGGCTGATCAGGTCCATTCCACAGTACAATGTTTGTTCCCCAATGGTGGTGCTGTGTTCCAATATGACAGGGCTGCTGTCATCCAGGAGTGGTTGCGTGGGCACGACGGTCAGTTGTCTCTGTTGGTGCATTACGGGCAGGGGACACCGGCTGGTTAAATAATTGTCAGTGCCAATGAAATTCACCAACAGCAGTTTTTATTTCATTTTGAAGGCTACCAGTTTCAGCATTTCATTATGCTATCTTCAGGTTCCATATGCATCTCTCCAAATAAACAAAAATGTCTTTTTTTCCATCAGTCTTCTCACTGGTTTGATATGGCCTGCCACGAATTCCTCTCTTGTGCTAACCTCTTCATCTCAGAGTAGCACTTGCAACGTACGTCCTCAATTATTTGCTGGATGTATTCCAATCTCTGTCTTCCTGTACAGTTGCTGCCCTCTACAGCTCCCTCTAGTACCAAGGAAGTCATTCCCTCATGTCTTAGCAGATGTCCTATCACCCTGTCCCTTCTCCTTATCAGTGTTTTCCACATGTTCTTTTCCTCTCAGATTCTGCACAGACCCTCCTTATTCCTTACCTTATCAGTCCACCTAAGTTTCAACATTCGTCTGTAGCACCACATCTCAAATGCTTCGATTCTCTTCTGTTCCGGTTTTCCCACTGTCCATGTTTCACTGCCATACAATGCTGTACTCCAGACATACATTTCATACATAGCTATAAATCACTGGATGTACTGAATTCAATCATTACACTAGTGCTTCATTCAAAGAGTTGATAGCAGTTTGCTGTCTATTTCACAGACAAGTGTGCTTGATCGTTGTCCATCTCCATCATCATTACATGGACTTGCTACTAATTTGCAAAAAGAATGGTAGAAGATTCCCTTAAAAGCAATACGGGCCTTTTATTTATCTATTGAGATGACGGGAATCTGTTATGAATGTCAACAGTTTTCTTACACCATATTAGGCACAATAATGTGTTGTGTTTCTATATTTTTCCCCCTTTCCCCTCTCTTTTTACAATTTGGTACCAATTGTGTGTCTGATATTTCCAGAATGACCACAGAAACTGCTTTATACACAAGAGTGAGACGTATCTGGTGAAGCATACTCCCTATTTGCAGTAAGCTTAACACTTTCTGGAGGAAGGAAATTTTTTTTTATGCTGTAGTGCTCACAGGTGACCTTTTAATGATTTTAGATCCAAAATGTATACAAAAAATATGTACCCATTTTCAAAATATGCTTTGTACACTTTGCTTCTTTTTATGGACTAAAATAACTAATTTTGAAATATTCACTGTTGTTAAAAATAAACTGATCATTCTATAACTACCATGCAATATAACAATAATAATACTCAATTATACAGTGGAATATAACTAGCCAACCATTTCTGTGTATTCTGGTGGTCAAAAGCTACTGCGCACGGCTACACTGACTTGTTGATATTTTTATAGTGAAACCCAACAGCTGGCAGCAGATGTACATTATACAGAGATTGCCGTACTTACTCGAATCCAAGACGCACTTTTTTCCGGTTTTTGTAATCCAAAAAACCACCTGCGACTTAGAATCGAGTGCAAAGTAAGCAGAAATTCTGAAGAATGTTGGTAGGTGCCGCCACAACTAACTTCAGCCATCGAATAATGTAGCACTACACAGACATGCTTTGCAGGCACAAAGATAAATACTGGCGCCAAAACCTCTGTGTCAGTAAATAAATTTGTAAAGGTTGGAGAAGAGCTTTAATCTCCACCCCAAGTTTTGATCACTGCATTTTCATACATTATCCAACGAAGTAAACACAAATTCCGTATTGTTCATCTTTGAATGTAGCGGCATTTCAATGGTCCAACTGGCAAGACTGTTTGGGATGTTTGTCAATATGGCCAACTCAACGTTCTGAATTGTGAATCACATGCAGTATTCTCTTCACCATAAGAATAATACAAATATAAACATTTTGCCATGTATTCTTTCGTGTTTGCTGCTATCTCATTTAAATCCTGTCAGCCTAATAAGCTACAAAACTAGTGTGAGACAACAGCAAACGCGGAAGAATATACATATCATGTCATGTTTATATTCGTATTATTCTTATGCCAAATAATGATACAGTCAGAAATGAAGCACGGCAATTGACTAGATTTTTAAATCTAAGATGACTCTAATTTCTGTGCAGAACGTAATGTACTAAAAAGGCACCTGCAAAGATTTCCAAACGGAGAAAAAGTTTTGCTAAACTCCCATTCAGAACATCGTCTATCATATACAGCCTATTATTTGGTTCTTGTTGTAATTATCAAAGAAAGCAGCAGTGTAAGTAACAACAAATAGCAGTCCCTTGCCATTGTTTCACTAATGAGACAATTCCTCTCTTTTTTTTTAATGTAAGCGGCAGTAGCGCGCACAAAAGCAAGCCATGCTGCGAGCGGCGACAGGTCTTAAACACTCATGATCAGAATGCGACAAAACATGCACGACACAGGACAATAATGCATTTTCAGCTTAGAGTGACGTAAACACCTGTAACAAAGAAAACGGAACTTATCAGATCAAAGAAAAATAAGCAATCGATTCGAACCAGACAAAGCACATGAAAAAGGAAGGGTACCCGTATAAATACGGATGGAGCGTCTGACGCATAGCAATGGCTACTTGGCAAAGCTTAACTGCTAAGCTTACGACTCGAACCAAACTACTGTAGCTGTATCGTCATTCATTCGACCTAAATTGTGTCTCATATTACAATGGACCAACTTTGTTTCGATTTGGAGGTCCGGCCCTAAACTTTTCTCTCCCCTTGAAATCCGAGTCTCAAATTTCAGGTGCGGCTTAGATTCGGGAATTTTTTTTCCCCTTGATTTTGAGTCTCATTTTTCAGGTGCGGCTTAGATTCGAGTAAAAACGGTGAACATTAATAAACGTGTACATGAGGTCTGGCGAAAAACATTTCTGTTCCAACTAAGAGACAGTAAAATTTAATGTACACAATTGTAGCCAGTGGGCCGCAAAGGATTTAAGATGGAAAACCAATACGAATCAATTGTAGCAACTGCTGTGGCAGATTGTCCTACATGCAAACATTTAAATACAAAAAAAACTGACATCTATAACGAGCCAAAAATAAAGACAATTCATCCTCCAGTCCAGAAACTCACCCGGACGAGGGGCTGGTCTCGTGCTTTGAGGACGATCTGGTGGAGGGCGTTAAGATGCTGGCGGACCAGCGGCGGGATGGGGTTGCAGCAGGCGAGGATGCCCTGCATCTCGCGTGGCAGCACCTCTGAGATCTGCAGCAGCATGTGGTTGGGCAGCACGTACCTGTTGACACACACACACATCACACTGACACTACAATAGCAGGGGCTCGGAGTACAGTCAGCAGTGATGAGGAACTGTCTACTGATGCCTGCGCAAAACTGTATATGATTGTTGTGCACCTAATGTAATCACTTACATGACGGAAGATTGGAAAGTAACACATGCTAATTTTGCTGCCAAAAAGTTTAATAGGTATTAAAAAACAAATTAACTTACACCTTACACCTTTTACCTACTTTTCCACACAGCCACCCACACATTTCTCCGATCTTGATGATATTTTCAGTATGTACTGTCCATAGAAGTTCATTTAGTTGACAGAGTATAGCCATCTGCAGACTGCCGATTTCACTTTTGCATCTGTCGCAAAGCACTGGCCGGCCACGAATTTCTACGTGACGCTGAACTGATGAATGTCTGATGGTGCAAGGTCCAGACTGTACGGTGGATGCCGGAGCACCTCCCTCCCAAATCTGGCGATTTTTCTTGTGAGCAGGAGCAGCAACGTGGGGACGAGGATTGTCACGAAGAAGTTTGACACCGTCAGCATTAATGTTGTGGAGTTTGTCTCAAAGGGCACGACATAACTTAATCAAAGTTGTATTGTAGGGTTCGGCATTCACAATGGTCCCATGTTCAGCAGAGTCCACCAATAACACACCGTGCATATCCCAGAACACTCTCAGTCATCTTCCTAGCAGACTGACTCACTCTCAATATTTTTTTGTACTGGGGAACCAGCAGGTTTCTACTTCACAGTGGCCTGTTCGATTTCGGGCATCTAGTGGTATGCCCATGATTCATCACCAGTGCTGACTGCTTTCAGAGAGTCATGCCCTTCTGTGGTGTAATGTGTTAAGTGATCTGAGCTGGCCCTTGTGGTTGTCTTTCAGGTACTTTGGCTCCCAATGAGCACTAACTTTATGAAATTTCACCATGTCATAATTAATATCATACACCTCACCGTAGGAAATGTTGATCTGCTGTGATAAGGTTTGCAGTTGTACACACCAGTCGTTCAAGATTGCTGCCTCAACGGCTCTGACATTCTGTGGGTTTGGAGCTGTTACCGACCACCCAGAGTGTGGCAAATCACTAAGTTTCATACAGCCCTCTGGGAAGAATGCACACTGCCTTGAGACACTGCTATGGTCTATACAGTCGTCCCCATACACACCACACATGATCTTGTGTATTTCATCCAGTTTATCCTCTTTGGCTCACAAATATCAAACTACAGTTTGCTGCTCTTCACAAGCTGATGACAGTAACAACATGCTCACCATGTCAGGCAGCTTCTGCCAGAGCTGCACATTAAGACAGAATACTCTCTGCAGTGCGGAACTTCAAACTATATTCAGGGTGTATACTTGGACAAGGAAAAGAAATTCCCGGACATTTCCCAGATTTCCCGGTTAAAAATAAAATTTCTCCCGGATGAAAATACACTTTTTCCCTGTTAAGTGACAATTACTCTTCCTCGGCACTGTAAAAGTCATCAATCCTTCAAATGTTTATGGTTTTATATACCGACGTAGAATTTCCAGGCACTTTAGAAAACGAAACTAAGGGGGGAAAAACACGTTTTGGAAGACCTTTGATGTGCAGGAACATGTATGCTGCATATTTTCGTATTACGAAGGTATAAATTTGAATTCCACCAAATATCGCTTGTCACTTTCCGAAGCATTGACATTGAGATTGCGATGTGCTTTTGTAAGCGTCATAGCTCATTCACGTGATCTCGGCAGCTGATGACAGCAATACGACACGTGATGTAGTCAGCCAATAGCAAGATCACTCTTAAGTAGCGTGAATACACAAATAAGAAAAGTTAATGGCTTAAATTAATATACATAGCATTCACATATAATATTGGTCTCGAAGATTAATAAGCTAGAAGAGAAGCTAAGCTTCCACATATAATGTTGATCTTTTTTGTGCGTGTTGCACTTTAAGATACACACACAAATGTGCCAGTAAAAATTTTAATAACGACGCCAATGTGTCATCTTCTGGGCTCGAAATACTTCTAAATGGTCGTCCTCAAAGTGTTGATTTTTAAATGAGAGTCAAACGTTTTGTGATTTAAGAAATTCATCGTACATTCTCGCGCATAATTCATCTTGCGTAAAAGGAAATATGCTTCGAATGTAACGCTTTTCAAACCACCATTTGCAATATTTTCCCGCAACCTTTGATAAATAGGTTCATTTCAGCAGTTGCAAGAAAGCGCCAGATAACTGGCGTCACCACGCTTGCGCAGCTACGATAACGCAGGAAGCCCATATGTTCGTACGTGTAAAACATTAAAAGATCTTACATTATGTCATAAAAGAAACAAGACATTAAAGGATACTTCAAGAGCGCCGGGATTTCGTGAACCATACTAAAATGCATAATTCGGCTTAAAATGCACATCCGTATGTAAATTTTCTTGGAGTACCAATACTCATGTTTGGTTCTTTATTATAGCATAACGCCATACGTGTACTTGAAATGCAGCGAACAGTTGAAACTAGCCAATAGTGTGAAATCAAACACTTCGTTTGAAATAAATTGATTGCCTCAGTAGAAAGGATTAATAAAAGCCAAATTTCTTTAGCAAACCAGCAAAAATAACTTCATTGTTCTGTAAGGCGATTAATGCTCGACTGTCAAAGGTGGAAATAAAATCTGAAACTATTAACATATTTTAGCTTGCCGTAATTATTGCGAACGTATTTTAATTCATTTGATAGCTCCTGGCCACAAAAATCTGTTTTGTTATCATTTAACGTGAGAGCAATAAACGAAGAGGAAATAACAAAATCACTGAAAGTAAACAGGTCACGTGGAGACGACCCACCTCCTCACCACAACTCGGACTGCTCTGTGTATCAGCCCCAGATCTACTCAACTGCGCATGCGCAATAGCCCGCACGCAACTGCTCAAACGAATCTAATTTAAACAGTTGTCACATCACACTCATCGGAGGCAATTTCTTGTTATAAAGCATTGCTTAGTGTTCCTAAAGCCTCTGACATACTTTACTGTTGGCAGACGCTTGTATGAGCACTGTTTTGTTGTTGTATACGGCGTATTTCCTTTGCAACTTAAGCTTTTGTTTGTTTTTTTTCCTTCCGTTCATGTTTTGTTGCTGCAGTATTATTCTACAGAAGCGGGATACAACGATATCCATTGTTAGAGTATTGGTTCTCACCAGTCAAAAGCACAAAAATTTAACTGAAAACTAAAACAATGAAAAATTTCCGGAATTCTAAACAATTCCCGGGTTTTTCCCGGTTTTCTCCCGGATGGAAAAATTCCCGGATTTTTCCCGGATCTCCCGGTTGTCCCGGGTCGTATACACCCTGTATATTGTCGTGAAATTTCAACATACCAGCTGCAATACCAGGGTAAAAAAAATTAACGTGCATTACTTTCCGATACTGCCTCATAACACAGTAAGCTCAAACCTTTGCATCTGTTATCATTAAACTCCTGGTAATAATCAGATTCTTTCCTAACTTAATTCATTTATCCCACAGTGAGACAATATGATCAATGCCTTCATGGAAAAATGTGTACAGTTGTCACTGTAATCATGATTGTACTAGGTGTGCATCTCTTCGTCCAAACAAATTGACCACCATGAACATCTTTCTTCGGGACTCCAAAAATGTGGAAATCATATGGGGAGACATCAAGACTGTATGGAGGATGTGTAAGGGCTTGCCAGCAAAACTTCTGCAGCATAGTTGAGACGGCATTCCAGGGTAATGCCCAACCCCATGTCGGAAAGGTGGTCTCGAGTTCCCTGCAGAAATTTTGTTAGGAAGCCCTTATAGACACTCCATACAATTTCAATCTCACCCAAGGTGATTCCCAGTTTTCAGAGCCCTGAAAAGACATTTCTGGCCACCAATTTGCTTCAGATGAAGAGCTGCACACCTGGGTACATTCGTGATTTTCCATGAAAGCATCTTCTTTCATAGTGGAATAAACGTATTAACAGTTATGCTCATTATTTTTTAAAACAGTTTACTTGTTTTTTCCCATCTGTCTCATTTTCATTTGGCTGTCCCTTATAAAATACGCTGAAATATTTCCAAATATTGTTCGCACTATATTTCCTGCTAATGGAATATTCCTATGACAATTTCTGATCTACTGGCTGTAATATTATAATTAGTTTTACTGAAAACTTTATTAATTAAAACTAATGAGTAACTGAACCTATTACAATGATTATGAATGAGCTAATCTGTCTTACTGGACATACTCACACTTCGTAGTAGAAACTTAAGAATCCAGGTCTTACAGTAATGTTCTAATTTTCCTGCGTCTAACTAACTTAAAAGGTAACTGGTATTAACGTTTGGAAACACGCACAACTCCTGTGGTCATTTATGCCAATGTGCTTATTAGATTCCAACTTCTAACACTACACTTTCATTGTTCTAGTTTTCCTGTCTGGATGACATCCTCCATTAATTAATTAAGCCATTGATTAACAATTTGCCAAAATTATTATAAATGATTATAAGTCTATATATGGTTGTGGGGAATTGTAAGTGTAAGCATACTAAATAGTTCTGTCATCTTCTTCACTTAGTTAATTACCTATCCACTTTGTGAACTAAATTATCACTCAAACATAGGACGCAGTCCCATTAGTCACATCTAACCTCTCAGTTTTTCAAGCCACTATGTAGTTTCCGAAATACTAGAACATTCATATGCTAGGCCTTGTATGGCCAAACCCACCCCAAAGTCATCACTCTGTGTGGAGTAGGCACATTAACCAGAAATACGTAATGAGTCCGTGATAGGCCATACTCTGAAAGCATACGAGCAACACCTATGTGAAAGTCCCACGTGAGCTAGCACACAACTGACAAATATCTAAGTCTGCCGCTAGTATTTTATTCCAATTTTTGGATGATACCCTAATGAGCAAATGGGCAAGAGAGGAGGGAGGGGGCCGCCAAGGAATTTAGGATGCTTATGCAACTCCCATACATATTTAACAATTGTAAAATTATGGCTGTCAGTATTTATTTTCTTCAAGTCTTTGTCCAGCCGCAGCCCCACTCCATTTACACAAGGTGAAACTACAGGATCAATTTTTGTAAGTGACAGCCACATAGCCTTTTGCCATTATTGATTTTATTCTCCTCCTCATATTATTTGCATTTTAATACAATATTATGGAATGTGAGACCAAATGTACAGTAACTTAAAAGGATGTGCAGTAATAACGTGGGTAAACATGAGAGAGATCGGAAGAAGTCAAGTGCAACACCTTTCTTCCACGTTTTAACCACTCGCTGCACTCACCCAATGCTCTCATCCTCCTGGCGCGCCATCTTGTCCCTCCAGCGGAAGAGCTCGCGCAGCGCGTACTGCTGTCGGTTGTCCAGCAGCTTCTTGTGGCGCTGGAACAGCTCCATGTGGCTGTGCTCCGTCACCACCGGCTTCTCGTACCTCTGCAAAGCGTACGGCGAAGTATAATTATTAACAAATCAACAATGTATTTAAAGGTCGAGTATAGATTTAAATGTCAGGAAGTCGTTTCTGAATGTATTTGTATGGAGTGTAGCCATGTATGAAAGTGAAACATGGACGATAAATACTTTGGACAAGAAGAGAACAGAAGATTTCGAAATGCGGTGCTACAGAAGAATGCTGAAGATTAGATGGGTAGATCACATAACTAATGAGGAGGTATAGAACAGAATTGGGGAGAAGAGGAGCTTGTGGCACAACTTGACCAGAAGGGATCGCTTGGTAGGACATGTTCTGAGACATCGAGGGATCACCAATTTAGTACTGGAGGCCAGCGTGGAGGGTAAAAATCATAGAGGAAGACCAAGAGATGAATACACTAAGCAGAATCAGAAGGTTGTATGCTGCAGTAGGTACTGGGAGATGAAGAAGCTTGCACAGGATAGAGTAGCATGGAGAGCTGCAGCAAACCCGTCCAGGGCTGAAGACCACAACAACAACAACAACACTATAGATTTCTATACATTGTACAGATTCTGACACTTCCTATTATTTTCTCCTTTATCAAATCAGTAATCTAGTGATCACATATTTGGCACACTTACCCAAAGCTTCTCCTAAAGCCTCCTCTAGTGACAGCGTCCTACGATGACAGATGGTACCACTGGATAAGCTTAGAACATGGCCAACACTGTCTTACTTGTAAGGCAGAAATTAGTAATAAAATTCCTTCCTGCACAATGTGAAACACCTACCCGCATTCGTGAAAGGCTGAAGAAAGTGTACAGAGATGCTACGGTGGACGACTGTGTTGTCCAGTAATGGGTTCGTCACCGTAGAAAAGCTGGAGGGCAAACATTGTCAGTCGTCTGTCAGTCGTTGGGATGTGGAGTAACCAGTCGGCTGCAGTGACCTAACAAGACATTCAGGGTATCGACCAAATTGTCCGCAATGACTGCTCGATAACTACAGACTAACTGTGTTGGCAGTTTTTTGTCAGTAAAGATAGTGTGGTGGCCAACAACAGAAAACGTGGGCTACTACTAGATTTGTGAACACTGGGTATCTAAAACATAGCCTGACCATAGCACAAAGGCAAGGAAAACATCTGCAGTGAATCTGTAGCAGGGCTTCAGTATGGATGGGAGGTGTTTTTGGCGAAAACTGTGGCTGGAGATGATACTTGGTTTCATTTTTTTCAACCCAGGTCTGGTGGTCAGCTGACAGAATCGCACTGCAAGACACAATGACACGGAAAAAACTTTTAAACACTGCATTCTGCTAGGAAAGTTACAGCAACAATCTTTTGGGATACAGAGGGTGTGATTCTGGTTCATTTTTTGGAGAAATGGTACACAACAAACACTACCAGATATGTGAAACCCTCAAGAAGTCAAAAGTACTTCAGTAAGTTCACTCATCAAAAGTTGAGGCACATGTGCTTTTCTTGCGTGACAATGCAAGACTACACAGCAGTCACTTCCCCGCTGGTATAACAGCAAAGATTGGGCAGGAAGTCTCGCCCCATCGGCCGTACAGCCACGAACTCGCAATGCTAGTCTTCTGTCTCTGTGGCCCACTCGAAGCAGCTTGTCTGGGGGTGTCACTTCAAAGATGCAGACACTGTGGAAAAGTCAGTGCACCAGTGGCCGAAAAAGCAGGACTGTGACTTTTTATCAGTCAATTCTGCATTGCACAGGCATGTCCAGATACTTCGATCAGATAGTGTAGCTCCTTGTTCTGGGAGGAGAGAGTGACAGGTTGGGGAAGATTAGAAAGGAAAGTACAGTCAGTCAGACCACAGGATGAGACGGATCTACCTGTAGTGATACTAGGGAAAGGAAGGGAGATCCCATGGAAAATGGAAAAAGGAAAAATGTAGTAGAGGAGGATATGCATTGAAATTTGAAAGAACATTTATACAAGGAGACGTGGGTATGAGTTTGCAAAATAAAGCCTCACAAGCTCTAAAGAACTCTCGCATGTGCGTGCCCACACACACACACACACACACACACACACAGAGAGAGAGAGAGAGAGAGAGAGAGAGAGAAAATTTCACACACACACACACACACACACACACACACACACACACACACACACACACACACACACACAGAGGGAGAGAGAGAGAGAGAGAGAGAGAGAGAGAGAGAGAGAGAGAGAGAGAGAGGCAATCCCGTGGTGATGATGATGATCATCATCATCATCATGACACAATCATGCTCTCAACCCAGTCAGCTTCGATGTGGTTTTTAGGCAGTTTCCTACATCTGACAGGTGAATACAGAGCTCATACCCACATACCACCTCAATTATACAATTCATGAATGTCTCAAATATGTTCTCACACCTTCACAAAGGGTAACACTAGACGCAGACAGACGATGTACACAAATTCTGACCACCACAGGTGTTGGAAAGATGGACATCTGGCCACCCCCTAAGACTAATATTGCCAAATCCGAATTAACATGCCAATGCCGTGAAAATTAAATAGGAAGCCAGGGAAAAGAAGTATACATACTCTTTGATATACTTCACTAGGGACATGTTGAAAATGTGTGCCCCGACCGGGACTCGAACCCGGGATCTCCTGCTTACATGGCAGACACACTATCCATCTGAGCCACCGAGGGCAAAGAGGATAGTGTGCCTGCAGTGACTTATCCCTTGCACGCTCCCCGTGAGACCCACATTCCCAACATGTCCACACCACTACATTTGTAGTGTGCCTAATAGATGTTTGCCCATCATACTCGTTATCCGTGGCAGATTAATGTACCAAGTCCCATACAAGTTCGGGTAAAGCGTGTGCGTTCGCACAAGAAATTCAATGGCCAGGAAGCCATATTTTAACTATATATGATGGTAGTATCTGTTCCCAAAAGAAACAGTTACTGTTAATGACCATGCAGCTTTGCTAGAAATGAAATGATAATTAAATGGACACCCTAGCTGCAAACAGGCATTGATATACTTCACTGGGGACATGTTGAAAATGTGTGCGAACGCACACGCTATGCCCAAACTCGTATGGGACTTGGTAGATTAATCTGCCACAAGTAACGAGTATGATGGGCAAACATCTATTAGGCACACTACGAATGTAGTGGTGTGGACATGTTGGGAATGTGGGTCTCATGGGGAGCGTGGAAGGGATAAGTCCCTGCAGGTGCACTATCCTCTGTGCCCTCGGTGGCTCAGATGGACAGAGCGTCTGCCATGTAAGCAGGAGATCCTGGGTTCAAGTCCCGGTCAGGGCACACATTTTCAACATGTCCCCAGTGAAGTATATCAACGCCTGTTTGCAGCTAGGGCGTCCATTTAATTATCATTTCATTTCTAGTAAAGCTGCATGGTCATTAACGGTTAACTGTTTTTTTCGGGAACAGATACTACCATCATATATATACATACTCTTGTTCGAGACAAAAAAAAAAACTGCAGACAACAATGGTGATTACACTGAAAAATGACAAATTAACTGCGAATGTTGTACCTGATATCTCACATATATGGAATTTACTTTTCAAACAGTCCTCACAGGCAGCCCGTCTTGCCTACAACAGTGTTGACTTGTCTGGTGTGTGCTGCGAATTCTGCACTGAACAAACATAGAGTGAGAGGAGATGTACATAGGACATCCGGCTGTGCCACTCGTGTGCTGCCAATAAGCGCCAGGAACTTCTATCGCCGAGCTAGACTGAGTTTCGATGTTCTCGCATTCATTTTTTATAGTGTGTGGTCTAGTTTTACTCTCAGGTATTTAACTGTGTCATAGTGCTGCAGTTGTTTACCTCTCCTCGCTGTGTCTGGCTTTCTCCCAGCCAGTCTGTTTCCCAGGTTGAAGTCACAGACTTGCTCCTGTTGGGTTAGGTTTTAGGTGGTTACAATCATAACAGTCTGCCACTTCTACCACCTCGAAAGTACATCCTCCAGCTGCAACAGCTCCATCAATGGTGTAAGCAAAACGTTTTTGGAATGAGAAAACTAAAAAATGAGACATAATTATCCACGGTGATCTCATGATGATGTTACAAACTTTCAGGTATGACGGAGAAACGTAAATGTATCTAACTGAGATACTGGAGCCTGGTCTGGAGACAACAAAAATCAAAAGTTATAAGTGAGAATCATTCAGATATCTCTGACAGTTGAATACATGTCCTGGTACAGTTGTTGCTAAGATTTCAGGGTAGGCAAAACAAGGAAACAATGTCCAGTAAACAAAGGCTCTTAAAGTGCATACCTTTACAGCTATGGACACTTTTTCATCATCACTACTGTAAAACACATATCTTCTTCATGTGCCCATTCTCATAAGGTATGCATTTAAGAGCCCATATTAATTTTTTTTTTTCCATATCACCTACTCCAAAACTATGGAAATCAAAGAGCTTGCAGGAGAAAAGGCCCACCGTCAAAGGCGTCACAATGATTTTCACTTACAAGTTCCAACTCTTGTTGTTTCCAGACCGGGGTCCCTTACATTGATAACACTTTTCGTTCCCTGTCATCCTTGAAAGTTTGTATCATGCTCATCATCATCATCACAGGATAGCGCATGCAGTTTGTAACATCATCATGAGATCACCATGGATAATTATGTCTCATTTTTTAGTTTTCTCATTCCAAAAACGTTTTGCTTACACCATTGATGGAGCTGTTGCAGCTGGAGGATGTACTTTCGAGGTGGTAGAAGTGGCAGACTGTGTTATGATTGCAACCACCTAAAACCTAACCCAACAGGAGCACGTCTGCGACTTCAACCTGGGAAACAGACTAGCTGGGAGAAAGCCAGACACAACGAGGAGGTGTGTGTGTGTGTGTGTGTGTGTGTGTGTGTGTGTGTGTACAGGGTGATTCATGAAGATTTGCAAATATTTTAGTACGTTATTCTACAAGAAAAACTAAAGAAAAAAGTTCATATAAACCTAGGTCTGCAAATTTTTAGTTAAAGAGTTATGGCTAATAAAAGATTTTGCCTGAAATTTAACAACTTCGCTAATATGAAGGCACTGCAAAACTGTACTACGTTAGTAAAGCATAATTTCCATTGATTTTGTTGTTATTGATCTGCTGAATCTAATAAAACATGTCCCAGACATGTATCTGCAGTAGTTTTCCAAAACATCCAGAGAAGCAACAATGTAATTTCGTAAAATTTTTAATTTATTAACTACTTGTCCCAATTTGTTTTTTAAATTCCAGACTATTGCACAAAGTTTTCAACAGAAGTTGTAGAGAACTTAATTTTGGAAAAATGATGGTAATAACGTTAACTGAAACTGTATGAATGTGTCAGATAATCTGCTTTTATTAGTACCACAGCGCATGTGAATTCATGTTAAACCGGAAAAAACGAAGCTCAGTGTTAAGGAAGTTGTACAGTATGCATACAACTTCACAATACATCTACAATAAATGTTCAAAAATGTTTCCACCAAGTTCAATGCATTTAGCTGCATGTGTATGAAGAGATGTTGTTGCTCATTTCAATTTTACAGGGTTGCTCTTAATTTCGTCTACTGCATTCACAATGTGAGAAAGTAATGCCTCTTTGCTTCTCTGGATGTTCTGGAAAACTAATGCAGATTCACATCTGAGATGTCTTTTATTAGATTCACCAGATCAATAACAACAAAATAAATGGAAATCGTGCTTTACTTTAACCTCGTACAGTTTTGCAATGGCCTAATATTAGCATAATTGCTAAATTTCAGGCAAAATCTTTTATTAGCCGTAACACCGTAACTAAACATTTGTGGACCTATGTTTGTATAAACTTTTTTCTTTAGTTTTATTTTTAAAATAACATATTAAAATATTTGCATATCTTCGTGAATCACCCTGTATATACAAGTTCTTTAGAGTTCATGAGGCTCTATTTTGCAAGCTCTTACCCAAGCCTCTCAGTCCTTGCATAAAATTTCTTTCAAATTTCAATGCATATCCTCCTCTGCCACACTTTTCCATTTTGCACAGAGTCTCCCTTTCTTTCCCTACTATCACTACAGGTAGGTCGGTCTCATCCAGTGGTTTGACTGACTAGACTTCCCTTTCTAATCTTCCCCAACCTAGCACTCTCTCCTCCCTGAACAAGGAACTACACTACCAGATCAAAGTATCGGGACATGCCTATGCAATGCAGAATTGACCGCTAAGATGTCACAAGAGGCAGACCCACCCATGTAAAAGGAGGCGGGGAGTACTGTGTTGTGAGGAGAGAAGCAGTAGTCAGAAAGTAACGGCCAGGAGAAGGCAGTGACTTCTAATGTCGACACGGCATTGGATGTCACGTGAGTAACAAATCTGTCAGTGACATTTCAAAGCTTCTGAAACCGGCCTAGTCGACTGCTGATGATGTCACTGCGAAGTAGGAATGGGAAGGAAACAACCACAGCTAAATCGACACCAAGCAGACATCACTTACTGACAGACAGGGACCGTCGATAACTGCGGACGGTGGTTGTAAAAAGATGCATAAAATCAGCAAAAAGAATCACTCGTGAACTGCAAAGTGCTGCTAGCAGTTAAGACAGGACAATGACTGTGTGCAGGGAATCAAAAGAGAATGGGGTACAACGATTGAGCCGCTTCTTGTAAGCCACGATTTCTATAGTCAGTTCAAAGCGGTGCCTGAGTTTAAGTAAAGCGCAATGCCACTGGTCAGTGGATGACTGCAAATGAGTAGTTTCGAGAGACGAATCATGCTATACCCTGTGGCAATCGAAGAAAGGGTTTGTGTTTGCCAAATGCTTGGAGAATGTCACCTGCCATCATGTGTGCTGTAGAAGTAAAGTAGAGGAGGTGGTGTTAAAGTATGTAGTTTGAAATGAAACAAGTGCTGTATCATGTGTGAGATACAGAGGTGAGCGAGTGTGCCAGTACTTACCCCATATCACTGCTAGTAGCACCACGTCACCTTAACACGTCTGCGCGTAGCGCACAAGTATTGCACCAAATTTAAGTATAAAACTAAAAGTCAAAATTTTACATTCAAACTTTGTCAATATATATTTTATTGTAATTACGCTTTAAATATCAAGTCCTAAGGTAATTAAATCAACTGTATTTTCGTAAAAATACAGTTTTAAGAAAAAATACATGGTGCTAAATAATACAGCTAGAGAGCCAGAATTTGGTCAGAATGTGCCTATGGAGGTCCTAAATAAGTGGTGCAAGTTTCAAAGCGAAAGAATAAAAATACAACCGGAATCCACATTTTTAAGAGAAATTTAAGGCGCTAAATATTGGACTTAGACATGTAAAAATTTGTTTTATGCTTCATTTCAACCTAAAAATAATAACTAATATACCACGTTAAGCTACCTCTTACAGTTTTTGAGTAATTTAATGAAAACCAAATTTGTAACTAAAATATACCCATTTGTAGTAGATTAAATACCTATAATTTTAATGATAGAAAATTTTGGTTACAGCAGATTATAAACCCTACCAAATAATAGAACTATAACAAATTTTAGATTTGTAGTATTAATAACAGCCTATACAAGATCTATTATAGTTCAGAGGTAAGGGTCTAGCACTAGTTCCACCATAAAAATTCTAGAAGGCAAAGTTTTTATTCAAGCGAGTTGAAACTTTCTCTGTGCTTTCAACCAACTTACCTGAATACATGTAAAAATTAAGAAGATTCTAAATTAATTCATAACTTTGTTATTAAAGATTATGTGTCTGAGAGAGCGGTCATTCAGAGGCTGCTGCCGTGTGCATAAGGGAGATGACAACAGATGTTCCCTCAGTTGTTTGCTGTGGCACATATATAAATACAGCCCAAGAGGCAGGAGAAAGGTTCACTTCGCACTCAGACACTGTAAGATCCACTTCGCTTAAACGTCGGATCGGGCTCTGCCTCGAATGACGTCAGAGACAGACTGTGACAAAAGCGTATATGCAGTAAAAACTGATAGTGAACTCACAAGTATTGTACACTACCCTCGATCGCTTAGACTTCGCTGAAGTAGCTGTTAATTGTGCCGTCCGTGATAATTACAAATTCGCGAGGCAAGTGGTGAATATTATTTCCACTTTTGTGGTGAGCACATATATATTGTTAGTCATGGCAATGGAAAATTTGGTGGGAACATACTGTACAAGTCGCCTCTGAACTGCTAGTTGTGTTGTTTAGAATAGAGAGATTTACTGTCAATTGAACATAGTGACTTTCAAAGTATTGTAATACTTTACTCTATATATGAACTAGAACTTTATACCTTCACTTATAGTCATAGTCCTGGTCCCGCTAAGTAGAATGAGAATAGTAACATTTCTTTCAGTGGGTTGGACAAGAATGTGGCCGTGCACATTGGAAACTAAGATCAGATGCTCTCCATCAGTTTCTGACTGACCACAAAAATACACTCCTGGAAATTGAAATAAGAACACCGTGAATTCATTGTCCCAGGAAGGGGAAACTTAATTGACACATTCCTGGGGTCAGATACATCACATGATCACACTGACAGAACCACAGGCACATAGACACAGGCAACAGAGCATGCACAATGTCGGCACTAGTACAGTGTATATCCACCTTTCGCAGCAATGCAGGCTGCTATTCTCCCATGGAGACGATCGTAGAGATGCTGGATGTAGTCCTGTGGAACGGCTTGCCATGCCATTTCCACCTCGCGCCTCAGTTGGACCAGCGTTCGTGCTGGACGTGCAGACCGCGTGAGACGACGCTTGATCCAGTCCCAAACATGCTCAATGGGGGACAGATCCGGAGATCTTGCTGGCCAGGGTAGTTGACTTACACCTTCTATAGCACGTTGGGTGGCACGGGATACATGCGGACGTGCATTGTCCTGTTGGAACAGCAAGTTCCCTTGCCGGTCTAGGAATGGTAGAACGATGGGTTCGATGACGGTTTGGATGTACCGTGCACTATTCAGTGTCCCCTCGACGATCACCAGTGGTGTACGGCCAGTGTAGGAGATCGCTCCCCCACACCATGATGCCGGGTGTTGGCCCTGTGTGCCTCGGTCGTATGCAGTCCTGATTGTGGCGCTCACCTGCACGGCGCCAAACACGCATACGACCATCATTGGCACCAAGGCAGAAGCGACTCTCATCGCTGAAGACGACACGTCTCCATTCGTCCCTCCATTCACGCCTGTCGCGACACCACTGGAGGCGGGCTGCACGATGTTGGGGCGTGAGCGGAAGACGGCCTAACGGTGTGCGGGACCGTAGCCCAGCTTCATGGAGACAGTTGCGAATGGTCCTCGCCGATACCCCAGGAGCAACAGTGTCCCTAATTTGCTGGGAAGTGGCGGTGCGGTCCCCTACGGCACTGCGTAGGATCCTACGGTCTCGGCGTGCATCCGTGCGTCGCTGCGGTCCGGTCCCAGGTCGACGGGCACGTGCACCTTCCGCCGACCACTGGCGACAACATCGATGTACTGTGGAGACCTCACGCCCCACGTGTTGAGCAATTCGGCGGTACGTCCACCCGGCCTCCCGCATGCCCACTATACGCCCTCGCACAAAGTCCGTCAACTGCACATACGGTTCACGTCCACGCTGTCGCGGCATGCTACCAGTGTTAAAGACTGCGATGGAGCTCCGTATGCCACGGCAAACTGGCTGACACTGACGGTGGCGGTGCACAAATGCTGCGCAGCTAGCGCCATTCGACGGCCAACACCGCGGTTCCTGGTGTGTCCGCTGTGCCGTGCGTGTGATCATTGCTTGTACAGCCCTCTCGCAGTGTCCGGAGCAAGTATGGTGGGTCTGACACACCGGTGTCAATGTGTTCTTTTTTCCATTTCCAGGAGTGTAGTTGCCAGGCTCGTGTGAGAAAGACGGCCGACAAAGACAACAATCAACCACCACCACTATAATAAACCCGTTGCTCCACAAGTTGTTTTTTGTGGCTAAAGAACGATCCCCTTATTGCGTTTAAGAAAATACTGAATGTGGAAGAATACGAACACATTCTACAGCATTGTGTATTGCATACAGTAGGGGAACAGTGAGCAAACAAAGGTTGACTGAATTTGCATGACAGTGCACACTACTATCACCAGTGATGCAATAGTTTGTTGGACAATAACATGCTGAAATGGACTGGCCTCCCCAGAGTCCCCCCCCCCCCCCCTCCTTGGAATATCAATTTAAGTTAATGTTTCCTTTTCCGCTTTAGTAATAAGAAATTGGTACAGTGCCACATAAGACGGCAAAGATATACTTTTAAAATTATCTTTGTGACAAAAGAACAGTGTCATTCAATTTTTTTTAACAGCTTTTGTTTCAATCTTGCTTGAGAGTACTTATGTTTTAGACCTCATATAAAAAGATTGTGTAATTTTACTCCTGCGTCAACAATGAGTGTAGTAAATGACATGGTTGATAAAAAACAAATCATGACTTTCATCTGCTATCTTAAGAGGCGGCGGTAATTTCTTACTTCCTGCAAGACATCTTATAAACAGGGTGTTTATAAATGAATACCGGGCTTTTAACGCTTTATAACATTTGTTATATTAAACTTACAGTTATAAATGATATGTCAAATGAAAGAGCAGCTTAGTTTTACCAAGAATGTTATAAATGTTCAATGTGAGCACCATTTGTCACACGGCACACATCAAGTCTATAGCCGAGTTCTTCCCAGACGTTGGTAAGCGTGTCTTCAGTGATTTCAGAAATAGCTGCTTCAATCCAGTTTCCTAATTCAGGGAGGTCTGGTGGTAGTGGAGGCACATACACATGATCCTTGATGAAACCCCAAAGGGAAAAATCGCATGGCGTTATATCAGGTGAACGTGGAGGCCGTGCAAAGCAAGCCCTGTCATTCGGCCCCTTGCGACCTATCCAGCATTTGGGTACAGTGAAATTCAACCAATTGCGTACTTCGCTATGCCAAACACAACTGTTTGAGTTGCTCTTTCATTTGACAAATTATTTATAGCTGTAAGTTCAATGTAATAAATATTACAAAGCATTAAAACCCCAATATTCATTTATAAACATCCTGTAAATGTACGCGCACGCACGCACACACGCACGCTAATCATCAAGATTTAATGGATGGACTATATGATCGGCAGCCACAAAAAAGTAGAGGTAATGTCAGCATAACTTAATAATGACTTTAATCAGAACAACTGACTTTTTGTTAAGCACCAAGCTGCTGCCAAATACCATTCGTATCACTACAGTATTGGTTTGTTGCACTGCATTTTTCTTACATTATGAGGAAGATTGTTCATGGCACCAAATTTAGTTTCAACAAGAATTCATGCTTTAATTCCAGTAATTCACGTAGTAATTATCTTTCACTAAGTAAATTTCATTCCAATTCATACTCTTTGTTTTAGCTGTTGTGCTACCTCCTGGAACAGTTATTCCAAAATCAAGTAACAGACCTAACAAGTCCTAACCTAAACACACGGAACACCTTCAGGACGAGTTAGGATGTCGACTTGGCTCCAGATCCCAGTGTGCAACAATCATTACCTCCTATGGTTTGGCTTTTGAGGAAGAATGAGCTGCCATTTCTCTGTAGACATTTAGACACCTCCTTAAAAATGTCCTCCACAAAGCTTGAGCCGTCACAAAGGCAAAGGGTGGAAACACCCTATACTGATGTTCACTAACAGCTGTCTGGATACTTTCATAGGACAGTGTATTAGTTTTGGAAGTTAAGCTAATGTCGAGAATGTTTACAGTACTGATGGCTGGATGTTTTATGGTTTTCTCCAAAAACTTACCTATCCACAAAATTTATTTAACTGTTGGTCAAGTTCTTTGCTATCATTTTCCAAATTTCTCCTCATTTTCCTTACTCACTTCACTTCATGGAATGAGTAACATGGGGGATAGACTACAACACTGTCTCATTTCCTTACAACTGCAGTATAGTTTCAGTGCAAGTAGTAGATAACATTTTGCTCTTTGTATTTTATTCCTGTTAACTTCACAGTTACAAAGAGTGTATTCTACTTGACTGTCAAAGGCTTCTTGTAAATTCACAAGTCTTATAAATGTGGATTTGTCTTATGTTCAGCTACAAAATACACCATTTCACAGCAGGCTTCAGTAACAATCTGTAGTGTGTCCCCCCCCCCCCCCCTCCCCTCCCGCGAACCATGTAACACACAATGTCCATCATCACACATTATTTACAGATTTACTTAAATTGCCACATGCTCGTGAGTAAACACTTGAGTCTCTGCAAATATGCAGTGCCCTCAGCAAGTTGGAATTTTGCAACTAAATCTCACAAAACTTTTTCCTGAATTTACAGGTTTCTGTTGACAATTTTTTTTACACCCAAACAAAGCGGGTTATACCTTCCCCTTCGAGTTGGGAGACATTTGCCATATCCACAATGTCTGTTTAGTACAAGTATTTGTACAGGAGGACCACACTACAATTTCTTTGTATAAATTGTTTTACCACTTCACAAAATACTCACCTATACAATCTGTATACTTCTGAATGCTTTCAGACCAATTCTGGACACATTCTTTTCAGTCTGATGTTTGTGCCTCAAAAGAGAGGTCACAGGAGAATATGACAGCTTCTTCAAATGACGAAAAACAAGACAACTATAGTCAACATGGCATAACAAGATTGCTGACAGCTCGTAGCTCTGTTGCCAGGTTTCAATTGTGAAGCACTAATGGCCACAAGCAAAAACAGTAACCGACTATAAAGCTGTGACAACACTGATGCGCTGCAACAGAGATGTTCACAAAATCACACTGTGGTACTGATTTCGGTAGGTGCACGAAGCTGCAACGCTCAGTGCACTGTGACTGTCATGCTGAGTCCACCGTACACCTTAATTCCCTATTTTTCTCCATCAAATAATGAAATTGTTCAACATGCAGCAAAACATCTAACACAGTCACGACGAAGAACGGAGAAATGTTTCTCGGAAAGGATAGATCGCTACTCACCGTATAGAGGGAGACACTGAGTTGCAGACAGACACCGCAAAAACACTGCTATACAGGCTGTATTATACAGTACAGCAGTTTTTTTGTTCGCCTATCTGCAACTCGACATCTCCACTTTATGGTAAGTAGCAATCTATGCATTTCATAATACTGTCATTATTCCATCCAGGATTTTCCACTGTTTGATTCTGCAATGTTTTCTAGTCATTTTATCCGTTATTTTCATCGACACTCCTGATGAACAAATTGTTGCATACTATTAGGCAGTTGTAGTTATTGTTTCTGTCATCATCATCATCAGCAGCAGCAGCAGCAGCTTTCCACACAACTCTGTCTTGTGCAAGCCCCCTCACCTCTGCGTAACTACTGCAACCTACACCCACTTGAACCTGCTCACTGTAGTCAAGTCTTGTCCCCCCCCCCCCCCCTCCCCTCCCCCCCCCCCCAAAACAATTTTTGCCCCCCACACTTCCCTCCCCTGGCAAACTGATGATTCCTTCATGCTTCAGGATGTGTCCTATCAATCAATCGCTTTTTTAACTGAGGTTGTGCCACAAATCCCCCCCCCCCCCTCCCAATTCAATAAAGTACCTCATCGTTAGTTATTCAGCACCACATTTCAAAACTTCTCTTCTCCTCTAAACTGTTCACCATCCACATTTCATTTCTCTACAAGGCTACCCCTCCACACAAATACCCTCAGAAAAGAATACAGGGATTTAAAGTCGTAATAAAAGTTAAAATACACACATCAAAAAAAGTTTTGCATCACCTCGGTTCCGAGACTTCCAGAACCTGTACAGAAAATTGGAATAGATATCAACATAAACATTATTTCCGCCCTTTTTATTGTTCATGAAAACCACACATTGCATGTTGTACCACCATACAGCGAAACCTCCAGAGGCGGTGGTCCAGATTTCTGAACACACCGGTACCTCTAATACCCAGTAGCACGCCCTCTTGCACCGATGCATGCCTGTATTCATCGTGGCAATACTATCCACAAGTTCATCAAAGCACTGATGGTCCAGAGTGTCACACTCCTCAACGGTGATTCAGCGTAGCTCCCTCAGAGTGGTTGGTGGGTCACGTCATCCATAAACAGCCCTTTTCAATCTATCCAAGGCATGTTCGATAGGGATCATGTCTGGAGAACATACTGGTCACTCTAGTCAAGCGATGTTGTTATCCTGAAGGAAGTCATTCACAAGATGTCCACAATGGGGGTGCAAATTGTCATCCACGAAGATGAATGCCTCACCAATATGCTGCCAATATGGTTGCACTATCGGTCGGTGGATGGCATTCAAGTATCGTACAGCAGTTACGGCACCTTCCGTGACCACCAGCGGCATAAACTGGCCCCACATAATGCCACCCCAAAACAGCAGAGAATCTCCACCTAGCTGCACTCGCTGGACAGTGTGTCTAAGGCATTCAGCCAGACCGGGTTGCCGTCCAAACATGTCTCCGACAACTATCTGGCTGAAGGCATATGCGACACTCATCGCTGAAGAAAACGTGATGCCAATCTTGAGCGGTCCAATCGGCCCATCTGTACCGCACTGCATGGTGTCATGGTTGCAAAGATGGACCTTGCCATGGACGTAAGGAGAGAAGTTGTGCATCATGCAGCCTATTGCACACAGTTTGAGTCGTAACACGATGTCCTGTGGCTGCACGAAAAGCATTATTCAACACAGTGGCATTGCTGTCAGGGTTCTTCAGAGCCATAATCCAAAGGCAGCAGTCATCCACTGCAGCAGTAGCTCTCGGATGGCCTGAGCGAGGTATGTCATTGACAGTTCCTGTGTCTCTGTGTCTCCTCCGGTCCGAATAACATCGCTTTGGTTCACTCCGAGACGTCTGGACACTTCCCTTGTTGAGAGCCCTTCCTGGCACAAAGTAACAATGTGGACACGATCGAACTGCAGTATTGACCATCTAGGCACAGTTGAACTACAGACAACACGAGCCGTGTACCTCCTTCCTGGTGGAATGTCTGGAACCAATCGGCTGTCGGACCACCTCCGTCTAAAAGGCGCTACTCGTGCATGGTTGTTTACAGCTTTGGGCGGGTTTAGTGATATTTCTGAACGGTCAAAGGGACTGTGTCTATGATACAATATCCACAGTGTATGTCTATCTTCAGGAGTTCTGGGAACTTTGGTGATGCAAAACTTTTTTTGATGTGAGTATTTGTCTGTTTTCAGTCTGTATTATCATGACGGAAACCACCTGCTGAAGACCCTGTAGAATCTTTCCAAACTGACAGTTCTCCAACACCTCTCTTGTCGGCACCTCCTCTAATTCGTCAGCTCCCGGGAAACTATTCAGATGTCCGACCTCCTCCCGGCACGTACCTTCTTGCAGATCTCGGTGGAGCGCTGGATGACGGAGAGCAGCAGGTTGGTGTTGCCGTTGGCGCGCTCCAGCAGCTCATTCTTCATCAGGTCGTACACGTACAGCAGGTAGTGCGTGTCCTCGCGCGCGTACTTCACCAGCTCCTCCGGCAGGGGCCTGCGGACAGCAGACGGTGGACACTGGTAACTGTGGGGTAGTCCCCAGCTCCCAGAGCTCTGTGTGTCATCAGCGGGAATGGGAGGGGGATGAGGGGTGTTGGGGAAAGGGAGGAGAGCATGGGGACCAGCCTGACAGACGGGTTTGGGTGTGCGTTTAGGGCACACTACACCTGGGTCATCATTGCCCATACTGTTTTCACGAGTGTAATCCCACAAATTAAGGGCTCCAAAGTGCTGGAGCTGTAAGGAAACTGTTTGCCTTCTCCTCTACAATGCCCATCCTTACATTGTCCATCAAGCTGTAGACCTTCTGCAACAGTTTGGACGAGACATCGCCATCCACCCAACCTGTAGTGCGGACTTAGAGCACACTGGCTACCACTTATTTGCCCAAGTTGAAAGAACACTTGCAAGAGTCAGACCGGATAAAATTTTCTGGAACTAAAATCATTCCTTAAACTACTGAGACTGAGCATTGAGAAAGGTGTATGTTCCCTGACATTACTGTGGCAAATAATGTTTTATGTCACTGCAGAGCAATAGTAATCATGTTTTCACAGCATAAATGAAAGAAAAAAAAAACAGTGAAGTCCACAGTATTTGTTTATTTATTTATCCCGGTTTTGGTCTCAGTGACCACCTTCAGAGCAGTGGTGACTTGTATCTGTTGGTACTCACAGCAGCTCCATGAACTCGATCGACATACCATTAAGGAGCTTTTGCTTCGAAGATGATCACTTGGACTAAAACTGGTTAGCAGAATAAATAAGTAAACAAAATAAATAAATAAATAAATACAGAAAACTCAACTGCTTTTAGGGTTCTGTACCTCATCTGGCAAAAATGAAATCAGTGTGCGGTCATTTTGTTATCTGTCCATCCGACTGTTATGAACAGTTTTCCCAGGAGCAGGCACACATATCAAGTTCAAATTTATGTCACATACCAATGTCTATGGTTCCTTGGCGGCATAAAAATTTAAGCTTCAACATCAATTCAATGAAAATATGTGGCCATTTATATCAGACACTTTTATACTTGCTAACTCACTTATCAAAACCTATAGGGTACTTCCCATTTACCTAGAATCACAAAATTTGATAAGAAGCAAGGTTTCACAACACAAGAAAGGAAAATTTTCGAACATTGTTAAACTGTAATTATATCACATAAAAAATATTCCTCTTCTATTATGAACATACACAGCATTCGCGATCTGTCAAAAATCTCTGGAATTACTGTAGGGATCTTGATCTGGTTTTCAGTAATAGGTACAGTGATTAACATGGAAGGTTTATGTACACAATTTACACATGTCATGTTAATTGGTTGAACTGAAATGAAATTAAAATGATGCCTTTCCCATCTAGCAATGATAGGCTTAAGGCTGTCCAACTAATGCACCGACAGCCTACATCTATGAACGTACAGCATCTGTAATGTTTCAGAGCAAAGTAATACTGGTAACTGATGCAGGATTGATTTTCCATAGTTTAGGACAAGCTTTCGATATCCCATAAAATGTGTGTTACAGAGTTCCGCAGAGCAGTTAGACATCTGTGTAACACCAATGGTCTTGTGGCCACCTGTGCTGTTTTCTTCTCTGGAGCCTTCTGTCAAATCTTACCGGTAATCACAACAGGGGTAGTCAATGCATCTGCAATTGACAGTTAGCATAGCATGTTAATATAACCCCAAAATTAATAAAATAAGTGAAAAATTACAGTAGCAAATGTGAAATTATACAAATAATAACCACTGGCATGTGAGCCCTACTCGTACACTTCTGATTTTTTTTTTCAGTTACATTATCACTGCTGTTGGTTTTACACATGTGATAACTTAAACAGCATCCGTATGTGGTTACGTAGACAAACGGAAGAGGAGTTGCCAGCCTTAACATTCAAGGTACTCAAATGTAGCGGAAGGGTCAACTAGTGTTACTGTAAACAAGTCCAGTTCACTACACAATTTGAGGATACAGAGAAATGCTAACATATGCCGAGCTGTGACTGCGAAAAGTGTGTGCCTCCACACAAATGGGGTCATTACGCATTCGCCTCATCATTTACAACTCCTCACAAGAAGCCTGGAGCTGCAGAATAAGCAGCTTACAACACACCTGTCACAAAGAAGTGTGTTGTAACCAAATGCCATTTCGGACAAGTGAGGTGGCATTTTCCTATTCTCTGGAAAAAAAAACACGTCAGCCACAAAGAGAGTGGCTTCGGGTATTTCTTTGTTTACAGATTTGCACAATGTGGCACAACACACAGAGGATAAAGCTTACGAAATTCCAGGAGCAGAGGGGAGGGGGGCGGGGGGGGGGGGGGGGGGGGGTAAACGAGACAGCAGCTGACAGGTTGCACAGCACAGCGAGGGAAGCCAGGGAAAGGTTGGATATGCAGGAATGATATGCAACTGCCAGAATATCACTGTTTTGATACTGCAACAAGTGGTATTTTTCTAAATTCACTCTTATATCTTGAAAAGTGAAGTGTGACTTTCAGAAATTGTCGTGGTACAATTAAGCAGTGTTTCATAAATTACGTTCTTTTCTGTGGCGGATGAGGTATATAACTATGTGATATTTCCTATAAATATATGTATGGTCATTTAGCTACAATGTATGTAACCATATGTTCTAAAAGTTCCAAAACTTATTTCATTCCTGGAGTACAAGTGACATTGGGGCACCAAATATGGTAGCGGCTTGACCTGAGAACTGTAAATAATAACAGATATGCTTTCTAAGAGCTGGTTTTGAACAGGAAGTGTTAAGCAGTGGCCGTTAGGCCATAGTGTGCCACCACTGTTGTGTCACACATTGCAATGGAGCCACATATCAAAACTGAGTGAACAAGACATTCGCCAGAATATTCTGAAGGGGAGAAAAGTGTGTGTAAAGTTTGTTCCACACACTCTGAATCCTGAGCAAAAACGACAAGTGGTGAACTTCCACACCACAACCAAAATTAAAAATGAGGACAATTCTTTTCTGAAAAAAATCATCACGGGTGACAAGATTTGGAGTTATCATACAAATCTATCACAAAAAGAGAAAATGCACAATTTTAAAAGAAGTATCAATGCTTTGACAATATAATTGACATATGAGACAATATAAGGGCCAAGTGGAACAAAATACCTAGGAAGGTGTTCTCTGACATTTTCACACAATTGTACAAATGTCCTGTGCATTGTACTACAGAGGAGGGGATGCACATACGAGGTGCATTCAAGTTCTAAGGCCTCCGATTTTTTTTCTAAGTAACTACTCACCCGAAATCGATGAAACTAGCGTTACTTCTCGACGTAATCACCCTGCAGACGTACACATTTTTCACAACGCTGACGCCATGATTCCATGGCAGCGGTGAAGGCTTCTTTAGGAGTCTGTTTTGACCACTGGAAAATCGCTGAGACAATAGCAGCACGGCTGGTGAATGTGCGGCCACGGAGAGTGTCTTTCATTGTTGGAAAAAGCCAAAAGTCACTAGGAGCCAGGTCAGGTGAGTAGTGAGCATGAGGAATCACTTCAAAGTTGTTATCACGAAGAAACTGTTGCGTAACGTTAGCTCGATGTGCGGGTGCGTTGTCTCGGTGAAACAGGACACGCGCAGCCCTTCCCGGACGTTTTTGTTGCAGTGCAGGAAGGAATTTGATCTTCAAAACATTTTCGTAGGATGCACCTGTTACCGTAGTGCCCTTTGGAACACAATGGGTGAGGATTACGCCCTCGCTGTCCCAGAACATGGACACCATCATTTTTTCAGCACTGACGGTTACCCGAAATTTTTTTGGTGGCGGTGAATCTGTGTGCTTCCATTGAGCTGACTGGCGCTTTGTTTCTGGATTGAAAAATGGCATCCACGTCTCATCCAGTGTCACAACCGACAAAAAGAAAGTCCCATTCGTGCTGTCGTTGCGCGTCAACATTGCTCGGCAACGTGCCACACGGGCAGCCGTGTGGTTGTCAGTCAGCATTTGTGGCACCCACCTGGATGACACTTTTCGCATTTTCAGGTCGTCGTGCAGGATTATGTGCACAGAACCCACAGAAATGCCAACTCTGGAGGCGATCTGTTCAACAGTCATTCGGCGATCCCCCAAAACAATTCCCTCCACTTTCTCGATCGTGTCGTCAGACCGACTTGTGCAAGCCCGAGGTTGTTTCGGTTTGTTGTCACACGATGTTCTGCCTTCATTAAACTGTCGCACCCACGAACGAACTTTCGACACATCCGTAACTCCATCACCACATGTCTCCTTCAACTGTCGATGAATTTCAATTGGTTTCACACCACGCAAATTCAGAAAACGAATGATTGCACGCTGTTCAAGTAAGGAAAACATCGCCATTTTAAGTATTTAAAACAGTTCTCATTCTCGCCGCTGGCGGTAAAATTCCATCTGCTGTACGGTTCTGCCATCTCTGGGATGTATTGACAATGAATGCGGAATCATTTTAAAACAATGCGCATGTTTCTATCTCTTTCCAGTCCGGAGAAAAAAAATTGGAGGCCTTAGAACTTGAATGCACCTCGTAGAACACCTCAAGCATTAAAACCGTAATCTTAACTTTCCATATTTTTTATTCATCCAGTCGTTAAAGTTTTTGGACTGTCAGGGTATTTATAAAGTTTTGCCACATTGAGACAAGAACTAGTGGCACATTTGAAATCTCGCTCAGAGAGAAGTGTCCGGTAGCTTTCTTTGGCACCAGAAGAGGTAGGTATGAGCCGTGGGGTGTGATGAGTCTTAAAGTTTCTTAAATCATCACTCTGCCAGCTTGAGAAATCACCACCACTACCAGACAAACAGCAGCTCACCAAATGAAATGGAGCTTCTCTGGTTTCTGATACCCACGATTTAGTAGGCGTACATCAACTTCATTAGCACCACCTACGGAAAGATGAAGTCATATCGAGTCAATAACCTGCAACACACAAAACGCACTCAAAATTGAGAGATGCAAGTGTGAACTCTGGCAGCCTGAAAATCTGACAGCTGCTAAGACCACTACAGCCAATGTCTCAGTGTGCAACTCAACTACCCCTTACAGTTGACTGTTCTATACAGCACAGACTCACAGGTACTGCAGTCACAAAGAAGTGAACTTTCCGAGCAAATCTCCAGCCTAAATGAAGAGTAGGTTTTAATGAACCATCAATGATGAGGCAGTCTGGAACAGAGGAGAAGGATAAAGGAGGAGAAGAAAACAGCCGTGTCCTCTTCAGAAGAAAAACAGACTCCAGAAAGGCACCTGCAAAGAAGGCACATGCATCGCGCTCAATGGCCTTTGCACTTCCCTTCACGGCTCCCGTTTGTTGAGCATCTGCCAGTTCCGAGAAGAACATCACATTTTTTGACGAGTCAGTCACGTGATTTCAGCACGACGCCAACACTGGTACAAAAAATCCATCCTCCTGCTGCCCGAAATATTGTGGTTGGGACAGCAGTGACACATATGCAAGGGAAAGGCCCCAAAATCCACAGAAATAAGACCCTGCCTCAAATAGTTAAAGAGGAAATTCATGAGTGAAGTGAGGCAGTTTTGTGGAAATGACCAACACCAGTTCCAGATGCCGTCCCACCCGAAGGAGAACTGGGCAGTGGGAAACCACTGTCATACAGAACCTTGATCTGGCTAAGATTAGCTGTGTCACGGTGGGGAAGTGGTGTTATTTTTACAGGAGGAAATCTGTAGAATTTCAAATTCAAGAGTCGTTCACAGGCCCGTTGCAGCAATTCGGGAATGAGCACACGGAGGACAACTCTGTTCTCAGAAAGGCAGAGTTCTGAGAGGGAGGAATTCGGTGTCCATTTCCCAGACACAGAAAATTATGATGCTCAGTACTTTCCTGAATCTTTCTTGGAATGTCTGGGTTTTGACTCAGACTCCAACCGACCAGAGTCCAAAAATGGCATTGCAACAATTCACTCGGTGTGGCAGCTGATCTCTACCCTCGAGTGTTTCGAAGTCGTGCCCCACAAGGTTGAACCCTTGGCACTGTCCTCCCTGTATGGGTGAGTAGACTTGCATTCTGCATCATCTGGATGCTGTAAGTGATTCAGGCTATTCAATGAGTTCCAGACTCTCCTTCCTGCTGTAAAAAATAACTGGTGAAGAAACACGGGCTAAACAAAGATCTCATGCAGTGACTTCACAGTACAACTAAAGTTATTTGCGAACCGATACTTATCTACTTACACAACACTTCTCTAGCCGGTGTGAACTCGAGGGGAGCTGAATATCTGTAAATCTCGTCATTACAGTGAAATTAACTCTGTACTGGAATTTCAACATTGTGGCAGAAAAAGCATCTGTAACTGTGTTCAATTTTATTATTTCTTTATTTATTTTTCTGACTCAGTTGCATTGGCAATTTGCATCACAGTGAGTAGTTTCATATTTTTCCATTCATTATGGAACAATTAGTTGAATGGCTGAAAAATTATTACTAACACTGTCATATGGGCGCTTAGGCAAAATTTGTGACTGTATTGAAGGTTTTTTGTTGCAAAGGACACAGAATTTTATCTCCGATGGAGAGACATCAACACGTGTAGAAATGATCTTGGGTGTACCTTAGGGAAATGTATCAGGACTCCTGCTGATTTGTTGTATTTTAATGGCCTTGCAGACAATAACGTCAGACTTTTTACAGATGATGCAGTTGCCTGTAATGAAGTACTGTCTGAAAAAATGTAGCACAAATATTTAGTCAGAATTTGATAAGATTTTAAAGTGATAGATGGATTGGCAACTAGCTTGATACATTCAGAAATGTTAAATTTTGCATTTCAAAAAACAATAAAACACAGCATCTTATGACAACAATTTCAATGGGTCACAGATGGAACTGATTAAATTATTCAAGTACCAGGGTGTTAAACCTTGTAGGCACACAAAACTAAATGCTCACATGGGCTCAGTTGCAGCTACAGTTGGTGGCAGACTTCTATTTATTGTTAGAATACTATGGAAATGCAATTAGTCTATGTCTACATCCTAGAATGCTGCTCAAGTGTGTCACTCCCATACCAAATAGGAATAACAGGGGATATTGAACGTATACAGGGACCAGGCAGATACTTGAAGACATAAACTGTTCCTTGAAAGCTTAATTAGAAAGTTAAAAGAACCGGCCATATATGATGACTCTAGCAACATACAACCGCCTACATATCACACACATAGGGATCACGAGGTCAAGATATAGTAATTACAACACGTACAGAAGCACTGATGCACTCATTTTCCTGACGCTCCGTACGTGTATGGAATAGGAAGGGATCTTAATAACTGGTACAATGAGACGTGCACTTTGCACCACATTTCACAGTGGTTTGCAATGTGTGGCTGAAGACATAGATGAAGAATGCTCACAGATGTGAGCTATTCATAAATCCTCAACACAGAAAATTCTGTGGCTTAATGCAAGTGCCTATTTCACACAAGTCACCTTCACACAAACGGTCCGACAATTCTCTACTGTGCCCGACACCGACGTGTGCCCCTGTTGTTACGATGTCCCAACTGTTACAATACACGTTATGGGCATAATCTGGTTACAAATGGCGGTCTAGCACCTGCCTCTCCCACAGCCGGATTCAAGTGTCAGTGGCACCTAAGATAGCGCCAGATATTGTGCGCTCGCTTTACCGGATCCTCCAGTCGGCCAGTTGGTAGCGCTTGTCGGCAGTGACGTGGCAGTAGTGCTTCAGCACGAAGGCGAGCGACAGGTGGGCCAGCCCCAGCACGCGCGCCGCCTGGTGCGTGTCGAACAGGTTCACCAGGTAGAGGCCCAGGTCACGCTGCAGCCACTCCACGTCGCTGTCCGCCCCGTGCAGCACCTGTCGCAAAAATCACAAATATAAACCCACAGTCTGCAGGAGAGTGATGCGCAGAGTGCGAAGGACACACACACACACACACACACACACACACACACACACACACACACACACACCTTATCCTATCTTGTCCCCTTACTGCACCCAGCCACCTACCCACTGAGAACACAGTCAGTCAGGACTTGTAGTTGTGCATATCTCAATCAAAATAAAGTGACCGACAGTCGAACACCGGGGATGGGTGTGAGTGGAGAAGGGGACGGGGGTGGGGGTGGGGGTTGCTTCCACATCTGTCTGCATACACTGTAGGGCTGCAGTAGTAATCCCTTCTGGGCACATTTACAAACTGCCTGTTTGGGTTTGCTTGCTTTGGTAGTAATGGTCTTATCACTTTTCTGTGCAGTTTTGCAAGAGTTTAGTACACTGTGCCATGTAATATACACACATCGCACACACACATGATGCAAATGGCAAAAATGAATCACTGTTGTCACATTACATTACAACCATTGTCTCCAAGTGGCTGTGACAAATGGCACTTGATGTAGTAGAGCCATATGACAATATTGAACAAAATAAAAGGTGTCACGTTAGTTAGCTGCCCCCCCCCCCCCCCCAAAGAAAAAAAATAATGAACATAAAATTACAGTAAAATCCAATTAGAAGTTGACCTGTTCTTCCCGCAAAATGGCGATACATTCTCAAATCTTCCAAGCAGAGCAGTACAGTGAGAGTGATACACGTCTGCAAAGGGCAATTGATGTCAACATTGTAGGAGGTGGCTTGTAGCATTGTACTTGTTTGTATACCCAAAAAAGATGTGACTGACATGCTCTTCTTTAGCATATGTACAACTGGAACATGACCACACTCATACGATACAGATGCTTTCTGTAAAGGCTGTGGTCAAATGTGAGGGTCCTCAATGAGTTCATGAGTCATCATGCCAGAAGTTAGGAATTGACAATGTGTTCACTTTGGCATAATCTTTACATTTATATTTGGAGGTCTCTTGCCATACTGCATTCCACAGTCTTGATTGTTGACTTAGTAACATTTAGAAGATGTGTAACTGGTAATTCAACGTGTTCCCGCGTTCTGTCATAGATGGCTGCTTTGGTTAACTAGTGTACTATTTCACTGCCGCGTACGGCAAAAAAATTGGCATTTGGGCTTTGGTCATGTTAGTTGGTTTAGTTTAGTTGGGTATCACACGGTACTATTTCAACTGCATCCGGTACCGTGCGTCACAATGTTTTGTTACAGGATTACCTTTTTTAAAGGAATCTGTCTTGTACGTAATTCCAGTTGCTGTGTAGAATATTTTGTGGACCACCTACGCTGTGCCATTCCTGTGCAGACTTCTCCGAAGCAGCTTCTCTGCTGCAGGAAATTGCTGAAGCTTTCCAACTAACAACTTATATCAAGTTAACAAATGATTTTCACTTTCAACCATCCAGTTCCAGATGTTTATTTTATAACTCCATTTACAATTCAGTTCATTAACATGACACTAATACATCCTTCCTTCATGAGAACTTAAACGAGTGTGCACCCAATCTAAAAGTAATACAAAAGCTTTATTGCATTACATTAAAAACCATCATATGTTTTTCTCCTAAGAGATTCTATAATAATGTCCTAATCCTGATTATTCTGTACATGGCTTCTGGGTCCATGAACTGCATAGTAGATGGCCAGCAAGTAGTCAGCATTCTCCCAGCTTCCACGCACTGCGGCTACATCTTTCCTTGTATGTCCTCTGTGTAGGAACACATACGGTACACACTGTAGATCTGTTGATATTTGAGACCCCTACTTAACTTAAACGTTGCGAGCATCGTCAGCTGGTGGGACAAATCTTCATACAGAGGAACAGGGCTTGACGCACAACGTCCTGTTGCACTACACATGTACACCACAGTGTGGTTTCATCCACCACAGCACAAAGTAATTTCCTGATTCCTACTTGCGATATGTCACATCAGGTTCATCATGTCATTTGCTATTGCACAGCTGGATCTTCTACTGTGTACATTTCGTAACAATTTCAGCACTGGTCTGGAACCAGAAACAATAAACTCTGAACCCGAGTGGTTCTCACTGCACTGAAGGCCTTGAAGAATAGATAAAGTTTGGCTGTTACAACAGCGAGTTCCTTATCTTGAATTTCACTTGAATACGACAGCTGACATCGCAGTACGCACGATCGTATCCATCTTCACTTTTCAAAGCATCAGTTTCACTGAATCTTGCATTGTTTATGTTTGGATAGGTACTCCACACAACTAGTGGTTCAGATACACTGGTACTGTAGTCTACTTCACAGAAGAGTAATGATTGTGTAGACATGCTTTATTTGGAAACAGAAAGGTATCCATGTATGTGCCAACAAGATGAGGAAGACTTACTGAGCCAGTACTGGACATATTGCACAACCCCATTATTGTACAGATTGTGACTAAGCAAGCTCGGCTTTTTTTACTTCCCCTCTTGTTTTGCCATCTGCCTCCGCAAAATTCATTTTTTCACTTTTAACTAATTACCATTAACATACGTGAGTATAATATGCATTTTCATAAAAGAGAAAGGTTGGCTCTAAGTTTTAAAGAATATATCAACAGGTCTAATTTTGTGCATAGTTTTATGTATGTAATGGATTTTCTAATTTATTTTAACTATTACTAGTTAGTATCTTTTGTTACAGGGTGAAATCAGTAATTGTTTTGTAACTTAAATTCTATTGTTGACTTATAAACAAATATAAATTCTTTACTAATTATAAACATTTGGAGGAACAACTAATAGTATTCTTAAAGGATCTATTAGGCTCTATTCGAAAACATGTTAACAAAGCCAGCTCTTAATTAATTCCAGAGTAATTTCCATTGTTTGCATAACTGTATTTGTTAATTTCATTATTTAAACAAATAATATGGCTTAACCCTTGAAGTAGAAGAAACTGTTAAAGATGTGCAATTTTTTGATGTAGGCAGTTAATTGAAAGAGTTAAGTTTTAATTGTAATTTCTGTAAATTAAACATCGAACAATATGTAGTTTCAGTGCCTATTCTTGTAATGATATAAAAAGGCCTGATTTTTGGTCCCGAGACAGTCAGTCCAAGGCTGAGTTTCAGACAAGAAACCTGTGTTGGTTAGAACAACAACGCATCAGCTTAACTGTGAAGTAAGTGGTACACCAATAGGTCGTGTGTTAAAGCAATGACAGTGTCTGTTCAGTTTATTTGAAAGAGTGTTTGTAGATGTTCAACAGTAAACTATTGTAGCAGTATGTTGATGTTTGCCTGCAAACTATTAATGAGGCTTATCAAAGGTTAAACAGTAGTGCACTGGCTATATAACTGTGTATTACTGGGAGGTTGAAAACAGTGAAAGTAAATGACTGTGAAACGCAAATTTGCGCCTGTCGGCTACATCATTTAAAGTAGTCAGTGTTGAACTTCCAACCCCCATTTTTCAGCCAGTATAGCAACCCAGTACATCAGCACTGAGGACAATCAACGGCAAAATAAAGCAGGCGAACGTCACAAGATATCTTGTAATATACGGTTTAGCACAAACTGTGACACTCTGAGAAAAAATTTTGTACTCAGGTATTCATGACATAGGTGTAAGGTAAGCTCATTTGTTACAAGTAAACAAGCATTAATTGGTGCAGACTGCATTGCCCTCACGCATACCCTAAGCACCTTATACCAACATTTGTCTAACTGTCTTAGGGTGCGTTTATGCTACAGCCTCACTGCTCGCCTTCACCACCCGGCGAAACGAAAGGAGCCCACCGAGTCTTACCAACTCATTTAACATGCACCTTCACTGCTCGTCCCACTGCACACTACGATCCTCACCAGACGACGATATCGAGCCAATTTATCTTTCGCACTGCGAGTATCGCCACAAGTCCTGAAACTTGAGCCAAGGTCGGTCGCTTTGAGGCCACTCTAGCAGTGCTGTGTTTTGGCTGCTCTTCATTTGCACAGTTTCTTACACAGCATACATCTGCTTCTACATCTCCATCTATACCCATAATCTCCAAACTACAGTGAAGTGCATGGTGGAGGGTACGTCCCATTGTATCATGTATTAAGGTACGGAGAACAAGTAAAACAAATCCTTAAATACCACCGCACAAGCTGTATAGCTCACAAAGGATACGGTGGCCAATGCGCAGTGACCAGTTTTCGTCCAAAGTGCTGGGCGAGTTCATTCGTTTGTTCGGAATGGGATGCCAATAAGTCTTTTCCACCTTTTGCCGGTCAGCGATGACAGAATCGAGGCGTGTACCCTGCAATCTTTCTCAAACAATTTTACAGAAACTATTCAGTAAAAAATTTCATTTTTGCTTTATATGTCAGGTTCATGATGATTTGCCCATCACTTCGTTAATGGTCATTGTTATCATGGTGTGTAAGATACGGCGAGAAATTCAGAAATGTGTGGAATGAAAAATAGAGGTCACTATGATTTTGTGCCTGGTGCACATTACATAATATGTTGTTGTGTATGAAATTTAGCTAACATACTGAATTTTTCTTTCGACTTGGGTAGAGGTATCTATCTCTCACAAATCTCAAAGAAATTGATCGGATGTAGCACACTCATTTGTGATCACGCCACACCAGCGATAAAGCCGCACCATTCCTCATATTTCATAAACGGTTTCAGATACTGAAACGAGACTTTGGCAAATGATAGCACACAAAGAGGAGAGTATATTATCATATTGCTATTATGTAAAACTTCATTATCTGCCGTGTTATTCCAATAACTAATGATTGTTTCGGTGAAAGAATGTAATTTTTAAGGGCCATCAATAGCTGGTGAAACGAGAAATGCTATGGTTTTTGGATCAACGTATGTGAAGACATTACACTTTTTTGTACTGAAGAAGTACTTTTTCATAAGCTACTTACTTTACCTTTCCTCAGTTTCTCACTTAACAAACCACCGTTTCAGGATTTTCTCGTAACTATGTCCGCACAATATGTTAGTGAGATGAAACAGTGTAAACTCCTCTATGTTTTGGCAAAAAAACAAGTTTTGACATGCAAACAGAGAAATGTGTAGGTTTGACCCTGAATTCGCCACTCATGACACTTCACTGAAAGTTACAAATGGTTAACAAGCCAGATAAAAATAAATGATTGCATTTTCAGCAAAATTATTTTTTATGAAAGCAGAGATTACCGTGAATCTTTTTGAATGGTCACAGTGCAAGTGTGAGCGAGGAGGGATCGCACTTAATATTTACAAAAAATGTGAGCATAGGCTTCAGTTTAGAATGGCACTTTCCCCTACAGCACTCAACATTTCCCCTACAGCACTCTTAGCAACCCCCCACCACTGCCACTCTCCCCATACTTCCCCAGCCAACTGTGCATCTACCGGCCATGGCATTTTGCGTGCACTGTAATCAGACTGCTGCAAGATCAGTATGCAGGGAGCTGTAGTAGTTTCCTGAATTCCTCACTTAATACTGATACTTTAAATGTTATTGTACTCTTACAGGAGATTGTTTACATCTTACTTAAAGCATCTTCCACCTCCATTTTTTATTTATTTATTTATTTATTTTCCACTTCCATGACGTAGACTCGTGATCAAACAAGCACGAGCCACAGGTGATGCCAGTCCTCGTATACTTTCGATGTCTGCTAACAGTCATATTGTGGTATGGATCCCACACACTTTGGCTGCATGCTGGGATGGGTTGCACGAGTATTCTGTAAGCAACCTCCTTTGTTGACTGACTGCACTTTCCTTGTACCCTACCAATGAAACAAGCATATGCACTTAGTAATGTTGTGAGAACTGCAAATGATTATTTTAAAGAGACACTATTTCAGCCATTTTTGGACACAAAGCTACCGTATTTACTCGAATTTAAGCCGCACTCGAATCTAAGCCGCACCTGAAAAATGAGACTCGAAATCGAGGAAAAAAAATTTTCCCGAATCAAAGCCGCACCTGAAATGTGATACTCGAAATTCAAGAGGAGAGAGAAGTTTTAGGCCGCACCTCCAAATCGAAACAAATTTGGTCCATTGTAATATGAGACACAATTTAGGTCGAATGAATGACAAGATGTTCTGAATGAGAGTTTAGCTAAGGTTTTTCTCCGTTTGAAAATCTTTTCAGGCGCCTCTTTAGTACATTACATTCTGCACAGAAATTAGAGTCACCTTAGATTTTAAAATCTAATCAATTTCCGTGCTTCATTTCTGACTGTATCACTATTAGGCATAAGAATAATACGAATATAAACATGACACGATACATATATTCTTCCGCGTTTGCTGTTGTGTCACTCTAGTTTTGTACTTTATCGGGCGGGCAGGATTTAAATGAGATAGCAGCAAACACGAAAGAATACATGGCAAAACATTTATATTCGTATTATTCTTATGGTGAAGAGAATACTGCATGTGATTCACATTTCATCATGTTCCTATTAGCAACAATCTCTTCTCACAGGCAGGAAAAACTTCAGAACGTAGAGTTGGCCATATTGACAAACATCCCAAACAGTCTTGCCAGTCGGATTTTCGTAGTATATTGAAATTCTGCTACATTCGAAGATGAACAATACGGAATTTGTATTTATTTTGTTGGGTAATGTATGAAAATGCAGTGGTCGAAACTCGGGGCGGAGAAAAAAAGCTCGTCTTCCACCTTTTTTTTTATTTATTTAGTGACGCAGAGGTTTTGGCGCCAATATTTATATTTGTGCCTACAAAGCATGCCTGTGTAGCGCTACATACATTCGACGGCAGAAGTTAGCTGTGGCGGCACCTACCAACATCTTTCAGAACTTCCTCTTGATTTGCACTCGAGTCTAAGCTGCAGGCGGTTTTTTGGATTACAAAAACCGGAAAAAAAGTGCAGCTTAGATTCGAGTAAATACGGTATCTGGAATCAGAGGCACATGAATCGGGTAATATTATGTGTACTAATTTTTTGAAATAGTTTCTCTGTTTCACCTAATTTATCATTTTCTTTTTTTAGTTAGAATATCAGCGTGAAAACCTAGAAGTGGCATGCATACTACATGATGCAGAAGCAAATAAAAATTGATGAAATATTGCCTTAGAGTGAGTAGGCCTACAAATCACTCTTCAACAGAAATCAGGCAATTAATTTAGGGGGTTATCATATTTGCAAATTGACTGTAGAAATTATTTATTTCACAATTGCGGTTTTGGTCTTTCAGCATTTTCTTGTATTAGGGAAAAAGATTTTCCCTCGACACATGCCTGGATTTAAAGTCTGACAAGTGCTACTTGAAACTGGCCCCAAGGCCAAAATTGCAATAGTGTTATCAAATAAATAATTTTCTACAGTCAACAGTGAATATGTCCTAGTTAAAAAATTCTAAGTGACTGTGAACCCCAACCGTGAGAACTTTATCAAATCTTCATCTCTACAACTATTCTGGTTCAATAATATTCAAAATGAACTGGATGATTTGTTACTACATTCATAACTGTCTGAAAAAGTGCTCTGGACAATTTCTGAACTGTTGTTAAAACTGTTAAAGCACCTGCAGTGTCGACAGACTACAACCAAAGTGTGAATACACAACTCCTCTTCTTTCTCAGTGTCAATAACCACATTCTTCGACACAAACAAACCACTATTACTCTCTTCAGATAATGCATACATACACACAGTCTTAGTTCAACGTCTGCACACATTCTCCAGCTCACACCCACAAGAGCTCGCAATATATTAGTGCACTTTTTGCAGTTAGTGAAAGCTTCTGTAATGTGTTTCCTTCACCAAAGTTTGTGGTCAATATGGAGTCTAAGATACATTACTACTGTCTTGAACGGCAGTTTGTACGGTCTGAGCTTCAGCATCTCTTGTGGGAGAGAAGCCATATCTGGTGAAGACTCACTAAGTGGTATACATTCTTTGCCATATAAGTGTATAGTCAAGACATAGCTTGATCCATCTTCTGCAGACCACACGGAAGGGTGTCACTGAGTGAATATACGTCCAATTCATCAGCATTCAGTAAAACTGTTACATTCTGGGGCAAACTGATGTGAAGGTCCAACATAAATACAGCGAACAGCAGGGAAGTGGTAACTGATCCCTGGGGTAGCCGTACACTTTTCATCCTTGGCCCTGCAACACCATTTCCACTGCTTACCACAAACAATCAATGGAAAACCAGTGGATAAGTTGCTTTTGTAGCTACCAAGAATATTCTGCCTCCACAGTTTGGCAGCCAGTACCTTTAGGTGACATTACCACAAGTTACATGGAACATTTGAGCATTTATTCTATGGAAATAATGTGAAACGGGTCAGTTTGCACAATAGTATAGGTGATTAGTGTTAACATTATTGAACATTTTATATTTTATTCCTACTCCTCCAGCTAAACTTAAAAACTAGGCTTTTCCACAAAATATTTTCCACAGAATAGAAGGAGTTGTTGATGAAAAATGATTTTAGGTTACCGTATTTACTCGAATCTAAGCCGCACTCGAATCTAAGCCGCACCTGAAAAATGAGACTCAAAATCAAGGAAAAAAAATTTTCCCGAATCTAAGCCGCACCTGAAATATGAGACTCGAAATTCAAGGGGGGAATAAAGTTTTAGGCCGCACCTCCAAATCGAAACAAAGTTGGTCCATTGCAATATGAGACACAATTTAGGTCGAATGAATGACGATACAGCTACAGTAGTTTGGTTCGCGTAGTAAGCTTAGCAGTTAGGCTTTACCAGGTAGCCATTGCTATGCGTCAGGCGCTCCGTCCATATTTATACGGGTACCCTTCCTTTTTCACGTGCTTCGTCTGGTTTGGATCGATTGCTTATTTTTCTTTGATCTGATAAGTGCCGTTCTCTTTGTTATAGGTGTTTACGTCACTCTAAGCTGAAAATGCATTACTGTACTGTGTCATGCACTGTTTGTCGCATTCTGATAATCAGTGTTTACGGCCTGTCACCGCTCGCGGTGTGGCTTGCTTTTGTGCGCACTACCGCCGCTTACAATTAAAAAAAGAAAAAGAGAGGAATCGTCTCATTAGCGAAACAATGGCAAGAGACTGCTATTTGTTGTTACTAACACTGCTGCTTTCTTTGACGATCAACAAGAACCAAATAATAGACTGCGTATGATAGAAGATGTTCTGAACGAGAGTTTAGCGAAAATTTTTCTCTGTTTGAAAATCTTTGCAGACGTCTTTAGTACATAACATTCTGCACAGAAATTAGTCATCTTAGATTTAAAAATCTATTCAATTGACGTGCTTCATTTCTGACTGTATCACTATTAGGCATAAGAATAATACGAATATAAACATGAAATGATATGTATATTCTTCGGCGTTTGCTGTTGTCTCACTCTAGTTTCGTAGTTTATTAAGCAGACAGGATTTAAATGAGATACCAGCAAACACGGAAGAATACATGGCAAAATGTTTATATACGTATTATTCTTATGGTGAAGAGAATACTGCATGTGATTCACAATTCTCATAGGTAGAAAAAATTCAGAACGTAGAATTGGCCATATTGACAAACATCCCAAACAGTCTTGCCAGTCGGATTTTCGTAGTACAGTACATTGAAATGTTGCTACATTTGAAGACGAACAATAGGGAATTTGTATTTACTTCGTTGGATAATGTATGAAAATGCAGTGGTCGAAACTCGGGGCGGAGAATAAATTTCGTATTCCACCTTTTTTTTATTTATTTACTGACGCAGAGGTTTTGGCTCCAGTATTTATCTTTGTGCCAGAAAAGCATGCATGTGAATCGCTACATATATTTGACGGCAGAAGTTAGTTGTGGCGGCACCTACCAACATTTTTCAGAACTTCCGCTTACTTTGCACTCGATTCTAAGCCGCAGGTGGTTTTTTGGATTACAAAAACCGGAAAAAAAGTGCAGCTTAGATTCGAGTAAATACGGTAGATTTAACACTTGCTTCTCTGCAACTTTATGTTATTGAGCACATGTTCAAAAATTTATGTTACTGAATATCTAACTCCTTTCTGCGCCACTGACAGCTTCAATAGTGGCCAATGTATGTTTCAATGATTCAATATGTATTGGAGCTGGCTAAGGTAAAAAAAAATTCTTTGTCATAAACTCTTTATGGCAGACTTATTCACCATGCCATGCAAAGAATCGAGTCCAAATGCAGGTCTGATTCAAGGAAGGCAATAAGCTAAAAGTTGCGTCATCTCCTGTGCTGCTGAAAACATATACTGTATACAAACAAAACAAAGTTGCAGCAACAGTTTTTCGGAAACATTTTTCTTGTAGCACAAACAATAAAACACCTCATATTATGGAGTCACATGTTTTTTCATTATGCAGTTGTTCTGAAACGATTGCAGGGAAACTATTGTTTAAAAATATTTATTTAAAATTGTAAGTCTCACAGCACATGTTGTGGTGGTTATCATTTTGTTACTGGTCGTGTTTCTTACAATACTTCAAAGTTAAGTAACTCACAGCCCCCTGTTCAAAGCATTTGCAGTGAATTGCGATTGGTAATGTGAGGGAAGCAGAAATTGGCAGTCTGAAACTGTGATATTTCAAAATAGGTCCCTGAACCATTTGTAGAAGAATTTGATAATCTTGTGTATTCATCCACAAGAAGTTTCTGAATTCCATTCAAGATCATCATGC